>NC_071506.1:127333382-127644117 GCF_027887155.1 Malaclemys terrapin pileata | reverse complement strand
TCTAATTAGTATTTTACTTTTATAAAGTTTTTGTCTAGCTTTATTATCTGTTTTCTGTTTGCCATAAGTCATTTTGATTCTAGGTGTCTGCTTTTCTCCAGAGATACAAACAGTAACAGATCTCCACTTTGTAATCACTTGTCCAGAGCCCTGATATCTCTAAACCTGTTGACGCCAGCAAGGGTTGCTCCTCGGTGCTTCCAATTTTCCATTTCTTCCTTATGTCTCACAAAGGAGGAGGAACTTTGAAGAGATTGCTGTATTGGTGCATCTCTAGGCTTATTAAACAGCTGCCAATCAGAAAATCAATTTTTTCCCTATCAAAAATTTTCTATTCTCATTCAGCCTTTTGTAATAAAAAAAAAATGGAAAATTTTTGTTTGCCTCTGAAATTGTAGTGTTGTGGACATGATCAGGGTTAGGGCTTATAACCTGTTATTTATTTGAATATATGCAATACTTATGAATCCTCTTTTTATTAACAGAAACCCCTCCTCTCAGAACCATTGGGTTTGGTCTGCTGGGCAAGCACTATGTATTTTGTTAGCATTTTTCTCTTCCCATTCCTCTTTTAGTTTTACAGATGTTGGAGAGAAGTGCCCCCGCAACCAAGTGCTGTTATATGATGTCCATTTTGCTCAGTTGGGCCTTTAGGTTAATCTTTATAAAATTAAAATACTGCTATGCATAAAATATAATTGAACATCTGTTTCTTCTGTTGTATTTTCAGATGTTTACCCCCCTTAATATGACAATTGTACTGTCTTCTTTGGAGTTTTGGACAGATAATAATAAAATTCGTACAACAGGGGAAGCTGATGAGATACTACAAAGATTTTTACAATGGAAAGAATCTTACCTTGTTCTACGGCCACATGATGTGGCATATTTATTCGTGTAAGAAGAACATTTCTCTATTATTAAAAAAGCACACTGGAAATCTTTTAGACTGTCATAGCATGGACCAACACAATTTCACAAGACCAACAAACATCTCTTGTAAAAATAATAGAACAGACACTATGAATTATTATAAATATAATTCTAGATGTACTGTGTTTACAAAATATTTTCAGATTTCTCAGAGTGTTTATATTGTAAACAATAGAAAGTAAAAGTTAAACTATAAAAAACAAACAACATTGTCATTTTAAACACTGCTACGAAGAACATAGTTATATTCAAGAGTCTGTTTTTGTGTTTTAGTTACAGGGACCACCCTAGTTATGTAGGGGCAACATTTGCAGGAAGGATTTGTCTCAGAAACTATGCTGGAGGAGTTGCCTTGGTATAGTATTATTGGATTTACACTGCTAGTGAACATTGTAACACTGGCTTCAGAAGGAGTGGTGGTGGGTGCTCAGCATCCGTGAAGAAAGAGCTCATTTGTATTTAGATGTGTTAAATAGGGATTTGGATTCTTGACTTTAGGCACTTGGTTAGAAAAATTTGGCCTAAAGTGCATAAGTATATCTTGCAGTAGAACTTTGAATTTTAGGGTTTTACTTGCTCTATAGTCTCCTCTTAGCCCTTTAAGGTACTTTAGTAGGGTTACCATATTTCAGCAAGAAAAAAAGAGGACGGGAGGAGCCCCGCCCTAGCCCCGCCCCTGCCCCTCCCACTTCCCGCCCCCCCAGAACCCCCAACCCTCCCCCCGTTCCTTGTCCCCTGACTGCCCCCTCCTGGGACCCCTGCCCCTAACTGCCCCCCAGGACTCCACTCCCTATCTAAGCCTCCCTGCCTCTTGTCCCCTGACTGCCCCAACCCTTATCCACACCCCCACCCCCAGACAGACCCCTGGGACTCCCACGCCCCATCCAACCACTCCCCACCCCCTCCCCAGAACTCCCAACCCATCTAAACCCCTCTGCTCCCTGTCCCCTGACTGCTCCGATCCATCTCCCCACCCCTGCCACCTGACAGCCCCCCCCAGAACTCCCAAACACCCTCCCCTGCTCCTTGTCCCCTGACTGCCCCCTCCTGGGACCCCTGCTCCTAACTGCCCTCCAGAACCCCACCCCCTACCTAAGACTCCCTGTTCCTTGTCCCCTAACTGCCCCCTCCTAAGACCCCCCCCCAACTGCCCCCCAGGACCCTACCCCCTACCTGTACCCTGACTGCCCAAAACTTTCTCCACTCCCCCCAAAAAGCCCCCCCCGTTTCTTGACTGCCCTCTCCAGAACCTTCCTGCCCCCGGTCCCCCTTACCCTGCTGCTCAGAACAGGGTGTTGGGCTCTGTGCAGCCGAGCCGGACACGTGGCTGCGCTCCCCAGCACAACAAAACCCGGTCCCTGGCCCTGCACAACAAAACCCGGTCTGGCCCTGCACAGTGCTGCTGGACTGGGCTGCAAGGGAGCTGCCGGCTCAGAATGCAGGGCGGATCCGGCTCCTCTACAGCTGCTCCTGAGTCCAGCCCGGGACTTCCCTGCAGCCCTCCCAGCCGCTCGCTCTGCTAATCCCGGACATTGTGAGTGCTTTACAAATTCCCCCCCCCCGGACGCTATTTTTAGCACACAAAAGGAGGACATGTCCGGGTAAATCCGGACGAATGGTAACCCTAACTTTAGAGCTGTAATTCGGAAGGTGCTGAGTATTCTGGCACTAATCCAGCAAAGCACTTAAGCATGCTTATCTATAACTATGTGAGTAGTCCCATTAACTTGAGACTGATCATGAATTAAGGTTAAGCACAATTTTAAATGTTTTGCTACATCAAGGCAGAAGTTAGCACTTTGCAGGATTGAATCTTAAGAACAGTTACCATATGCAATACAATATGCATTTCTTTTACATATTGCATGTCAAGTTCTGCACTGTTTTTCACATCCTGGGCATCTTCATTGCTCTCATTTGAGTTTTCCAGAATGTAAATCAACATGAACTTTGGCCTTGTATTGAAGACAAGCATCTTAAGGTTCTTTACATAAAAGTACAGAAATTTGTATAAAATACGACCTGACTACATTGGGCAGGAAACCGAAAGGTTTAGAATTTTATCATCGTTTTTGTTTCTTTAACTGAGTTACTTTGATGATAATTTTCAGGTTTTTTTCTTATTTAGTATCAAAGGGCTGTAACACTGGAGACATTTTCAGTGATCATTGCACAGCTGCTGGGGCTTAGTCTGGGAATAACATATGATGATTCTAAGGACTGTCAGTGTCCAGGATACACCTGCATAATGCACACCAAAGCAGTGTAAGATTTTTATATTTATATACATCATGTAACATTGCATTATTATTATTGAGAACTGTTTTCCTGTGGCATGCAAGTTCAATCATTATAAATGACCATGGATTATGATTTAAGTGGTTGTGTGAAGTGCTGAGTGCCTCCTGTGCAGTGTGAGAACCCTCAAATTAGCATGTTGTCAATGGAAGTCTTGGGTGTTAGTTATGTATACCCAAAAAATAACTAATTTCTAAAGAACATATCTGAAAATAATTTTTCACATCTGCATGCAAGTATACATTATTCATGTTTATATTGTAAGGTTCATAGTAGGCATAGTAGATTTTTGTTACCTTTCCCATGTATTAATGAGCTTAGAGTGGAACAGAATTCACTGTTGGCTTGTTCATATTTTTGTAATGCTTTATTTAATTAGTTTTCTGTTTGTGTGATTCTGCATGGAAAGGGTTAATTTTCAAAGTCTGGCATGATCATTACAGTTACTGGCCGTCATGTGCTTAAAATCCTTTAGACCGTTGAAAGTGGTGGAAAGAGTCTAAACTCTGTTGGACAAAGTCTGCAATAGTCTGCAAGTCTGCAATAAGGGAGCAATCTCACTGAAATCTGTGTGATTGCATGCATGTAACAATGCAAAATTTGTCCCGTGGCATTCACTGGGCGTTACTTTGCTCTTTTTCTAGGAAACTGCTTTTAATTATTTTTTGGATAAAACATTCAAGGTCATATGACTAAGCCTCAAATTGTATTTTCAATATATATAGTCAATTCAGATAAGATCAAGCCAAGCTAAAAATGAGCTACTCTGTACTGCTCCGGAAATCTTCTGAAAGTGTTCACAAGCTAATAAGCTAACCAGTGGCTCAGGGGACTGTCAATAGGATCACTTAACCCTGCTGTCACTGAGTCAAATCCAGCCAAGGGACCCTATGGAAACAGATGCCTGTGACTAACTCAGGGAAACTGTTCACACACTGAAGTGTTTTCAGTATTGGGGCCTAGGTTTATTGTGACAAATAATCATTAGTAGCTGGTGGCAATTAATTTATATGAAATGAGTTCATAAATCCAAAAGGAACTATATTATGCTCATCTGTTCTGGTGTTCTGCATAACACAGGCCATAGAATCTCACCTGGTAATTTGTTCATCAAATAAATAACTTCTGTTTGAGGTATGGCATATCTTTTCTAGTTTTTAATGGACAGATGTCCGTGTTACAAAAACCATCATCAGAATCTAGCTCTACAATGAGATTGTTCAACTTCAATTTATTTTTCTCAGGTACAGGGAGATTTGATCTGTGTATTGATAAAATGGCTCAGGATATTGTAACTCTTTATTATTTATGTAATGTTTTGTGTATATGTGATTTAAAGGAAACTAAGGCCATTATAAATAATCCAGTGATGTGATTTTGTTAATATTTCACATAAAGTTTTAGTTTATAAGAAAATAAATGAAAATGTATTTCCATTATCCGTTAATAACCCTAACATATTTAGATATTCCATGTTTTACCTCTGGGAAGATAAAGGCACAATTAAGTTAGCGGATATCTCTGATAAAGGAATATTAATATCTTTCTCAATAAAACAAAATGATGGTATTCTAGTTGCTAATTTCTGCCAATTTTTATTCTTAAGACATTATTTGAATGCAGTTTTACAAAATGAACTGAAAGACCCTCAGCTGAATATTTTGGAAAGTAGCATTAATGATATTAAGTACTCCAGGATCGTTAATATCTTCAATTGGTATAATTTTTCATTGATAATTTATTTTTAGACTTTCCAATGGAGTAAAAGCCTTTAGCAGCTGCAGCATTAGAGACTTCAAAAGTTTTATAAAACATAGGGGAGGAGACTGCCTCTCTAACAGGCCCTATTTGAATACGTCCTACAAGAGAGCTTCAGTCTGTGGCAATCGTATTGTGGAAAGAGGAGAGCAGTGTGACTGTGGCTCAGCACAGGTTAGTACTCAATACCAGAAAGCCTAAGTAGTGTAAAATTCCACTGTTCTCAGTTTAGAAGAATGGTGCTTTGAGAGTTAGTACCCAACTGAAATTTGGGAAAGTCACTGAAGGACTTACATATATTTATAAACAGTTTTCATGTTGGTATTAACCTTGTTGTTGCTTGACACTCATTTTTCTTTGCGGATCTTTCAAGTTGTTATTCTTAAGGAATGAGAATCTTGAACAGACAGACTCTTTAGAGAAGGAAAATTTTAGAATAGCTAATGCGTCTATGGTTTATTTTTCAGGAGTGTGCAAAAGATAAATGCTGCACTAACAAATGTAGACTTAAGCCAAGAGCAAAGTGTGGTACTGGATTATGTTGCCAAAACTGTAAGGTAAGGTGTATATTCAGGATTATCATATGTTTAACACAATTTCTAAATTTTGGAGAGACTCTGTTCACTCCATAGTTAAAGATGAAAACCAGCTTTCCATTTGTGTGCACTCATACTCACACTTTGTGAAAACTGCCCTTCATACTTGACATTTGCCTGGGTGATCTTTGGCCAAAGGGAGCATTTTAATGGCGTTTTTAATTTGAATCAGACAACACTTTTCTGATATGGAAGTTTGGGGGAAAATATTATTTTGAAAATTCTTTTTTCCCTTTTTTAGTCAAAAAATGTCTTGGCCTAGAAGTCCTGTGAAGTTCATCAATTTGGTCAAAGCTCAGAAAATCCACGGGTTTGGTAGGGCTTAAGTGCCACAGTGGGCACCACTGGAGCTCCTGAGTACTGCATGGGTGTAGCGGGGCGAGCACCCCGCTCCGGAGAGAAAGGGGTTAAAATCAGCTCTGGGAAAGGGCTGCCCCGAGGAGCCAATCAGGGGAAGGCAGGTAGCAGCCAATCCAGGCCTGATAGGGCTGGTATAAAGAGGGCTGTGAGCTAGGAGGCAAGCAGTCTCACTCCAGCCTTGGCATGGCAAGGACCGGGTTGTCTGGGAGCACAGGGTACCTTCAACAGAGCAGTGTTGGGGGAGGGGCAGGCTGAGCTGAGCTGGGGAGCTCAGGCTTGGCGACCTCCCAGGCTGAGGCCTAACAGGAAGACCTAAGGAGGTACTGGGGCTGCAGGGAAAGGCAGCAGGTCCAACCCCCTAGCCAATGATGAGTGGCCATTGCAGACTGCAGTTTGCCCCTGAGTAAAGGGGCTAGATGAGGACTGGCAGTGTGTCACTGAGGTGAGGTGGGCTCAGGGGAATGGGGTTCCCTGGGTGATGGGCAGCACCCCAAGGTAAGGGGCACTGTAGTGTGAGGGACGTGGGGCCTACACGTGGGAGAGATAAAGGGACTGCAGAGGGGTAGGTAACAGTGGGTGAGACACCGTCCCATAGAGGGCGCTCTAGGGCTGAGAGAGCTAATTCCCGGGAGGCGCCGCGGTGGTGAGTCCGTGCTATGCTACAATGGGCTTGTCTTGTGACACATTATAAACCAGTTAGAGCCAGGATTATGACACAAGTCTTCTCAATCACAGTCTCCTACATGAACCACTAAATAATCCTGCCTTCTTTGAAAATGTGAAGTGCTATGTGAATGTTTTTACAACTTATAAAATAAGAGAACAGTACTGCACAAGGGAGAGCAAGCACCTCTGTCTTTATCTTAGTTATACAGCTTTCTGTACAAAATATAGTTGAAGATAGCCTCTGCCCCAGAAAGTTTACAGACTAAATAGACAAGACAGACAAAGGTTGGGAGAGGGAAATATTATTATCACCATATTACACCTGGAGAAACAGAGCACAGAAAGATTAAGTGACTTGCCCATGGTCAAAGCTGTCTGTGGTAGAGATGATAATTGAACCTAGTTCTCCTGAGTCCCAGTCCAGTGCCTTATCTACAGTTTGTCCTTCTGCTCAGTTCCCTTACTTCACCCAAATAAGGTTCCCTTAGCACTAGGGTTTGATGATCTCTTCCTTTCTTTGAAGTTTAGATTGGTATATATCTCATCTCTGCACCTTCTAGTGGAACAAGTTCTCCAGACAGGGTCAGCAGGACTATTCACATGTGTAAAATTAAGCATGTGCATAATTTTGCGGGATTAGGGCTTTAAAATGAAATATTTCTGAGATAAAGGATCATATTTTACATGTCATCCAAAAGCTGATACCTCTAACAGTATGATGGCATCGTGGTGGGACATTTTTTCTGTACTCCCGTAGGGGAAGAGTGCCATATGCTAAATCACCAGGGCCACTCTGACAGAGGGCTTGGGAGGCTATCAGTTTATGTTTCATGACAAGGGAAAAATTGATGAAATGATTTAAAAGAACCCTGGGTGACCTGCAGTCATACATATAGTATATATATAAGAATTTTACAAGGAATTTTCACATTCATCACAGTCCGTGACAACCACGTTAAACAGCATATATGTGGTGGTGTTATTTTCTTATTCACTGTATCTTTTCTTGTGCTTTACATATATTCTGTTATTTAAACATTATAGACCATAATCTTTGTAAACCATGCACAGTCTCCTTATTCCTACTTTTTTCTAGTTTAAGGCAAAGAATAAGAAATGTAGACCCACGGCTGATAGTCAGTGTGATCTCAATGAGTACTGCAATGGGTCATCTGCATTCTGTCCACCTGATCTTTATGTTCAGAATGGACACAGATGCGAACACAATACTGCCTATTGTTACAAAGGACGTTGCCAGTCTCCTGATATAGAGTGTCAGAGGATCTATGGAAAAGGTAATGGAGACAATTATGTTCTTGTTTGTTCTAAAATCAAGTTCCACTAAATGCTGTAATAATAATAATTAATAATAAAGACTTACATAGCAACTTTCATCCATATATCCAAAATGCTTTATAACAGTGATTAACCATATTTATTCCTTTGTATTGATGGTGGGGAAATGAGGTATAGAGTGGCCAAATTACTTGTCTAAAGTTGTCCAATGATATTAAACATTGTTATAAAGGCATGGCGGTTATCCAGAAGCTTAGATTTGATAGAAATAAAGTAAAAACGAAGTGGTGATTGTAAATTAAAATTCATTTGTAAAATATGTCTTCTTTTTTGCTAACCAAATAGCAGACTAGAAAACCAATTCCGAACAGATCTCACTCTTTGCTGCAGGGTAGATTAATTTAAATCATTATTCAAATCAGCAAGCAGGAAACCTTGATCTAAATAATCAAATTTAATCATGTTTTGCATTTGTACTTTTTCACTATTTTCCTAGAGAAGGGTTGCTGCTCACTGATTTGTAACCATTAAAACATTGTTGAATTGCAACTAAATATAGCCTTTTCTTTGAATTTTGGTATTACCTGTTGCTAATCAGGAGGATATACAATATATGTACATTTATTTAAGCAGATATATTGCTTAATATACACTTATTCAGATTCTTTATTTTTTGCTTTTTTGTTGTTAGAAAATGATGACTGATGCATTTCATTTTTAAAATAAATGGCGATTCATTTTTTATTTCTGATTTGCGTCAAGCTCTATTTGGATGAAAATTGGAATTCAATTAAAAAATGCACAAAACCAACATTTACAATTTTTAAAAATTAGTTAAATAAAACAACCCTAAATGTGCTGAATACACAAGAAAATTTATCAAAACATGTTTTGCTTTAAAACTAATGGATTTATTAAACAAAGGAAATATTGTAGTGAATCGAATTGATTTCTTCAGGTCACCATTTCCTTCATGATTTAAACCTAGTAGATCTTATCCTCTCACACCTAGTTTTTATTCTTAGACTGGAAGAGGAGAACAAGCTTTCCTGCTTTTTCATCTCCCAATTGGTTTCTCAACTTTGAATGAACTAGTTTGGAACTGACTTAGTTGAATAAACTGAAATGTATAAATTATTCTCTTTGCACCTGAAGAAGAGGCTACTGCTGTCTAAAGCTGGTTTAAGACTTCAACAAACTCTGGTTCCAGGTGCTTAGTCAGTGACTTCCACCAGTTCAGTGGTTTGACTTTCTTTAAAACTTCAGCAGTAAATGTACTGCTTAATATTATTTTTGTATTTAATTTAAATGATTACTAGATTATAGTAAATTTAGGCCTTATGATAGGTTGTTACAATTTGAAATTTAATTTTAAAGTAAGTTTATTTTTACAAAGAAAACTGTATTTAATTTAAATAAAAATACAGTTTAAACAGAAAGATATCTGATTTTTTAATACAGATTTTTATCCTTCCTGTTTTTCTCTAATCCATGTATAGCACCTAGGTACTGCAATGATAAGTATGTTAGAAGTACTGATAGATTAATAAATGATTTAGTGTTCCTTTTAATTATACTTAATCTTATCTCAAAACTTACAGGTTCTAAAAATGCTCCTCTTGCATGTTATGAAGAAATCAATAGTCAAACAGATAGGTTTGGACACTGTGGGAATGATCCGAAGAAAGGATTTCGAACCTGTAGTTGGATGTATGTTTTTAAGGAAAAAAACATATTTATTTTCTGCTTTCCTCTACTGTATGGTGCAAATGTTTACTATCCGTTCAGGCTACTTTAATTTCTTTATAAAATTTCCATTTAGTCTCAGGTGTTCTGTATACATTAGCCTTGGCCATTCTCAAAGAACGTGCAGTTGTTGAGCATCTAGACCTTGATACTGTAGCATGGAATGCAAGTACTAGCAGAAGCTGTGCTTGAATCCAAGTAAGGTTATTGACTAGGCGTATTGCTCCACACTGGACAGAATAGACCTTAATGCCTTGCACACCTGCTTCCTCTTCCACCAGAAGAGCACATGGTACATAAAGGTTGAGGTGTGGACCGTGAATGAACATAACTGAAAAAAACCATGACCTTAAGTTTAATCCTTGCATGTCCATGAAGCACAAAACTATTGGGGCAGGGATGGTGTCCCTAGCCTCTGATTGCCAGAAGCTGGGAATGGGCGATAGGGGATGGATCACTTGATGATTTCCTGTTCTGTTCGTTCCCTCTGGGGCACCTGGCATTGGCCACTGTCAGAAGACAGGCTACTGGGTTAGATGGACCTTTGGTCTGACCTAGTATGGCCATTCTGATGTTCTTATATGTGCCCCACTGTGGCCTCATTCCCATTTGCAGGCAAGAGTACTCTGGTGGATTTGCATCAGTTCTCTCCTTATTTCAAAGATCAGTCTTCTGCCTTCTTTGCCCTGCTCATGACCTTTATATCGCTCTATTATGTGCAATACCCCATTTGTTTTCTACAGTTTCATTTTTCTAATGTATTGCTCAATCAGCTGTCACATGTATCATTTTATTTTCCTCTGCTATTGAATTTTATAGGGATGTCACATGTGGAAAGTTAGTTTGTACATATCCAAGTCGCATTCCATTCACTAAAGAAAAAGCTGCTATCATTTATGCTCAAGTGCGCGAGCATGTATGTATATCTTTAGATTATATGAAGCCACCCACAGAGAATGACCCTCTACTGGTTAAAGAAGGCACAAAGTGTGGGCCTGGTAAAGTAAGGAAATATTTTATAAGCATCTAAAATGTCAGTATGTATGTGGACTTTGTAAACTTGATTAAGTTTTAGAAATATTTACCCTTTGGCAACATAGCTCAAGGTTATTCGTTACTGATGTTTTATTTACTTACTCATTTAACTCCAGAGGAAAAATTTCAGTCTAGAGTGATTATGGATGATTATTGTAGACCTTTAGAATGATAGATGTCATCTAGTCCAACCCCCTGCTCAAAGCAGGACCAATCCCCAACTAAATCATCCTAGCCAGGACTCTGTCAAGCCTGACCTTAAAAACCTCTAAGGAAGGAGATTCCACCACCTCCCTAGGTAACCCATTCCAGTGTTAGCCACATGACTAATCCCTGTGCCTTGTTTTAATTCACTATAATGTATTTTAAACTGTGTTAGAGAATTACTTTATTACTACTTAATCATCATTATTATTTGTTTTACAGTAGTGCCTAGAGGTCCTAGTCCCATTGTAGCTGGTGCTATACAAACATATATAAAAAAGAGTCCCTTCCACAAATTGCTTACAGTCTCAGTAATTGTCATTAGGGGGCTGCAAAATAGTGTTACCCTAGTTAAGTGTACAACCATGATCATGTTCTAAGTCTGATTTTGGATTCCTCCCTCCACCAATATATAAAATAAAATGAAGGTTGAAATGTGCTGTTTTAGGGGAGAAGATAATTTAAAAACAAATATTTACTAAAATAATAAGCAGTGGTACAAGTGGAGAATCCTGGCCAACACAGGCACTGAAAAAGGCCTGATTTAAGAAGGCGTTCAAGTACAAAGTGACTGAGCTGCTAATAAAAATATGCAATCTCTCTTAAAAAAAAAACAAAAAAACACCAACTAAATCAGAGGATCGGAGAGTAGCAAATGTTGCTTTTAAATGAGTCTAGGTGTGATCCAGGAATTAGAGACCTGTAAACTTTACATCTGTACCTGGTAAATTGGCTGAAATTATAATTAAAGATGGAATAGTAAAATATCTGGAAGATCATGAGATGATAGACATTAACACTGTTTCTGCAAAGGAAAATCATGTCTCACCAACCTATTAGAATTCTTTGAATGTGTCAGTAAAGTAGTGGATAAAGGAGAACTAGCTGACATAATTTATTTAGACTTTGAAAAGGCCTTTGACAAAGTCCTTCCCAAAAAGCTACTAAAGAGAATAAGTAGTCAGGGGGATTGAGGCAAAGTGTTGTCAAAAATCACTCCTAGGGTAGAAACAGCTTATAACAGCAAAAATCTGCTTTTTCAGGCATAGCTTATTCCAATCCTCCTGAGCGAAATAGACTTTACTGGCAAAAGTAAACTGGCACAGTTTTGCCAGTACAGATACTGCATCTACAGTAGGATGGTGCAGGTATGTCAGTCACAAACCAAACCCCATCACTCTCCTGAACAGAGCTATGTTGAAAAAAATGTGTAGGGTAAACCTGGCCTAAAAGACAGGAAGCAAAGAACAGTTTTAATCATAGCAAAAGATTAACAGCGGGATGCCTCATAGTTCTATATTAGATCCAGTTTTGTTTAATATATTTACTAATGATATGGGTGAGCAATGAAGTAGCAAATTTGCATATGACACAAAGTGATTTATGGTAGTCAGGACCAGAGAAGACTGTGAGGAACTTCAGAAAGACTTAACCAAGCTGTGTAAGTGGGCAACACAATGGCAAATAAAATTCAATGTTGGCAAATGCAAAGTAAAACATATCGGTGGAAAATATGTACTTCTGATACACTCTGCATAGTTCTACATTAACTGTGTCAACTCAGGAAGGGCATCTGAGCATCACTGTGGATAATTTATTGAAGACCTCTGCTTAATGTGCAGCTGCGGTCAAAAAACGGAACAAGATGTTAGGATGCATAAAAAATGGGATGGAAAATAATATGGAAAATATCATAATGCCATTATATGCACTGATGGTAAACCTTTATGTAGAATATTGTGGGAAGTATTGGTCACCCTATCTCATAAAGGATATTACAGAATTAGAAGGAATTCAGAGAAGGGTGACGAGAGTGATTAGAGGCGTGAAAAACTGTCATATGAAGAGAGATTGAAAAGATTAGGATTGTTTACTTTAGAAGGAAATTAATAAGAGGGGACATGATAAAAGAGTAGAAAATATTGAAGGTCTAGAGAAGGTAGAAATTGAACACAGCCCAGAACAAAGAGTGATGCTAATCCATGCCACCCAGGGGGAGGCTCAGAGTCGGAATTCCTGAAGCTCCCGAATGCACATGGGAGCTCCCTGCTACTGTACCTCATTATGGGGTGCAGCATATTCTTCCACCCCTGTGCCCCATGCATTAGTCTCTTTCCACAGATCAGTGCAGAAGGGGGTATGAGGCCATGGCCCTGCTCTCCTTCCCTTTTGGGGTGGATTGTACCCCGGGTTGCAAGGAGGAGGCAGTCCCTGGACTCTTTGACTCCCTTCTCCAACTTGGCATTGCCGGCAATTGCAGTTGTGTGTGGCCCATACTGGAGCTGCACAACAGAATGAAAAAAGCACCTTGCTTTTCTTCCTCCCACATCTCATGCACCCCTCTAAGGGTAAGGCACAAAGTGGCCCTTAGCAATGGACTCAGCAGCCAATGGAATATAAACTATACCAGAGGAGGAGAAGAACACCAGCAGTTACAGTAGTACTCAACTTAAGAAAACATATGTATTGACAAATCAAAGTGCTTTTACATTGTTTTTAAAAGTATAAACATACATACTATTTGTAGATGTGGTTATTAACAGTATCTTTTCTTTCATTGCAGTTTTTCTTGAGCATCCCTTCTTAATCTGCCACTCCTATAGAATACAGGCAGCAACAATGAAATTGTCTTCATTCTGCATTGCCAGTTACCCTTTGGCAAGCATTAGGGTATTTCCATAAAGCTGTAATATGGCCTTCCCATTCTAGGCTTCTTTTCAGAGCATGCAGCCAGTATACTGAATGCTAAGATTGTCGGACTCATTTGAATTGGAATTTTATGCTATGGGTTTGTTTGTTGTTTAGGTTTGTATAAACCGCACATGCCAGTTTTATGCAGTCCTGGGATATGATTGTAATCCACAAGTAAAATGCAATGGTCATGGAGTAAGTAACAATAATATTACTATTTTGGTGTTACTGCTTCTATTAATATTGTTCAGGAAGTTCCTTCTTTATGAAACCCCATTTTGAAGTGTCTATGGATTGGCTGTAAAAGTCCTTTTGGGCTTACACTTGGGGTCCAAAATCACAATACCACTGACAGTTATTTATGGGAATAATTGAGTAAAATAATTTACACCATTTTTCTTTCTTAGAACCAGTAACAAAATTAGAATGTGAGAAAGAGATTGTTATGCACAATATAATTATGAAATGATTAATTGCTTGGGCAGATTAGTAAAAGAAAAAATCAAATAAGGGTCAAGATCTGTATCTTTGAACAGGAGGGAACTGCACATGACCACATTAGTGTAGATTTATAAAAAATGTAACATGACTGTAGACAGTGGGAGGAACCATGCTGGTGTAGTGGATTGAGGACAGGAGGGAAAACTAGCAAGTCCCTGAGTTCTAATTTCAGTTTTGCCATTACCTTGGTGTTGACCTTGGGCAAGTCAGTCCACCTCTCTGGTCCAAGGAACAGTAAAGTATAGCATACTTGCCTCACAGGGGTTTATGCTTTATATTTATACAGCTTTTTGAGGAGGTTAGATGCTGTCTTATTTTCAACTCATTGTCTGGTGTATTTTCTGAAGTGTCAGACTGTTCAGTAAAATGTGGGCCTCACCCTATCCCTCTAAAGTCAATGCAAAATTCATATTGATATCAGTGGGAGCAGGATTAGTCCTTGGTCTAGCTAGAACAAGGAGGTTGACAAGAAAAGTGTAATCTCAGAGAACTAGTCTTCAACCTGTGATTCGTGACCCCCAGGAGTCCACACACTATGTCTAAGATTTCCAGAGGGCTCTGTGCCTCCATTTGAAATTTTTTAGGGGTCCACAAATGACAAAAGGTTGAAAACCACTGTCTTAGAAGGTACCCAACAGTACTCATCTCTGAGGAAAACTCACTAAATGAGTAATTTTGCTATATTCCCTTGTGCGTTCAGGTATGCAACAATAAGAAACATTGTCATTGTAATCCTGGCTGGAATCCTCCAGATTGCACAACGAAAGGCTCTCCAGTAGGGGGAAGTATTGACAGTGGGCTTCGATTTTTGGACTCTGGTTAGTAATCCAAGCAAATCTGGGAAAACAAATGCCCTTCATCTCACTGACCTGAATTCAGAGACTCTTCTCTAAATGAAAAAGAGTGGGGACATGATACTTTGGTGATGGGCATCTTAGATAAACATACCATCATAATATCCAGAAAATCACACCACCAGTGATGGGGTAGCTAAGAGGAGAACCTGTAAACTGAAATTCTATATTTTTGCGAAAAAAGAATGTTTGTAATACAGGAAATGAGGAATTTGGTATTTTTTTTGTGCTATGTGGTTACTAAATATTATTATATACTACTGAAGTTGCTGGGATTTTTTTTAATGTATTGAATTTTTGAGGTTCACAGAGCATCCAGATATGTTTTGTTAGTTTTTTAATAAATACAAATACATAAATAATACTACTAGACTTCATTTGCTTAATGACATAGCATCAGATTCTAGTCTCAGTTACTTCTGATTTACACAGACACAGTTGAGGGCGGAGTCTGGCCTATACTTATTAATAGGTACTACCATAATACAAATAAATAATAATAATAGTGTCTGTGTTAATAAAATGCTAAAGTATTATATTATCTTATAAACAGATATACAGCCTCTGTTGACAGATAGATGGCACACTGGGCTAATACATCAGGCTTGGAATCATCTCTTTCTCAACACACTGCTAGTTTCTCCAATTCAACCATATAGTACAAATGCTTTTGAGATCTGGAAAGATATCTGTCATTTGAGGATAAGACTGCATGGAAAAGCTTTCATAATCCCTGCCTGCACTCTGTCCACTTTAGTTAGCACAATCAGTGTCTCTCTTTCTTCACTGTTAAAATTGATCCCTAAATATTTAAACTACAAAATACAAATATTCACTTTGTTTTGAAAAGTTAACTTTAAAACATATCCATGACTTTGATTTCAAAACTGTTAAGTCTAAAGAAAGTAAAAAAAATACTTTAGGGAATACAATTGTGTGGAATTAAAACTTGTGACCAAAACTGAAACAGTTTGTGCATCAGAAGCTGGTAAAAAAATTCCAGTGTTGGTGAGGAGGGTCTGTGATATCCAAGCTTTACTGAGTAATCCCCCATTTTACAGATTTTCTTTCTATTTTTTTTTTTTTTTGTTAAGCATTGTTAATGGGCTCAGCCCTGTACAAGGTACATGAATAAAGATAATCTCTACACTAGAGAGCTTTCAGTCTAGAAGAAGAAATTGGTGCTGCTGTGAATCTAAAGCTTTTACCGAAGATGATTATTGAATTCTGCCTAAACCGCAATATTATTATAATGTCACTATTTTTTCTAAACCATATAGTCTCAAATGAGGAGTCAAAATTTCACAAGCTCAATGTTAAAGTTGACCTGCAAAGGTTAAAAAAAAAAAAGGCTTGTGTCCTTTATTCTGCTTTATGATGTATACAGAAGGTCTGGAATTGTATGTTAGTGTATGGTGGGTCTTTGATTGATTTGGATTTTTTCCTTTCAATGTATGCCAAAAATTCAGATCTTACCAGCCTTGTTTTTCCTAGAAGTCTCTAGTGATGACCAAATAACTAGTAAATATGATTGACTGATTATAAGTGATTTTATTCAAACTATTTAAAACTTTACTTCAAACACCTAACAAACATTCACAAGAAAAGCTCTTTTGTTAGTTATTCAACATCCTCCTGAGCTCCCAAATCCACTACTCTGGGTCCTTCCAGCAAAAACAAGGGCGAGGGACAGAAGACTTTATATTTCTGATATATCTAAGATAAAAAAAAGCAAGGGAAACATATTTCAGGCCTTTTGAAAGATGAGCTACTTTCTTGAGTTGGGAGCTACATCAGATGCCCCTTTAGGGAGAGCACTATTACAATTTCCAGTCAGTTGATCCTCCACCATATCCTTTTAATTGGGTAGTAACTGCATATTAATCTTCCAAGAGCAAGGATGTGCCTATGCAATTTCATGAACAAGAAAGGAAGGTTACTGGAGTTCCTCTGCTCATCCACACTCATGCACCCTACTTTGTTGGAGTTTTCAATCAGCCTTATAATTGTGTGACTGGAACTAAGGGACGAGTGAGTCTGTCACCTTTCAGTAACCTCAGTTCTGAATGCTAGGTCCTGAGGGTGATTGTATGTGGTCCCAATAATTTTACTGCTCTAAATGTTTATGCCACAGACTGTGTATGTTGAGGCAATATATTCAGAGAACTTCATTCCAGTAAGTAACCCTCATTTATTATTAAGCCATGACTATAAATGAGATTCAGGAAATGAGTAAACTTGTACACAAAGTTATCACAATTTCCATTTTTTAACCAAATGGAAACAATATTTTATTCTAGAAAGGACTGTATGCTTTTATAATCTCAGATAACTTTCTCTCTCTTTCCCCTTATAAACGACACAGAATGCTGGGAGTTGAGCAGCTTGGATTTGTGAAATCTGTTGTGTGTTTTCCTTTCTAGATATGATCTTAGAAAGAGCTTCCCAAAACACTTTGAAGAATTGGCTGCTGCTAAGTTTCTGTCTCTTTCTGCCTGTCCTTGTTGGTTTTATCATCATGATTGTAAAATGGAATGATTTGAGTAGATTCTGCTCAAAGGAGGAGGACTCACAAGCCGATGAGTAAATAATTTTGTTCACCTAATTAACTAATTCCAAGCCTTCATTTACAGAACTGGGATCTCTCTAGGCAGTGGTGGAGGTGATGAGTTCATGAGCAAGATCATATGAATATAAGATGGTTGAATGGACAGTCAGTGGTGTGCATTGGGAACTGTATGCTTTTAAACTTCTGAGACGATTTCGTGAGCATACACAAATGGAGCTGGGCAATAATGGACATACCATGCTAAATACGCTGTTGCAGTAGAAAGGACAGTAACAGAAAAAACTGATTTCAGAAAGTCAGGCCTGTAGCTGTATAAAAGGAGTTAAAGAAAATTGGCTTGAATTCAGTAATACTTGGGAAAATCACAATGGAAAAAGGAAAAATTAAATATTTAAGATACATACAACTGTGGCTTCATATGCCGTTGAAAACTAAAAAACTTGAAATGCAACCAAAATCCACCAGTCTAAGTGGAAATGTGAATAGCAGTGTCGGGGACCAACTAAGGGCATTTAAATTGTATGAAGAAAGAGAGATCTGCAAATTAGTTTTAGAAAGATGGAGCCAAACTGTGACTCAATCTACTACCTTGGGCCCTTATGCCTGTGTCTCTGTCTCCAGTCCCATGTAAATAGGCTTGGAAGGATTAGATTTTCATTGGTGTCAGTAAATGTCAGTTTCACTGAACACACACCAAACAACAGCAACAAAAATTTCCATCAATGGTAATCAAAATTTGCCCATAGGCAAAGAAAGGAAAATGACTGAGAACTTCTTAGACTGTGATTTAAAGGTATTTAATATGGCTATTTTGACATGTGATGTTGACATTTTGTTTTAATGGTCAGAAAGTTTTAACTTGTTGAATCTCAATGTCTACTGTAATTAAATAATTATTGCCTGACCTCCACCATAACTTTCTACAACTGTGAAAATGTAAATGAATACAGATTGAAAAAAAATTCTTAAAACTCATAATATTGCACAACTCTGAACATTTAAATAGGTAAAAGTAAACATTGATATTATCCATCAGAGTTGTAAAAAAATAAAAATGTAATTCTGCCAAGGCTACATGTAAGTCATGGGCACAGGGATTTGCACTAACGGAACCTGATGCAGGACAGGGGCCAAAATCAATATATGGCATTTTCATAATAAGTTGGGTTTTTTTTTACAGAAATTGCACTTTGAAAGTCTTCCTGTCCTGCAGGAAAATAATGTATTTTAGAGGAACTCTGTATTCGTCAGTAGAATTCACTTTAGATAGCAAGAAATTCTCTTCTGAATTGCTGGAATTTTAAAGAGACAGTACTGAATATGCTCTGTAGTTTCGAGACTATGTGAAGCATTTAATTCGTTTTAAATAATCTTCTCTCTCATTTTTTAAAAATCTAAATCTAGATCAGAAGACTTGAGCCTGTCAGACAATCAAAGGTAAGTTTCAAATATGTAGCACACACTCTCTCTCACACTTTACCATTTACATTTTATTTATTACTTGTATTACAAAAGTACTCCAAGGCCCCAATCAGGGTTGGAGCCTATTGTGTTAGGCACAATTCAGGAAAGAGGATAAAACACAGATTGTCTGAGAAAGCTGGTCAGAAGTGGTGTAGTTTCAATACATACCGGTTTATTCTTCAAAATTCTACTCATTATGCCGTAGGTTTTTCTAAACGTCTGTTCTGGAATATCCATAATTATATTTGTATTGGTGAAAAATATAAACCTCATAATGTTATGTTGTGTTTGAATATTTTTACAAATAATCAGTGGCATGCAGTGTATTAGATCAAGTGCATTTTGTTAAAGCTGTTTGTGCTCCCAATGCTGAACTATACACATTAAGGAAATGCATAAGCATAACAAACAAACATAAATCCCCTTTTGAAGAGTCTGGCCTGGTTGTTCTATTTATTTGTTGTTGCTATATGCAATGATACGTCTGTTCCCTTCCCCGCTTTTCTGCCACAGTATGTAGGTAATAGCAGAGACCTGAAGACTAAAATGGACCAAGCATAAACCGAAGCTAGGAAGAGAAGGCTGAGATCCTGGTTCTTGGGAAGAAAAAATGAGACTAGATTATAGTTGCAGTGATGTATTTTATAAGCTGTTTTGCTTTTGTGAATAAAATATAGCTTGTCCATAAAGTGCAGTGTAGTTAGTGCCTTCAGGTAGCTCTAGGTGAGTTCTCCTCCCCACATGCACTGCACAGAGGATGGATGTGTGATAGATTTGCCAACATAATGCGAGAGATGCATGTGTTAGCGCTTAGCATCCCAACACAGACACCCCCGACGCTGCACCACACCTCCCAAAACCCCCCCAGTCTCCACCTCCCATACTGCCTCCAACACCCCTCTACACTGCCCCCACCTCCAAACACCCCTCTACACCGCCCCCACCTCCCACACTGCCCTACCTTCCAACACCCTTCCACACTGCTCCCAACATCCCCCACACCTCCCACCAACCTCACAGTTCCCACCTCCCACATGGCCTTCAACACCCCTCACACTGCCCCATCTCCCAACACCCCTCCACACTGCTCACAACCCCCCCTCCCAACACCCCACAGCCCCCCTCCCAACACCCTTCCACACGGCTCCCAACCCCCCCTCCCAGCACCCCCACAGCCCCTTCCCAGCACCCTTCCACACTGCTCCCAACCCCCCCAGCACCCCTACAGCCCCCCTCCCAAACCCCCCTCCCAGCACCCCCACAGCCCCCCTCCCAACACCCCTCCACACGGCTCCCAATCCCCCCACAGTCCCCACCCCCACAGTGCCCCACCTGTGTGTGAGGGAGGGGGGCCGGGCCGGGGCTCGGTCTCAGTCACGCGCTGCCAGCCGGCTCGAGGCCGCAGGAGGCCGTTTCACCGCCCGACCGTTCCCAGCTCCAACTGGCGCCGCCTACCCCGCACCATGGGACCCGTCCTGGCGCTGCTCCTGGCCCATCTCCTCCCCGCGCTGGGTGAGACCCCCACCACTACCCCCGCCCCTCCGGGAGAGCCCCGCATGTCACTGGCCCCCCCCGGGGGGAGACGGGTCATGTCACTGGCCCCCGGGAGAGACCCCCCCAATGTCACTGTCCCCATCACTGATCCCCTGGGAGAGACCTCCCTCACTGTCCCCCATGTCACTCTTCCCCACCCCGAGGAGAGACTCCCATGTCACTGCTCCCCGCCCCCCCGTCCTCCCCGGGCCAGGGAGACACTCCTCATGTTACTGCCCCTGCCAGGGAGAGGCCCCCCCTTGTCAGTGCCCCTCACCCCTCCGGGAAACATGGCTCATGTCACTTCTCCCCTGGGAGAGACCCCCCCAGTCACATCCCCCCAGGAGAGACCCCCCCATGTCACTGCCCCCATCACTGACTCCCTGGGAGAGACCTCCCTCACTGTCCCCCATGTCACTCTTCCCCCCACCCAGGAGAGAGAGTCCCCCATGCCAATTCTCCCCCATTCCAGGGAAAAGAGACCTACCTTATATCACTGCCTCCCTCCTTCCGGGGAGAGAGATCCCCATTTCACTGCATGGTGTTCTGGCAACTGCCCCCGCTTCAGGGATAGGACACCCCCCCCCCCCGGTGTGTCATTCTGTATGGGTGGGTGCTGCGAGAGCTCTTCTGATGTCACTGGCTCCCTGGAGACAGACATCTCCATGCCACTTCACCCCCAGAGACATCAGCTCTGTTCCCATGTCACTGCTCCCTCAAGAGCCACCCTCAGCACTGAGAAGCTTTCTGCTGTACCTCCTACAGCTCCCCTATCCCTGACCCTCCAGGTGAGAGAAGAAGGGAGAGGCTTGGTGGAGAGCCAGACCTCTGAGGTAAATTAATCAGGGAGTTGAATCCTGTGAGTCCCAGGCCCTGGCAGATTTTGTTCTCTCACCCAGTGTTCATCATTATGTGTTCCAGGAAAGATCTTTCGTGTTGCATCTCTCCAAGCAGTGTAGCACAACAGGCCTTAATGGAGGTGACACTGTAGAACTGGGAACAGCGAGACAGGGCATGATGGGCCAAGAGCCTGCAGAAAAGGGGAGAGCTAGAAATCAGGGCATTGATAAAGCAATTTCACATTTGACACAAATTCAAGGAAGGGAGCAAGGCATTTAGCTAGGTGAAGGGAAAAGTTTTAAGCTTACATTTGAAGAAGAAACTTGATTGGATTGGCTCAGAGGGAGAAAGTGCCAGGTAAACAGGCAGCAAAAATAAAAGCTTAAAACCTTCCCCCAGTTTCGGCGAATGAAGCAGAAAGAGAGGAAGCCAAGATTAGAGGAGTAGTATGCGTTTATATGGGGAATAAGGTGGATGTGGACCCAGAGCAGATTGAAGAGAGAGTCAGTCAAGCATGCCAGACACCAAGATGGCAGTTTTATATTGCATTCAGAAATGGAGAGGAAGCCATGGCTGGTGATTGAGATGGGAGGATGGATAGGAAGGAACAGTTTAGGCAGATAGTGAAGGGTGATGTATGACAGGGGGAATATTAATAAATATAGTTAGTGAAGATATTTTCTTCCCTAGGTTCTCAACGAACATTTCTGCAAATCATGGTTCCATGGTCAATGCCATCATATCAAAATGGAAATCAGGTATTAGTGCTTATAATTAAGAATAATATGGACTCGTATATAATAATTTTGCTTAGCTGAAGGTACAACTAGAAATCCTTCTGTGCACAAATTCTTGTGGCTTTTATAATTTGTGTACCATCATGAAATATTGTACAGTCAATCATCTTGATATACTGACCTGGATATGGCGAAGAGCTCGAGCATTTAAACTTCTAGATTTAAAGGGGAGCTGCAAATCTCTTGTACAACATTTTTTAAAAAGTTTCAGCTTCCAAAATCTTACAGGTATTGGCATGAAATTTACTGGCAGTCTTAGTCTTGTCAAATGCAAAGTAATGCTCAATGAAGGACTAATTTAAATTATTTGCATGTATTGCAGTGTTTTAAATTAATGTAATGTCTCAGGAGAAAGATCCCCGTGGTTCATTGTGAATATCTCATTGAAATCATTTGCTCAGAGTTCAGCTCCGGTCAAAAAAAAACAAATAAAGTGTATATAAATAATGGGATAGAAATAATACTGAAAATATTATCCAATTACACAAATTGATAACGCACTTTCACCTGGAATATTGCATTCAGTTCTAGACATCTTGTCTCTGAAAAGTGTTACAGAAATAGAAGAGTTCTCGAGTTGGGCAACAAAACAGTTCAACACATGGAAAAATTTCTGTATGAGGAGAGATTAGGAGAGTTCAGTTGAGAAGGAAGATGAACAAGAGGGGACATGATGATGATGATATGTATAAAATAAGAGCAAGCACAATGAAATATTCAATGGAAATGAAAGGCAACATATGTGTGATTGCTAAAAGGAAATAAAAGTTTTATTGGATAACATAATTTTTATAAGGGATATAAACCCTCCTTATTCAGGGTATAATCCAAACACTAATGAAAGGGAATTAGGAATAAATTTAATTTATGAGCAGGTTATTCCATAATGGTCCACTATACTTCTTGTACCTGCCTTTGATATATCTGGTACAAGCTATTGCTGGAGATAGGATAATAGACTAGACTAGTACTGGTCTGAACCATTATGGCAATTCTTATGTAAATAATTTGCACATAATGTTACTTGTTTTTTAAAGTCTAATCATTTTTATTGATGATTGTATTCAATTATTTTTAAATGGTTTTACAGTCACTTTTATGATAGCTGTACATCATGATATTAGGAACCCTGGTGGGTTTGTGCTCACTTGCACTATCAGTATAATTATTTGGTTCCCATGAAAATAACTTCCTATACTATATCACTTTGTATAGAAATTTTATTGCCACATAAAATATTCTTGTAAATTATATAGTGTATACTGATATGTGATTTTGTCCCCTGTGGTAATTGGAGCAGGATTTCACCTAGTTTATTAATTGTAACTACATATTTTGAATTGTTATATTGTTTTTCCTTTTAACATTTCCTCCTTCTCCTTAGCTGTGGTTGCTTATAGACAAGGAGCTTTTAAAAGGAACATATGATACAGTTTAAGAAAGAAAAGATTGAGTCACTCTGCACAGCACAGAGCTTTGGAAGGGCACAACACAATATGTTTTGGTAGATGTCAAGAGGGGTCAACCCTGGTCTGGTGTATTTTAATCTCAATTGGTCCATTTCTCTTGAGAAACACTTGCAGTGTACTTCTTCATTGAGCACTTTAAATTTATGTTCATGTTTAGTAGATGCAGAATTATTGAGCTATTTAAAATACTGTGTTAGTAAATCTCTTTTTCTCTGTCATTCTGGATGCGTTAGAACCAGGTGTCCTATGTTATTACAATAGAAGAGAGGTCATATACCCTTCACCTGAAGCAACAGTAAGTGACTGACTTTCTTCCTCACCCTTTGGCTGGGTACTGTGTGATCTGCTATTATAAATGTTTCTAATAAATCCTGTCAGGTATTGGATGACTTGTTTTTAACTTCCCTTTGTTTTCTGGTCTTTGGTTATTATTTTTTGTCTGTAAGAGTCCAAACTTATACTTCTCTATCTTGTTGCTTTAGCCTGTTATTCTTATTATTATGCACTGACAATTGATGAGTAGGAAATACCCTCACAGATCCTTGAGTTTCAAGACTTAAGGAGAAGATTGAGAAGCTGACTGGCAAACAGCAAAAGAACTTGGAATCCTCAGAAGGGTTTGTAGCTGTGTACCTTGAAGGCTGATCATTACTGTCACCCCATCTAACTCAACAATTTTCCAATCGGAAAGAAAACATAAAATATTAAATTGTGACTCAAGAAATTGAACTAAAGGGTGGAAAAAAATCCTTGTAGCATGCTGAAATAAGTGTGAGTGCTCTTTAATTTTTCGGGAATGTATAATACTTATTTTGGAATTCAAACTTTTTTCTTTTCTTTTTTTTAAATAGAGTTTTTTTACCCAATAATTTCAGGGTGTATACTTACAGCCAAGAGGGGTCTGTTCATTCTAATTTCCCACATATTAAGGTAAGATTTATTTACAGTGTCTTGCAGGTTTAGCTTTTTCAAAATAGACTCGCTGTTAGAAATACTTTCTGGGGATTTTACTTATATTTTTAAGTATTAAAATGACTCTCCTGTTGGAAAGTACCTTAGACTTTTCTTATTTATTGCTAATCCTGGTATGGGCTTCTTCAATGAAAGGTACAAATATCCATTAGAATTACTAAGAGTAAAAATTATTATTTTCAAATTTAGAACTGTATTAAATTAACAGCCTTATCAAGAAAGCATCTGTGGTAAAGGCACTACAACAGAGTTTTAGAGTGGGATTTTCTAAAGCTGTTAGTGTTGACCTAATTTTGTTCCCATTTAAGTTAGTTGGAGTGGAGTGGAGTGCCAATGCTGAACATTTTTGAAACTCATAAAATCAATAACATAATTGTGAAGATCTCAATTATATGTAAAATCAAAAGAAAAACATAGATGTAAAAGAAATATGGGTTTCTTACAATCCTGAGCATTTCACTATAGATAATATTAGCTTATTATCCATAAACTGTTCTCCCCAGATCCCCAAAGTCGGATTTAATCTGCAGTTAATGGCAATGGCAGATGCTAGTTTCAGAAGAGCAATGCACCCTAAGCTTTTCTCTTTAATATTATCGACAGGCTAACAGTACCTTCTCAAAGTACTTGCTCATAGTATTAGAATATTGGAGAGGAAGGATGGTCCAATGATTAGGGTGCTAGTCTAGGACTTGGCAGACCCGGTTTCAAGTCTCTCCTCAGCACAGGCTTCATGTGTGGCTTTTGGCAGGTTACTTAGTCTCTCTGTGCCTCAATTCTCCATCTGTAAAATGAGGATAATAGAACTTCCTTACCTCATGAGTGTAAGGTGACCAGATAGCAAGTGTGAAAAATCGGGATGGGAGTGGGGGATAATAGGCGCCTATATAAAACAAAGCCCCAAATATCGGGACTGTCCCTATAAAATCAGGACATCTGGTCACCCTACATGAGTGTCATGAAGATAAATACATTGAGATGCTCAGATACTGTGGTGATGGAGGCCATACAAGTACCTAAGATAAATAGATAATGGTTCCCGAAGAGTGAAGTTCAGTAGAGGGAACAGTACTGGGTTTACAGTGACACCGTGGCGTCAGGCCCACACTCAGAAGGGGTCCTGGTGCCTGGACTGCGGCCCTGCCCCTGACTCAGCCTGTGCTCTGCCCCTAGGCTCTGCTCCCACTCAGCCTCTTCCCCCTGAGGCCCCTCCCACTGCTTGTTCTTCTCCACCCCTCCTCTACCCACTGCTTGCCCCTCTCTGCCCCCCCTCTTTTCTGCTCCCTCCCCTCTGTGTGTGAGTGGTGGGCGGGGCCTTGAGGGAAGATGCAGAGCAGGGCTGGGGCCTTGGAGCAGAGCATGGGCCAAGTGCGGGGTGGGGTCCACAAAAGTTTAATTTGGCCCTAAGAGGGGTACAAAGACAGAAAAGTTGATCATTTGGAATTTTCCAGTTCACTCATCTCTACTCACGTTTACAGATGGTGGGCCCTTTGTCCCCATATACTTTTCATTGGGAGCATATCCTTTAAAGTTAGAGTGACAACATAACCTAAATAATTATGGATGTGCACTGCCTCAGCATTTCAATACTAAAATGATTTCCAGCTCTTGGGTGGTGAACTCCCCTTACTGATAAGTAAGCCATTAATTTTTCTTAAATTATTTTTTCTAGCGTAATTGTTTCTACAAAGGCTATATTGCAGGTTTTCCAAATTCAGTTGTGACACTCAGCACCTGTTCTGGACTTAGGTAATGACATCACTTTTATTTAAATACAGAAATTAAATAATTCAGAAGGTTTTTTTGCATTTACAGTATCTGTTGCCTTTCAGACTGACTGTGGTTTCATTCAAACTATGTTATAGCTTCACATAATTTTGGCTTTTTCAGAGGGATACTGCAGTTAAAGAATGTCAGCTATGGAATTGAACCTTTGGACTCTACACCTGGATTTCAGCATCTAGTTTATCAAATATGGAATGAAAACATAGAGAGTCTGCTTTTTGTAGAAAATGATTCTGTTATATGGAGTGAAGGGATGACACGAAAGCTGGATACAGGAATAAAAGTAGGTGCTGGTTGGTTTGCTTTGCTGAGAAAATGTTTAATATGTTAATACAGGGGTCGGCAACGTTCGGCACGCGGCTTGCCAGGGTAAGCACCCTGGCGGGCCGGGTCAGTTTATTTACCTGCTGACGCGGCAGGTTCGGCCGATCGCGGCCCCCACTGGCCGCGGTTCACCGTCCTGGCCAATGGGGGCAGCGGGAAGCGGCACGGGCAAGGGATGTGCTGGTCGCGGCTTTCCGCTGCCCCCATTCGCCCAGGACGGCGAACCGCGGCCAGTGGTGGCCGCGATCGGCCGAACCTGCCGCGTCAGCAGGTAAATAAACTGGCCCGGCCCGCCAGGGTGCTTACCCTGGTGAGCCGCGTGCATAGACGTTGCCCACCCCTGTGTTAGTATCTGATCTACTTTAAAATTACTACACTAAGTATTTTTACCCAAATTCTTTTCTCAGTTACACTTGTACATCCTCAATAAAGTTTGTGGGGTTGCGTGGATGTTACTGAGGGCAGAATTTGTCCGTTTGTGTTTTGTCTGAAAGATAGGGCAGAGCCACTGCACTGTGGTAATTTTGGTTTATTCAGTATGTCTGATACTCAGACACTGGACAACTCAGTTGTGGTAAGAACAATCTTTTACCTCTTCTGGTTGGGTATCGTGATAACACACATTATCTTCCTGGACCGTGGATTGAAGCATAGGGCTGCTACATGGCAAGTAGAAGCCGTTACTTTATTAGGAAAGAATGTAGCTGGGAAGCAATGATTCTTGGATGCTTGTGGGGATGTGATCCAGTACCCTGAACTGGTTTGGGAGATCATGATGTCCACCTTGCTCATAGATGTAATATTACTAAAGGGGATATTCCCATCTCGATGAGGAGGGCTTTCTGCACACAAGCCCAATAACGACAAGTGAGACAGCACAGCTGAGACCTCACATATTGGACTGAGGATTAGACTCCTAAATATCCTCCCTGGATCCTCAATCTAACATTCAGGACCTGACATAGCTTTGGGCACCTGAAAATTGGTAGTTCTAGATTTAAATAGCGAGTCTAAGTACATAAGTACATATATAGACAGTCTCCTTTGATATTTTTGGATCTCTACCTACCACTTTCACTTCTCAACAATAATGCCCCTACACGACTGGTTAGAAGGGTTTTCAGCCATGCCCTCAGAGAACCACGTAGCTTTGTCTCTTCAGACTTTTTATGTGCTGATCTAAATTACTAGGTCAAATTGGGAACTAAGGTGAGAAATTAAATGATGCTGGTGCCAGTGACTTGACAGTGCAGTGTGCATGGCAGGACACCTAACTATCCCACCAGAGAGAGAGTTGTGGATCTAGGCCAGATGGGATGTGTGGATTCCGCACAGAAGTTTAGTGTTTAAGGTCTTGACCTCACATAATTTTCCCTTGGGCAGAGGAGACCAGTTCAAGTAATCTTTGAACAAATTTGGCTCCAAAATGTCAGATTTTCATGTACATGTTGCTTCCGTAACTTTGGTTCAGAGGTTTTACTAATAGTGGAGAGTGAATGTCATTATCAAAATGATTCTCAGCTGTGAGATCACTTATTAATTTAAATTTTCCCATTATTATTCTCCTTTTTAAAAATTCTAGTAATTAAGTGAAGTCCAACTCTGTTGATGATTTTAGAATCGTATACATTCCTTAATTTGTGACTTCTAAGAAGTCCAGGACTATTTCCACAGATTGATTTAATTGTTTCTGAATTGTACTAATTAAGCTTGGGCATTCGCTATTCTTGTTTCGTGACTTCTGCTCTCTGTGTCTCATTTACACTGCTAGTAATGAGCACAAGAGGTATAATGTAGAAGTAATTCCTTAATATACTTTTTTCCTTAAGGCAAAACAGAATTTCCTCAGATACTCCAGATATCTGGAAATGCATGTGATTTTGGACAAGGCTCTGGTAAGTCTAAACTAATTAATCATTTATATTTTCCTATAGTATTGTCTTAATTTTTATTGCAAAAGCTGATTCCAGCTCTAGAAACTTCCTCTCTTTCTCTACTGCATATAGTAGGAGCATGCACACTTTACAAAATGTAGATGTGGCTTCTCCCTTACCCCCACTGATGTCTTAACCATTTTGATTAATCCTATGGCAGATTCAAAAACTGATGCATATTTATGACTGTCTAAGGTTAATGTCCCAAGGTTGCCCCCTTGCAGAGAGAGCAGGCACCTCACTTAACTGCTATATTGTTCTCTGGGCAGCCCCAGCCCTGTGGTCTGGTTCTGGGGTCTGGGTACAGCCTTCTGGCTGTGCCTTTAGTGAGTCTGTCCCCTTTCAGGGGATATAAAACAATCCAAACAAAGGAAAACATTTATCTGCCCCCCTTCCTTGTGCAGGGAAGCAGTCTTTCAGGCAGTTTCAGTTCCCAGTCCTCAGTGCAAATAAAGGTCAGGGCCAATGTTTCCTCTAAGTTTTTCTATCCATGTGTGGAATAAATTTTGTTATGTGCACCAAGGTGCATCAACAAAAAACCTAGATATAATATATATTTTTTAAAAGTTACCACAGGGATAATTACTCCAGCCAGGACAGGTTAGGCATTTTAGAACTCAATTTAAGTGTAAGAGGGAAATAAAAATTATGAAATGCATAGACCAGTCAAAAACTCTGCGGAGAGGGGTACATGGGCAGGAGAGAAACAGAGACAGAAATCGTGTGAGTGGCTGCTGGGGAAGTCTTAGAGACCCTGCGCTGTCCCTTTAAGGCCCATTCACTCACCCGGAAAGCTAGTTCAGACCTCCGATCACAGCAACTCTCTCCTGCTCGAGTCCTGAGCCCTGTCCCCTCTCCCCTCTCTGTGGAGATGGGGGTCTGGGGGCGGGGACACCGTGACATCAACACCCTCTCCTCCCCGCCCTCTGCACAGCCAGCAGGAGGGTCACTGGAGCAGCTGAAGGAGCAACTTGGATGCAAAGCAACAGGGGGGAGGGGCACCTGAACACATGCTGCTGGATGTGCGCGGCTCTGCTAATTAAGTGCACGGCACTTGAATCACTCCTGGGCGGCTGTCCAACCGTGCAGCTTAGAGGGAACACAGATCAGGGCTTAATCCTCGGGGGAATTTCAACAAAGAAAATCAGCCCAACCTGTCTCCTTTCTCAGCAGGTTTAGGCAGGCAGCATTCACAAACTATGTGTCAGTTAGTGACACAGGGCCTCCAGTCTGGGTGCCGGAGCCAGGGCCTGCTTGCTTCTGAGTGCCACTGCAATCGCATGGAGTTCCTCTCTTTCAAGGGCTTGTCTCCAGGCCTGACGAGCCTCTCAGGTGCAACGGATTGGGGCTGATTGTGACCACAGGAGTTCCTTAACACTTGCTTGGCTTGTGGCCCGGTGTGTATGTCATCTGCCCTACCACAATGCCACAGTACTTTTAACCCCAGCAACAAACATTTAATGGCATCCTCCATGCTTTAGAGAACTATTGGGTAGTTCCCCTTTTAGAAGTTAAATACTACTGTAGTGGGGTTCTTTGGTGTTTTCCTCCCTGTGAGGATGAAACACCATAACAGAGGCTCAAACTGTGTATACCCCAAATAAAAAAAAAAAATCTGTAAGAGAACCAAAAAATGCCACCATGGCTAAACACCAGAGTAAGAGATGCCAGGTCACCAGGGCCATTGTTTCTCCCCACCTCTAAAGCATGTGCTGCCATACCCAGTCTTTTCAAGGAGATTTATTTCTTTAAACTGAGATTATCAAGCAAACAGAAAATAGTCTTAACTCCATCCTTGGCCCCAGGTTTCAGGGCCACCCTTCCCAGAGGTCTCTGGCACCCCAGCTCCTGGTAGTCTCCCAACCTCAGTCAGCTCTGGTCCTCTTGGGAGCAGCAGCTGCATGGCTGCTTCTCTGAGTCCTGATCCCTCCCACTCCAGTGTGGCTCTTTCTCCCCAGGGCTCAGCCTGTTTCAGTCCTTCCTCCTTCCAGGTGCCTATTAGCATAGCAGCTCTTTATAAGCCGAGGTGTAGCCCAGCCCTCTTTAACTAGCTGGATTGGGCTCACCTGCTGTAGTCCAGGGGAGCTGGGCTCAGTCTATCCACAAAGACAGGCAGTTACAGACAAAAAGACATCTTTAGAAAAGAACATAAACTCTGGCAAGTCAAGTGTAAAAATATAATTCGGCAGGCCAAAAAAGAATTTGAAGAGCAATTAGCAAAAGACACAAAAACTAACAGCATTTTTTTTCAAGTACATCAGAAGCAGGAAGCCTGCTCAATAATCAGTGGGGCCATTGGATGATTGAGGTGCTAAAGGAGTACTCAAGGAAGACAAGGCAGTTGCAGAGAAGCTAAATGGATTCTTTACATCCGTCTTCACTGCAGAGGATGTGAGAGAGATTCCCACATCTGAGCCATTCCTTTTAGGGGATAAATAGAGGACGTTTGGGAACAAATTGATAAATTAAACAGTAATAAGTCACCAGGGCCAGATGGTATTCACCCAAGAGTTCTGAAAGAACTCATATATGAAATTGCAGAACTACTAAATGTGGTATGTAACCTATTGTTTAAATCTGCTTCTGTACCAGATGACTCACAGATAGGCTTACTGGCCTGTAATTGCCTAACTTCAGTATGAGGTAAACTGGCTGAAACTATTGTTAAGAACAGAATTATCAGACACATAGATGAACACAATATGTTGGGGAAGAGACAACACTGCTTTTGTAGAGGAAAATCATGCTTCATCAATCTATCAGAATTCTTTGAGGGAGTCAAAAAGCATGTGGACATGGGTGATCCAGTCATTATAGTGTACTTGAACTTTCAGAAAGCCTTTGACAAAGTCTCTCACCAAAGGCTTTTAAGCAAAGTAGGCAGTCATGGGATAAGAGGGTCCTCTCATGGATCAGTTAACTGGTTAAAAGATAGAAAACATAGGTAAGAATAAATGGTCAGTTTTCACAGTAGAGAGAGTAAATAGCACGCTTGCCCAAGGATCTGTGCTGGGAACAGTGCTGTTCAGCATATTTATAAATGATCTGGAAAAAGGGGTAAATAGTGAGGTGGCAAAGTTTGCAGACTATATTAAATTACTCAAGATAGTTAAGTCGAAAGCTGACTGTGAAGAGTTACAAATGGATCTCACAAAACTGGGAGGATGGGCAACAAAATGGCAGAAGAAATTCAATGTTGATAAATACAAAGGAATGCACATTGGAAAACATAATCCCAACTACACATACAATATGATAGCATCTAAATTAGTTGTTACCACTCAAGAAAGAGAACTTGGAGTCCTTGTGGATAGTTTTCTGATAACGTCTGCTCAATGTGCAGCAGCAGTCAAAAAAGCTAACAGATTGTTAGGAACCATTAGAAGAGGGACAATAAGACAGAAAATATCCTAACGCCACTATATAAATCCATGGTACGCCCACACCTGGAATACTGTGTGCAGTTTTGCTCGCCCTGTCTCAAAAAAGATATATTAGAATTGGAAAAAGTACAGAGAAGGGCAACAAAAATGATTAGGGGAATGGAACAGTTTCCATATGCGAGAGATTAAAAAGACTGGAACTCTTCAGCTTGAAAAAGAGACAACTGAGGGGAGATATAATAGAGATCTATAAAATCATGAATGATCTGGAGAAAGTGAATAAAGAAGTGTTATTTACTCCTCACATAACACAAGAACCCAGGGTCACCCAATGAAATTATTAGGCAGTCTATTTAAAACAAACATAAGGAAGTACTTCACACAATGCACAGTCAATCTGTGGAACTCATTGTGAAGGGATATTGTGAAGGCCAAAAGTATAACTTGGTTAAAAAAGAATTAGGTAAGTTCCTGGAGGATAGGTCCATCAATTAGCCCAGATGGTCAGTGACACAACCCCATGCTCTGGATGTCCATAAACCTCTGATTGCCAGAAGCTGGGACTGGATGACAGGGGATGGATCACTCGATAAATTGCCCTGTTCTGTTCATTCGCTCTGAAGCATCTGGCACCGGCCACTTCTGAAATATAGGATACTGGGCTAGCTGGACCATTGCTCTGATACATTATGGCCATTCTCATGTTCTTATGATGGCTGCTTTGTCCATTCTACCAAATGATCTAGGAGGAGATGGAAGGATATGACATGAAGAAAAACAGATAAAGTTTCTCTGAGAAGTGGGTGAGAATATTTTACATAAGAACATAAGAATGGCCATACTGGGTCAGACCAAAGGTCCATCAAGCCCAGTATCCTCTCATCTGACGCCATTCCTGCCCATCCTGGCCCATCTATCTAGCTCCCTTTTGAACCCCGTTATAGTATTGGCCTTCACAACACCCTCTGGCAAGGAGTTCCAGAGGTTGACAGTGCATTGCGTGAAAAAATTTGCATTGCGTGAAAATATACTTTCTTGTGTTTGTTTTAAACCTGCTATCTATTAATTTCATTTGGTGGCCCCTTGTTCTTGTATTACGAGAAGGAGTAAATAACACTTCCTTATTTACTTTCTCTATACTGCTCATGATTTTATAGACCTCTATCATATCCCCTCCTTAGTCGCCTCTTTTCCAAGCTGAAATGTCCCAGTTTTATTAATCTCTCCTCATATGGAAGCCATTCTATACCCCTAATAAGTTTTGTTGCCCTTTTATGAACCTTTTCCAATTCCAGTGTATCTTTTTTGAGATTGGGTGACCACATCTGCACGCAGTATTCAAGGTGTGGGCGTACCATGGATTTATATAGAGGCAGTATGATATTTTCTGTCTTATTATCTATCCCTTTCTTGAGGATTCCCAACATTCTGTTCGCTTTTTTAACTGCCGCTGCACATTGAGTGGATGATTTCAGAGAACTATCCACAATGACTCCAAGATCTCTTTCTTGAGTGGTAACAGCTAATTTAGACCCCATCATTGTATACGTATAGTTAGGATTATGTTTTCCAATGTGCATTACTTTGCATTTAGCAACATTAAATGTCATCTACCATTTTGTTGCCCAGTCACCCAGTTTTGTGAGATCCTTTTGTAGCTCTTTGCAGTCTGCCTGGGGCTTAATTATCTTGAGTAGTTTTGTATCATCTGCAAATTTTGCCGCCTTACTGTTTACCCCTTTTTCCAGATCATTTATGAATATGTTAAATAGGACTGGTCCCAGTACAGACCCCTGGGGAACACCACTATTTACCTTTCTCCATTCTGAAAACTGACCATTTATTCCTATCCTTTTTTTCCTATCTTTTAACCAGTTTGCAATCCATGAGAGAACCTTCCCTCTTATCCCATGACTACTTATTTTGCTTAAGAGCCTTTGGTGAAGGCTTTCTGAAAATCTCAATACACTATATCCACTGGATCTCCTTTGTCTGCATGCTTGTTGACCCCCTCAAAGAATTCTAGTAGATTGGTGAGGCATGATTTCCCTTTACAAAAACCATGTTGACTATTTCCCAACAAATTATGTTAATCTACGTGTCTGACAATTATCTTCTTTACGATAGTTTCAACCAATTTGCCCGGTACTGAAGTGAGGCTTACTGGCCTGTAGTTGCCAGGGTCACCTCTGGAGCCCTTTTTAAAAATTGGCGTCACATTAGCTATTCTCCAGTCGTTTGGTACAGAAGCTGATTTAAATGATAGGTTACAGATGACAGTTAGTAGTCCTACAATTTCACATTTGAGTTTCTTCAGAACTCTTGGGTGAACACCATCAGGTCCTGGAGACTTATTACTGTTTAGTTTATCAATTCGTTCCAAAACCTCCTCTAATGACACCTCAATTTGGGACAGTTCCTCAGATCTGTCACCCAAAAAGAATGGCTCAGGTTTGGGAATCTCCATCATATCCTCAACAGTGAAGATCGATGCCAAGAATTCATTTAGTTTCTCCGCAATGACCTTATCTTCTTTGAGTGCTCCTTTAGCATCTCGATCGTCCAGTGGCCCCACTGATTACTGAGCAAGCTTCCTGCTTCTGATGTATTAAACATTTTTTTTGCTATTACTTTTGGAGTCTTTGGCTAGCTGTTCTTCAAATTATTTTTTGGTCTTTCAAATTATATTTTTACACTTCATTTGCCTGAGTTTATGCTCTTTTCTATTTTCTTCATTAGGATTTATCTTCCAGTTTTTAAAGGATGCCTTTTTGCCTCTCACCGCTTCTTTTACTTTGTTGTTTAACCACAGTGGTTTTTTGGTTCTCTTACTATGTTTTTTAAAGTGGGGTATAAATTTAAGTTGAGCCTCTATTATGGTGTCTTTAAAAAGTCTCCACGTGGCTTGCAGGGATTTTACTTTTGGTGCTGAACCTTTTAATTTCTGTTTAACTAACCTCCTTATTTTTGTGTAGTTCCCCTTTCTGAAATTAAATGCTACAGTATTGGGCCGCTGTGGAGTTTTCCCCACCACAGGGATGTTAAATGTAATTATATTATGGTCACTATTACCAAGCGGTCCAGTTATATTCACCTTTTGGACCTGATCCTGTGCTCCATTTAGGATTAAATCAAGAATTGCCTCTCCTCTGGTGGGTTCCTGGACCAGCTGCTCCAAGAAGCAGTCATTTAAGGCATCAAGAAACTTTATCTCAGCATCCCTTCCTGAGGTGATATGTACCCAGTCAATATGGGGATAGTCAAAATCCCCCATTATTATTATTGAGTTTTTTATTTTAATAGCCTCTCTAATCTCCCTGAGATTAAGGCAGGTACCACAATCTGGAAATGGCACAAATAGAAAGAACTCATTTGGACACTGCATCAGTTCCTAAGGGAAATGTTATGTTCAAAGAAACATTGCACAGCAGTGATGTGGTGTTGTAATCTAAAAAGTTGTGTTATTTTTCAGTATGACTATATGGGTTCAGACAAGGATGTCGTAACGGAGAAAATAGTCCAGCTTATTGGCTTTGTCAACAGTGTAAGTTATACCTTTTTTCGTTCAATATTCATATGGGAAATGTGGATGTTTTAATTCATTTTGCTGGTAGTCATAGCCTAGCCATTAGAGCCGGGGGCTGGGATCAGGACTCCTGGGTTCTATTCCTGGTTCTGTCACCGACCTGCTGTGTGACTTTGCTAAGTCACCTCACATTTCTGTGTCTTTTTCGTCTGTAAATTGGATATAATACACCTCTACCCCGATATAACATGACCCGATATAACATGAATTCGGATATAACGTGGTAAAGCAGTGCTCTGGGGGGGTGGCGCTGCGCACTCCGGCGGATCAAAGCAAGTTCGATATAACGCGGTTTCACCTATAACACGGTAAGATTTTTTGGCTCCCCAGGATAGCATTATATCGGGGTAGAGGTGTACCTATCTGTGTATTACATCACAAGGGTTATGTGAGACTTATAATGCTTTGAGAACCTTTGATGGAAGATGCAGTAGGAGAAGAAAATATTATTACCACATGAAGTCCAGATATTTTACAGATGATATTATTCTCTGGTGATTATTTAGTATCAGTTTTCACCCTCAGGATACTCAGTCTGCAGCAGTTAGATTAAAATCCATTTTATATTCCTCACCGCCAGGATTAGATCATTCACTCCTGAGAGACATCCGAGACTCCAGGTACTCTCAGCCATCTGAAAATAAAGGGACTTGCAATGTGTCCCCCTTTAGAATTTTTTTATTGTAAAACTGCTCTGACTACCTTAATTGTGGGCACTTGTTACTGTTATGATATCCGTGATTCTATTTCTGTCTTAAGCTTCCTTAGGTTATGTCTGATGGTGTATAAAGTATTGGTAGTATGATGAGCCTCAATCTTGGCACCAGATGGGCAATTTTCCAAACTCGACTTTTAACTTGGGTTAGCAGTGCAGTTTAAAGTATATAGGATGATCTGGGATTGAACTCAGACTGCTAACCTCAGTTGAAAGCCAAATTGCTGTGTCTGCACTGATATTTTAGCCTGAGTTAACTAACCCAAGTTAAGAATGCACCTGTTTTTTTGTTCTTTTTTTTGCAGTGTAGACATAATCTTAGTTCTTCTTCGAGTGATTGCTCCTGTGTATTCCACAGTAGGTGTGCGTGCTCGCCACATGCACCGATGCCGGAAGTTTTTCCCTTAGCAGCATCCGTAGTGGGGGAGCACCGCTGCGACCCCTGGAGTGGCGCCGACATATCGTGTTATAGAGGGGGCTGCGTGCTCCCCCCACCCTCAGTTCCTTCTTGCCACTAGTGAAGGTAGTCGGAACTTGTGCTCCAGCTTTGGGTCTTGTCGTTGTTGGCACCACCGTTCCTGCTCTGGCACCTGCCGTTGAAGGCACTATGCCTGGAGCTCGTCACGGGAGTCCCAGGCACCGAGGCGTCGTAGTCTTGGGCGCCGGAGGCACTACAGGGACAGCACTCCCGACTCCTACCTGTCCTCCTCCAGGGGCCGGAGACGTCATGTATGGGACCGCTCCAGCCGTTCGTACGACACCATCTGCTTGTCCCGGACTTCGGCTTCGGCACGCAGCCGCCCCTCATCGAGCCGCTAAGTGCCGCAAGACCAGCTGGCCCTTCCGGGCTACCGCATGTCCCAGGGCCAGGCCGTTCCCTGGCAGGGACAGTGGTGCCAGTGGGCACCGTGGCCCAGGCACTGGCACCGCCGGGACCCTGTTCCGTGGTGGGAGCGTCCCAGGCCCAGCCGACGTCGCCGCCTCGGCACCGCGATGAGGCAGTGGACACCGACCCTCTGTCACCGACTCGGGCCCCGGGTCAGGAAGTCGAGCTTTCGGTACAGCCGGGTGCAGACGACACCGTGGCACCGACCTCCTCGGCACCGGATGACTCCATGGTGCCACCACCTCCGGTCTTTCAGGAGGATTTCAAGGCCCACCAGGAGCTACTCAGGAGGGTGGTATCAAACCTCCAGCTCCAGGCCGAGGAGATGGAGAAGCCATCAGACACGTTGTTTAATGTCCTGACCTCCTCGACGCTGGGGCGTGTGGCCCTCCCGCTCCATCAGGGGGTGGCCAATATTACTACTGGCTTCTGGCAAACCCCGGCATCTCTCTGTCCGATCTCCAAAAAGGCCGAACAGAAGTACTTTGTGCCCACAAAGGGGCATGGGGCATGGGTACTTATACTCCCACCCAACTCCGAACTCTCTAGTGGTGGAGTCGGTGAACCACCGAGAGAGACATGGCCAACCCGCTCCTACCCCTAAGGAGAAAGACGCTCGCAGGCTGGATTCCTTTGGGAGAAAGGTTTATTCGTCTGCGAGCTTTCAGCTCAGAATGGCCAACCACCAGGCACTCTTGAGAGGATATGATTTTAACCTGTGGTGGTCCCTTCCCAAGTTTGAGCCCTCCCTCCACGAGAAGGACAGGAAGGAGTTCCGGGCTCTTGTTGATGAGGGTACGACGGTGGCTAAAGCGGCACTCCAGGCGGCCTCCGATGCGGCGGACACGGCTGCTTGTTCGATGGCCGCGGCGATTTCCATGAGAAGGGCGTCCTGGCTTTCGCTCTCTGGCCTATCGGCTGAGTCCCAGTCGATCATGCAGGACCTGCCGTTCAATGGTCAGGCCCTGTTTGCAGATCAAACAGACACGCGTCTGCATGGGATGAAAGACTCCTGTACTACCCTGCAGACGCTGGGCCTGTACGTCCCGCCGGCCAAGGACAAGCCTAGGCCTCACACTTCCGCTCCACAGGCTTGGGGTAGATATGAGCCCCCGCCTAAGAAGCAGCGGGATTAGAGGCGCCGGTCATAATGCCAATCCCGTTCGGCCCCTCGTCCGGGGCCCTCTAAGTCCAGGAGGCCAGGGAAGCGGCGTTTTTGACTGCTTGCGGGGGGTCACTGGGCCTGTTGCCAGGTTAACACCTCCCCCCCCCAATTAATAAAGTTCAGGTTTGCAAATCGTTTACCTGCCTTCCGTTTGCGATGGTTCCGTATCACTACGGACCGCTGGGTCCTCAACACTATATCCCTGGGGTACAGGTACAGTTTGTTTTGCCCCCTCCCAATTGCCCTCCGGCCAGGGAGTCGGCGGAGGACCCGGAACATGCGCTCCTCCTAGGTCAGGAGGTACAGCGCCTCCTCTCCCTGGGAGCCGTGGAGAGGGTGCCTTGGGAATTCCGGGGCAAGAGGTTTTATTCCAGGTATTTCCTTATCCCGAAGGCGAAGGGCGGGCTTCGGCCCATCCTTGATCTGCGGAAGCTCAACCAGTTCTTGGTACGCTGTCCCTAGCCTCTGTTATTCCCTCTCTAGACCCGGGGGATTGGTTTGCAGTGCTGGACCTTCAGGATGCCTACTTCCACATCCACGTTTTCGAGGGTCACAGGCGTTTCCTCCGTTTCCTGGTGGGTCAGGACCACTACCAGTTTACAGTCCTCCCCTTTGGCCTCTCAACGGCCCCAGGGTCTTCACCAAATGTATGGCAGTGGTAGCGGCCCACCTCAGGAGGAGAGGGCTGCAGGTCTTTCCCTACCTGGACGATTGGCTGCTCAAGGGCAAGTCCTGGTCCCAGGTGCAGCAGCAAATATCCCTCTTGCTACGCACCTGCTCTGCTCTGGTCCTAGTGGTAAATGAGGAGAAATCCACGTTAGTTCCTGTCCAGTGCATAGAATTCATAGGAGCGCTGCTGGATTCCCAGGCGGCCACGGCCTGCCTTCCAAGGGACAGGTTCGAGGCGCTCAAAGGCCTCGTCGCCTCGGTCACGGCCTTCCCCGTAACCACGGCTTGGATATGCCTTCAAATCCTCGGCCACATGGCAGCATGCATCACAGTGGTGCGACACGCCAGGCTCCGGATGAGGCCCCTCCAACTCTGGTTGGCCTCCCGCTATTCCCAGGCCAGGGACGGCCTGGACAAGGTTGTCACGGTGCCGCCAACGGTGGTTGCAGACCTCCAATGGTGGTCCCTCCCGAGCAAAATGCTCCGGGGTATCCCCTTCCGAGACCCCTCTCCCTCACTAGATCTAGTGTCGGATGCCTCGGACATGGGCTGGGGAGCCCACATGGGGGACATCAGGACCCAGGGTATGTGGTCACCCGAGGAACTGACCCTGCACATAAATGTCAGGGAACTCAGGGCTGTGCGCTTAGCGTGCCTGGCCTTTCACCAGCACTTACAAAGGAAGGTGGTCAAAGTTCTCACGGACAACACCACCGCAATGTATTACATCAACAGGCAAGGGGGCACGCGCTCCAGGGCCTTATGCCAGGAAGCCCAGTTCCTGTGGGAGTTCTGGATAGCCCACAACATCCTCCTCCGAGCTTTCCACCTACCCGGCGAGAGCAACATGCTCGCAGATCGCCTGAGCAGGGTGTTCTCATATCAACACGAGTGGTCCCAGCACAGGGAGGTGGCAGAATGGATTTTCCTTCAGTGGGGCACTCCCCAAGTGGACCTATTTGCCACCGCTCAGAACCGCCTGTGTCCCAGGTTCTGCTCCAGGGTGATAGAAGGCGATGGGGCCATAACGGACGCCTTCCTGCTCGATTGGTCGGGGCCCTGATGTACGCCTTCCTGCCCTTCCCCCTCATAGGCAGGGTCCTACAGAAGGTGAAGTCAGACGGGGCGAGAATTATCCTGATAGCCCCGGATTGGGCCCGTCAACATTGGTACGGGACCTTACTGCAACTCTTGGCGGTCCCCCCTCGCAGGCTGCCGCTCTGCCCGGACCTCCTCTCCCAAGAGGCAGGTCGTCTCCTCCATCCCAACCTGGCCCCGCTCCACCTGATGGTGTGGCTGCTCCGTGGCTAGATGCGGAGGAGGGGAGGTGTACCAAGGCTGTTAGACGGGTCCTGCTTGAAAGCAGGAAGCCGTCCACACAGAGGGCCTACCTGGCTAAGTGGTATCGGTTCTCCTCATGGACGAGGGAGAGAGGTTCCTCCCCCACGTCCGCTCCGCTCCAGCTGGTCCTGGACTACCTCCTGTCCCTTAGGACCCAAGGGCTAGCTCCTTCCTCGATCAAGGTGCACCTGGCGGCCATTTTGGCTTCCACCCTCCGGTGGCAGGACAGTCAGTGTTCTTCCACCACATGACTTCCAGGTATTTTAAGGGTTTGGACAGAGCGTTCGACTTATGCTAGACCCCCAGTTCCCTCTTGGGACTTGAACCTGATACTGTCACGCCTCACGGGACCTCCCTTTGAGCCCTTGGCCACTTGTTCCTGGTCCCACTTATCTGAGAAAGTGGGGTTTTTGGTGGCTGTCACCTCAGCCCGCAGGGTTTCGGAGCTTAGGGCGCTGACCTCGGAACCCCGTACACTGTCTTTGATAAGGGGAAGGTCCAGCTTCGCCCGCACCCGGCCTTCCTACCGAAGGTGGTCTCGGAGTTTCATATGGACCAGGACATCTTTCTGCCTGTCCTGTGTCCTAAGCCCCATTCCTCCAATGAGGAACGATGCCTACACATGCTAGATGTGTGTAGGGCGCTGGCCTTTTACTTAGATCGAACAAGGCCATTCCAGACATCCCCTCCGCTTTTCATTGCTACGGCCGAGCGCATGAGAGGGCAACCTGTTTCCACCCAGCGGATTTCCCGCTGGATCACCTCGTGCATACGCACGTGTTATGACCTGGCTGGGGTTCCCCCGCCTCCTATTGTTAAGGTGCATTCGACGAGAGCCCAGGCCTCGTCTGCGGCCTATGTGGCTCATGTCCCTATTCAGGACATCTGCAGGGCTGCTACATGGTCCTCTGTCCATACTTTTGCATCGCACTATGTGATTGTCTCCCAAGCAAGGGACGATACCGGGTTTGGTAGGGCGGTGCTCCACCCGGGTAACCCTTAACCTTTATCATTTAGAACTCCTACCCACCTCCGTCAGGTATAGTTTGGAGTCACCGACTGTGGAATACACAGGAGCAATCACTTGAAGAAGAAAGGACAGTTACCTGTTCCGTAACTGGCGTTCTTCGAGATGTGTTGCTCCTGTCTATTCCACATCCCACCCTCCTTCCCCTCTGTCGGAGTTGTTTGGCAAGAAGGAACTGAGGGTGGGGGGAGCACGCAGCCCCCTTTATAGTGTGATATGTCGGCGCCACTCCAGGGGTCACAGCGGTGCTCCCCCACTATGGATGCTGCTAAGGGAAAAACTTGCGGCACCGGTGCACGTGGTGAGCATGCACACCTACTGTGGAATACACAGGAGCAACACATCTCGAAGAACGCCAGTTACGGAACAGGTAACTGTCCTTTATTTTAAGTTAACTTGGTCATAAAAAGAACTGTTTGCAGCATTGTAACCATGTTGGTCTCAGGATATTAGAGAGACAAGGTGAGTGAGGTAATATCCTTTATTGGACCAACTTCTGTTAGTGAGAGAGACAAACTTTTTGAGCACACACTGAACTGAAGAAAAGCTCTTTGTAAGCTTGAAAGCTTGTCTCTCTCACCAGCAGAAGTTGGTCCAATAAAAGATGTTACCTCACTCACCTTGTCTTTCTAATAAAAAGAACCAACAGTTGTGATGCACTGAGAATTTATTTTGATTGACTAGGTTGAAAAGGATTGATATGGACTAAGATGTTGGATTTTAGGATCTTTCAGTACTGTGTTTTCCATAACATAGATTACAACATTTTATTATGGGGACATCTGTGGTTATACACTCTGTGATGGTCCAACCCATAGTTTGCTACATTTGTCCCTGATGGCCATTGCTTATAGGTCTTACAGTACTACAGTGCATATCATGTAATTTAACTTGTATTTCCTCTGTTACATTTTCAGATGTTTACCCCTCTTAATATGACAATTGTACTGTCTTCATTGGAATTCTGGGCAGATAGTAACAAAATTCCTACAACAGGGGAAGCTGATGAATTATTACGAAGGTTTTTACAGTGGAAAAATATCCATCTTATTCTGCGGCCACATGACATAGCATATTTATTTGTGTAAGAAAAACATTACTTTATTATTAAAGATGCACTAGAAATCTTTTAGACTGTCATTGCTTTTAGAAAGAATATATTTATGATCAAGAATCTTTTTTTGTGCTTTAGTTACAGGGACCAACCAAATTATGTAGGGGCATCTTTTGCAGGAAATCTGTGTCTGAGAAACTATTCCGGAGGGGTTGCTCTGGTATGAGATAATAGAATCTACTTACCTGTATAATTAATACACTGTATCGGTTACTTACAGTTCTGACCTTTGCTTGTAGGGGCAAATCTTGCACCCACCTCTACAACTAAGAAGAATCCCCTGGCAACAGAATCAATGCAGCTATGCTGTGAAGGGGGAACACAGAATTTACAGAGCTATTCAGAGGTTAAACACCATTAGAAGAGGAGCCTTGTCTCAGATGCTGTGGAGCAGCATGCAGGGGATGATGAGATAGGAATGGAGCCAAAGGATATCCTTGTTTGGGGGGGTCCTCTGGTCTTCTGCTCTGGGCACTGGCTCCAAAAAGGCATCACAGATTATTTGAGCCATGGGGCTCGGTAGCCACTCCATAGGATCAGGGGGAAAGATTCTTGCCCCTGCACTTCTACTCTGCACTCATCTTGTCTACTTAGCCTAGGCACTGCACAGAGGATTCGACCTCCAGTGAATAAGTACATTAATGAGTGTTTGAATTCAGGATTACATATGTTCTTTGTAACTTTCTTCTAATCCTGGAAGGGGACAGAGCAGTTGCCTTACAATGGAGTATGCGTTCCTTCATATATTATGTCTAGTACAGATATCTTTGTGTACTTTAGGCAGGGCAGAAAACAAAAAATTTAGATTTTTATCACAGTTTGTTTCCACAGTTGAATGAACTTTTAGTACTTTCTTTCTTATTATATTAGTATCAAAGAACAATAACACTGGAGACATTTTCAGTCATCATTGCACAGCTGCTCGGGCTTAGTCTGGGAATAGCATATGACGATTCTAGGGACTGTCAGTGTTCAGGATACACCTGCATAATGCATACCAAAGCAGTGTAAGTTTTTTTTTTTTAAATATTATTAATTTATGTACCTCACATAGCATTACATTATTTATTATATTTAGAACCGTTTTAATATGCTTACAAGTGCTATCATTCTAACTAATGCCATATTAGGATGTATGTAGACTTTTGTACCTGTATATCACTGTTTTAAATCCATCACAGTTCATTAGTGGCTGGAAGTTGTGTGTGTGCGCCTGTGTGTGTTGGGATAGTTTGGATATATGGAAACATACCAACAAAGAATAGGACTGTGACCTATAGATAGATGGATGGATATCTAGATAGATATAGGTATAGGTCACAGTCCTCCTCTTTGTTGGTATGTTTCCATATAACCAAACTATACCAACACAAATGTCATCAGCTGGGAATCTCTGCAGAGGAGCCAACAGACTGACTTACTTTCTCATCCCGGAGATGGTCCCACAAGATTTAAAGCAGATTAGTGACATAGTGCAGGAAAGCTTGCTCTATTGTTGCTTGTCATGTGCATAAAGGGAGTAATTCAGTCTGAGGCTGCCTGTCAGTCGGGTACTTGCCATGAACACTAAGTTGATTTAAAAATTTAAAATAAATAAATAGTACTTTCAGAGACTAACAGTAACAGGAAACATTTCACTTTTCACTTAAGTACAAAATCTCTCTCCTCTTTTACATCCTATTTCTCTATCTAAGCAGTTGTTGATAACAATGTGACTTTTAATGTCTATGTTCCCGCCGAGCTACAGTCTTGAAATTAAATACACTAATTCATGATGTGCCACTGAATACAGGAAAAGCCCTAACTTGGACCTTCAGAGATCATATGGTCTTTTATTATCAAATTTCAAATGTTCAGTCACTCTTCGTTTAAAACTAGTCTACACTTCTCCGTTTTCTCCACCATTTTTTTTAAGCTTTCCAGTTTATGCTATGTACAGATGTGTACTCACTATGGGCCCAATCGTGCAAACTCTTATGGATGTAAGTAAGTTTACTCACATGGTTAGTTCTATTACGTAAAATTACTCGAGGGCCTAAATGTTTCTAATATTAGCATATAATGTAATCTGTCATTAAAATATAATTTACTGAGAGTTCCGTCTTCTTGTGAGATGCTATATTGTCTGTGATGACAAGAGGAGGGAAAGGAGAGACGATCGTACCAGCCCCATAAGCTCAGCCCCACCCCCCAATGTTTGTAATGGGAATGTCTGAACTGGGGTGAAAAGGGAGGGGATGGGACCCAGCAAACATGATGTACTGGGGCTCCAAATTTCTCTCAATGGGCTTGTATGTGTTAATACACTCAATTCAATATAACCACTGATGATAGGAAAGAAAAAATAATCTGATATTTATGTTATAGGTTTCCTAATTGTAACTGCTAGATTGATTACTATTAAACTAACCTCAATTGCTCAATTTTCACTGAGGAGAATAAACAAGTGTTCTGGAAGAGACAGAAAAGGAAGGGCCTGCGGTATCTTTAGTGTAGAGATTGAGACAGTAACAGTTTAGAAAGGTTTTGCTGCTCTGCTTATGTTTTCCTAGTTTAAAGAGGGCATCCTCCATTGCATGTTATGCCTGCTTCTTGCCCACAGTTGGCTGCAGCATGCAGTCTGCCTGAGACCCAAACACCATTCTAGCACAAACTTGCAAACATATTTTAAAAAATTATATTTATTCCTTCATTGAGGCAGACATGCTGGGTATGAGGCCTCCAATTTGGAGAAATTATGTTAATTTGAGGTTGCCAGTTCTATTTAATTTATTTTAGCCAAGAAGAATGTGGAAGGCAAATCAATGCACTTAAGGTGCCAAGTTAATAGCCACATTCAACCGCAAGGCAGACAAGTTGACATATTGAAACAAATCCTTAATTTTGCAACCAAAGTCATTTTTGCTTTATGAGAGTATTTCAGTGGCATGAAAGGATATACATTTTACAAAGCATGGAGAATATTTTAACGATGACATTGTACTTTATGTTTTAGACATTCCAGTGGGACAAAGGCCTTTAGCAACTGCAGTATAGGAGACTTTCAAAGTTTCGTTGCAAATGGAGAAGGAGAATGCCTTTTGAACAAACCGTATTTGAATGCATCTTATAGAGCTCCCGTCTGTGGCAACAAAATAGTGGAGGAAGGAGAGGACTGTGACTGTGGCACAAAAAAGGTTAGGAAATAAATCCCTGAAATTTAATATGAATAAATAATTCACAGTTCCACACCTTGAGACTGAAGAGAAAATTAAATATAAGAGATACCTTTTGGGTCCAAGAGGTGCTAACAAGACCTCTGGATGAAAAGCCAACTGGAGCCCTTTAGAAAAACCATTCAACTTTGGAATGCTATGGAGGTGGTTGTTCTCAATCTCACAGTCAGAGTTGTGTTCTGAAATGAGCTTTAAAATGGAACATAAATTTCTGTTTTTCTCTAAATGTAGATAGATGTTCAGTGTGAAATTTCCCTTTGAATTTCAAATGTAGCTTTCTTAGATTTCTTAAATTTATAATAGAAAGTATTTGAAATTATTGTTGTTGAAATTTGTCCATGGCATTCTGCCTTTTTGATTAAGTGACATTTTCAAAATTGATAAACTTGAAGGAAGCTTGTGCAACAGATGTTATTTATTTTAACTGACAGTTTATTCACCAACAGGTAGCTGATAGATAAAACCACCATCGTTAACTACGCTTTTATGCCATATTTTATCCCATATCTGAGTACGTTTTATGTGAAGCTACTGACAGATAAAACCTTTGCCTTTGGCAGCTATACTTCTGTGGCAGAGCTCCAGGAAGCACCCCTACAGGCATACCCTTCCTTCACCTCATCTGTCTCCTCTCTGAAATGTTAAGACAAGTGTCCATCTCAATGTATCTACAAGGTACTGTGTACTATAGGTCCAATCCAGGGAAGCACTTAAACATGTGCTTAACTTTAAAAATATGAAAAAAGTCAATGAAACTACTCATATAATTAAAGTTAAACACTTGGTTAAGTACTTTGTTGGCTCAGATCAGAGAGCTCAGCACCTTGCAGGATTAAGCCCCATAAAAGCCCTAGGAAATGAATTATACAAAAAAATTCATTGTGAAAACAGTTAAGAACACTATATGCTGGTTTTCTATCACACCCTTCACCAATCTACTCCCTCCCAACAAAACATTCCTCCCTCCATAAACACACACCCTAACTCTACTACAATTAGTATACACCAGAGACCATCTACCACAATGTTATCTGCCCCTTCTTGGGATGAGAGCCTTCCATTACCTCCATTACTAATCTACTCCTTCCCAACACAAAAATATACTATATTAGACATTCACAACTAATAGCATTGAGATGGGGAAGTTCCATAAAAGGATGTGTACAGAAGGGGAGGTTGAGGAGATAGAGTTAAGGTTGCGATCCATGATCTGTGGTGTATGGCAGTTGTGATGAAGATAAAATGTGTGCCTATGGGTAGAAGAGTAGAGGATATGTACTGTAAAGTGACTTTTAATTTCCTTTTGTGTTTTTGTATTATGTGTGTAACAACCATAACTGTTTTTATATACTAATAATATTTGGTTTGATACTGGTAGGTCAGCAAATGTTCTCCGGTACTAAAGTTTTGAAACAGTACAGTGACTTTCTGCTTATTTTAGAGACAGTAGCCTCTCTGTAGTTAAGGTTGGAGCTATTGCACCATTCTATTATAAACCCCTCCTAACTTCACCAAAACTTAAACCAGTCTAGCTGAAATTGCTTGGTAAACTGGGTGCAAGCAAACAATATGTGTTTTAATACTGCCAAATGTAAATGTACACATCAAGGAACAAAGAATGTAAGCCATACTTACAGTATGGGGGACTCTATCCTGCAAAGCAGTGATTCTGAAAATGATTTGGGGTCCTGGTGAATCAGCTAAACATGAACTCCCAGTGCAATACTGTGGCCAAAAGGGCTAATGTAGTACTTGAATGCATAAACGGGAATCTCTAGTGGGAATAGAGAGATTATTTTACCTTGTATTTAGTCCTGGTGTGACCACTGCTGGGATACTGTGTCCAATTCTGGCGTTGACAATTCAAGAAGGATGTTGATAATTGGAGAGGGTTCAGAGAAGAGCCAAGAGAATGATTAAAGGATTGAAAAACATGCCTTATCGTGATAGTCTCAAAGAGCTCCATCTATTTAGCTTAACAAAGAGAAGCTTCAAGGGTGACTTGATTGCAGCCTATAAGTACCCACATGGGTAACAAATATTTAATAATGGGCTCTTCAGTCTGGAAGACAATGGCTGGAAGTTGGAGCCAGCTAAATTTAGATTGGAAATAAGGCACATATTTTTAACAATGAGGATAATTAACCATTGGAATATGTAGCGGGGCGGTCACCCCACTCCGGTATGGCAGGGGTTAAAAACTGCCCTGGGAAAGGGCTGCCCCAGGGAGCCAATTAGGAGCGGGTTTGAGACAGCCAATCAGGGCCGGGCTGGGAGTATAAGAAGGCCTAAGGGAGGAATTGAGTCACAGTCTCTCTCCAGCCTTGGACGGAGAAGGACCTAGCTGCCTGGGAGCACAGGGTACCTGACGCAGAGCAGTGCTGGGGAAAGGCAAGAGGAATTGGGGAGCTCCAGGCCGAGGCCTTGGTTAGGGCCGAAGCAGGGATGGGCTACAGAGGTGTACCCTAGGGATAGGCAGAGGCAGTTGGTCCTACCCCCTTGCCAGTGATGAATGGCCATTAAAGACTGCAGTCAGCCCCAGTGAGAGGGGGCTAGATGATGACTGGCAGTAGCCACTGAGGCAAGATGGTCTTAGAGGGTTGGGGGTTCCCCTGGGAGGGGAGACCCAGAGTGTGGGGGTACTGCTGGGGCAGAACTCCGAGGTAAAGGGGCACCAGGGTCCAGGAGGGACATGGGGGTCTGAAGCAGGTGAGCCACTAGCTGCCAGAGGGCGCTCCAAGGCTGGAAAAGAGCTAATTGCCAGGACGACCAGCAGGAGGTGCCACATCGGTGAGTCTTTTGACCTTGCTACAGAATAACTTACCAAAAGTGACGGTGGATTTTCTTATCACTGACCATTTAAAAATCAATATTGGATATTTTTTCTAAAAGGTTTGCTGTAGTTCAAACAGGAAATATATTGGGAATTTCTATAGCCTGTGTTATGCAGGAGGTGTTGTAATAATTGGGCCTACAAATTAAAACTTACCTTATTTGTGGACTCAACTGTGAGAAGTGAAAGTTCATAAAATGTAATAATGCCTATAACAAAATATTGTTAGAAAAATGTGTAAAAGGAGACAGAATGACTAAATTAGTCGAAACAAAAAAGCCTATTAAAGGACTGTGTTAAGATCATGTCTGGCAAACAAGAGAAGTGTGGAACCGGAAAGCAATGAACAAAAATTGGAGTGTCAGAAATTAGGCCTAATTGATATGTTGAATAAAGAGAAGATGAGCTATTCTGCCTATCACTCCCTTTTGGGGTCCCTAGAAGAAGAGACTTTGGGCAAAGAATCAGGCTGTTTGTCAACCACTGCTGGCTGGGAGATGGGAAAACTGGAAGGAGCGAGCCTCACCATCATGGTCAAACACATACAGTCTATGGAGGACTGTTGCAAGAGCCAGATTGATCATGGTTGATAGCATCACACTAGGCATTATATAGTGAAGTTCCCAGATCTGGCTCAGTAATGCGAATCCATGAATCTCTGGGGTGGCCTCATGGATGGCGCAAGGTAGGCCAGGATGTGCACCCCTTCATGTGTCGATGGAGAGTTTGAGAACACCGTGTGCTGGGGTGTTTTTGTCCATTCTGGTGTCTTGGCCGAAGAGCATGCAGTGTTGCTTTTGAATATAATGAGCTATTGAAGGAAGGCCGAATCTCTGTGAGATTGTGACATTTCACACAAACCACTTTGTACTTGGATTTGGCTCAGACAGCACATATGGAATGCCTCTAGCTCAGAGGTGGGCAAACTACTGTCCTCAGGCCACATCCGGCCTGTGGGACTGTTCTGCCCGGCCCCTGAGCTCCTGCCCTCGGAGGCTAGCCCCCAGCCCCTACCCTGCTCTTCCCCCTCCCCCGCAACCTCAGCTCACTGCGCCGTGGGTGCAATGCTCTGGGTGGCGGGCCTGCGAGCTCCTGGGGCAATGCAGTTGCAGAGCTCCGCTTGATCCAGTGCTCTGTGCTGCGCAGTGCGTGGCTAGCTCCAGCCAGGTGACATGGCTGTAGCTCCAGGCAGCGTGGTACGGGGGCAGGGAGTGGAGGAGGGGGGTTGGATAGAAGGCTGAGGAGTTCGGGGGGTGGTCAGGGGCCAGGGGTGTGGATATGGGTGGGGGCGGTCAGAAGGTGGGGAACAGGGGGGTTGAATGGGGGCAGGGGTTCCAGAGGCGGTCAGGGAGAAGGGGTGGTTGGATGGGGCAGCAGAGGGCAGTCAGGGGTGGGGGTTCCAGGGGCAGTCAGGGGACAGGGAGAAGGGGGGGTGTATGGGGCAGGGGTCCTGGGGGAGGCAGTCAAGAAGGAGGGGGGGTTGGATGGGGCGGTGGGGAGCAGTGGTGGGGGGCAGTTAGGGGCAGGGGGTCTGGGGGCGGTCAGGGAGAAGAGGTGGTTGGATGGGGTAGGGGTCCCAGGGGGCAGTTAGGCAGGAAGAGGGGGCTTGGATGGAGCAGTTAGGGGCAGGGGGTCTGGGGGTGGTCAGGGGACAGAGAGCAGAATGGGTGGATGGGGCAGGAGTCCTGGCTGGGGCCGTCAGGGGGCGAGAAGCAGGGTGGGGTCAGATAGGGGTCAGGGGCCAGGCCATACCTGGCTGTTTGGGGAGGCACAGCCTCCCCTAACTGGCCCTCCATACAATTTCTGAAACCCGATGCGGCCCTCAGGCCTAAAAGTTTGCCTGCCCCCACTCTAGCTGCTCCAAGTCTTCCCGCAAGAGGCTCCAGGTTTCTGACCTATATAGCAATACAGGTAGTACACAGATTTGATAAATCCTGAACTTTGTCTCAGTGCAATGATATTTTTACATCCATAATTGAGACCTGGATTCCATACAGGAGGTGGCAAGACCTATTTGTCAAATAATGTCTGGTTCGCGGTGACTGTTTGAACTCTGCTTGTAGTCTAGATAGATGAACTCATCGGCGCTTTCCATGTTGTGCTTCAGTACGGGAATTAAAATACCACTGTGGCCTCAAGTGCAGACGTTAAAATGTCAACTTTGGAACTGCTACTACTACTAATACTTCCAGAAGCCTTCTGCCAAAGCTTAGTTACCTCAGATATCTGGGTCCTTGGCATTATTCAGTAAGCCATGAGCTGAGGCTTTGGGAACTTCCTCCAAACTGCCCCCTTGAGAATGTTTTTGAAATGCCTCCTGTCAGAAAGGGACTTTTAATTAACTTCTTTCCTTGGGGGAAAAAAGAGACTTCCATTTCCAGAGTCACCAAACTGGTATCTTTTGCCAGGATTAAAATGTGGTATATTCTAAAACAGTGGTTCTCAAACTTTTTTACTGGTGACCCCTTTCACATAGCAAGCCTTTGAATGCGACCCCCCCCCCCTTATAAATTAAAAACACTTTTTTATATATTTAACCCATTATAAATGCTGGAGGCAAAGCGGGGCTTGGGGTGGAGATTAACAGCTCGCGACCCGCCATGTAATAACCTTGCAACTCCCTGAGGGGTCCCAACCCCCAATTTGCGAACCCCTGTTCTAAAATCTATAATGTTTCTATGGTTTATTTTCAGGAATGTCTATGGAATCAGTGTTGCCGACACACCTGTAAATTTAGACGAGACATCAAATGTATCAGTGGAGATTGTTGTTGGAAATGTAGGGTAAGCTATAAATTCTGAGTGATCAGAACATAACACATTTTCTAACTATAACCCACATATCTAACAATAGCCCCGATACTTAATGCTTAACTTTAAGTATGTGAATAATCCAGTTCAATACTTAGGAGTATTTAGGATTGCGGGAAATTGTGCATACTATATATTATTGCTTACTATACTTACGTACAGAAAGAACCAGAGAACAAGTCATTGTTGACATATCAAGCTACCTAAAATATTGTCAAAATTATATTGATAATTCAAGGCAATATTGTAAATGAGACCTGACGGAAGCAGTTGTATAAACACATACTTAATACTCTATCTGAGCACTTCCAGTAAAGGTGCACATGCCATAGGAGTTAAGCAGAGGCCAATGACTCAAATGACCAAACAGGGAGCGGATCTTCACTTTGTATCATGGGATCAGCTTTTTGTTATTCAAGTCATCAAACAAAAACTTGTTTTTAAAAACAAAAAGCTGAAAGGCTTAGCTGTCTTATGTTTTTAAAAAAAGTGTTTCTAGTTGTTAGGTTTTCCTGTTATGTTGACTAATCAGTATAAATATCAAATATTTTGATTTGCATAAATTCTGTTCCTTAGTAGTTATAATTAGAGCTGATTGGAAAAATGTCAATGAAACCATTTTCAGTCAGGGAGTGCAGTTCTGTCAAAGTCTAAATGCTTTGAAAGATCATGTAAATTTTGTCTAAATTTAAAGAGAAAACAAGGGAAAAGAATTCTGACAATATAATTTCAATTCTTTGTCTTTAATATTTTATTTGATATATTATGTAATATTAAAATACAAATTGTGAAATCAAAATGAAACATTTAGATCAACTTTAAATGATTTCCCCCATGCTATTTTCTTTCATAGAGAAATTTGAAATGTGGGGGTTGTTGTTCCTAATCAGAAGACAGGTATCAGAATCTTGAAATCCTTTGCAAATCTCCATCCTCCACACAGCTCTAGTTATAACCTTTCTATATATCATGAACAGGCCCCCTATTTCTGTTTTTTTTCTACTAGTTTGTGCAAAAGGGTACATTATGTAGAAGCACTAGCGAAGATGATTGTGATCTAATAGAGTACTGCAATGGTTCCTCTGCACACTGTACACCTGACTTCTGGGTCATGGATGGGCACCCATGCAACCGTAATACAGCCTATTGTTTCAAAGGAGTGTGCCAAACTGCTGATAAACAGTGTAAAAAACTCTTTGGTAAAGGTAATAATGATAGTTATTTGTTTCCAAAATATAATTCTAGTGAATGCTATTATCAATGTTTCTACCTTATGAAGGTGGATAATTATTATTTGTCACAGACGACATAACTAAGCACAGATACTTGAAGCAACTTGCGTGGACGCACTGTGGTTTTCTGGATAAGACTTGGGTTTATGGCATCAAAGATCTGGGTTTTGTTCACAGCTTAGCCACAAACTTTCTAGCCAACTTTGAGTATTTCCCTTAACCTTTTTATGCTTCAGTGACTACATGGGTAAAATATGGATAACTATATTTTATTCCTCTGGTGGTGCTGTGAAGCCTGCCTGCATAAAATACATGTATGTAGTGCAGAGATTTATTAAGACCAGTCAGTGTAAAAGGTGAGACTAGAACTCATGACTACCTGAATCCTAGCAGCCTGCTCATTCCCCTAAGTCCAGAGGGCATTTTGGTTGGGGGGACTGAAGAGGAGATAATGGCGCTGGTATTTTGGTGTGAAGAGTTTTTGTTTTTTTAACCATGTCATGGACTTTCTAAAATCATTTGTAAAGTTGCTTTGGTTGGTTTGGAGCAATTAGAAGGCCTGGTTAATTCACTGTGAAGCTAATTTAGTTTCAGAAACTTGCTGTGGATACTCCAAGTTAGCCTGTAATTAGAATTTAGCAACATTTCCTATTATGTATGTGACTGAACAGAATTTCTAGTGGCCTTAACTGTTATCATACACCCACATTTTATGAAGATTAGAAAGATGCATACCACACATTAAGGCTATCATGGAAAGTGTTTTGCAGCCATAACTATAGCAGTTGCTGTAAACATTATTATATTAGCAACGATTAGTCCTTGTGGCATCTTAAAGACTAACACATTTGGGCGTAAGCTTTCGTGGGCTAGAATCCACTTCATCAGATGAATAGAGTGGAAAATACAGGAGCAGGTATAAATACACGAAAAGATGGGAGTTGCCTTACCAAGTGTGAGGTCAGTCTAACGAGACAATTCAATTAACAGTAGGATACCAAGGGAGGAAAAATAACTTTTGTAGTGGTAATGAGAGTGGCCCATTTCAAACAGTTGACAAGAAAGTGTGAGTAACATGGGGAAAATTAGTAGGGGGGAAATTAGGTTTAGGTTTTGAAATGACCCAACCACTCCCAGTCTTTATTCAGGCCTAATCTGATGGTGTCCAGTTTGCAAATTAATTCCAGTTCTGCAGTTGGAGTCTGTTTTTGACATTTTTTTGTTGAAGAATTGCCATTTTTAGGTCTGTTATTGAGTGATCAGGGAGATTGAAGTGTTCTCCTACTGTTTTTTGAATGTTATAATTCCTGATGTCAGATTTGTGTCCATTTATTCTTTTGCGTAGAGACTGTCCGGTTTGGCCAGTGTACATGGCAGAGGGGCATTGCTGGCACATGATGGCGTATATCGCATTGGTAGATGTGCAGGTGAATGAGGCTTATATTAGTAAGCCTAATGAGATGATCTGATGGGTCTTTGCCATCCTTGTCCAGGCTGATCTGGTTCATAAAATGCTGTCAACCTGCAGCTACAAGGCCCCTTACTTCATCAGAGACAGGTTATTTACTCCTGGTGTATGGAATAAAAGATTCTTCATGCCAACTCTGGTGCTAACAACCGGAGCCCTCTCCTTGCCCCTAAATGGAACACATTACAGGTTCCACATGTGGACCGCCATATCTTCTGTTTAATAGGAAAGCTCTATACCTATTCCTTTAACTCCAGAAACAACGTACACACGTTTTAGACACATTTCCAACGGTTGTCAAACACTCTCAGTACCACACCTGACACATATACCTTCCTATGGTAGAGCACAGGATTGGCTTTAGAGGTTCTGCTGATCTAGGTATATAGATACCTCTACCAGTCTATAGTCACCCAAATAAACAATTACTGAACATTTTTCTACCACTAATTTTTGCTGCGCGAGGCAATTGCCTGTTCTGCCTGTTTTTTGATGTCAGTCTTGTCAGAGCATTTTGGGACTAATGAAAAAGAGAAGGTTGCCCACTTGTTCTAGGAGGAGGCCATAACTGAATAGCTGTGAAGGAAGCCCAAGTTTGTCTTGTAGCAACCCTGTGTCTGTGACCAGCAAACTAGACTAGACAGTGCACCTGAAGATATTGCAGAGAACAATTCTGCACTGGCATGTGCTAGATGTTCCAACAAAGCATTTCCCAATTCTGACTACTGTAAGTCTATTATGAAGTCTAATCAATGTTATTGTATTTGTAGCTTCAAAAAGTGGCTCTCTCGCATGTTATGAAGAAATTAATGGTCAAAAGGATAGGATGGGACACTGCGGCTCCACTCAGGCGGGTTACCAGACTTGCGAATGGAAGTATGTTTTGACAAATAGAAATGTCTCCCTATAGGAGTAGTACAAGATGAAGCATGACATCTTGGCTGATTGTGTTGAAAGTAACTCGGATTTTGAAAATTTTTAGCGGGTTTGTTTCTGAACTTTGCTTCTGTACACTAGAGTTCAGAAACAAAGTGGTTAAAAAAATAAAAGTAATTTTTCCTGTGTTACAGTGTTTGCCGGTGATCTTTAAATTGCCTACTTTCCTTTGGCATATTGGCACTGGACTGTGACATGCTAGATTGCTGGTCTATTTCATCTGACATATTAGGTAGCAGTGAAATTACTGGATGATGTTACTGTAATAAGAGAAATTCTCATACAAGCATCATGATCAAAATGTTCTCTAATGTCTTCTTACCCAACCAGCATACCATCATATGGAGAAACTGTCCAGAAGAATTAGGCAGGGTGGCGGAATTCGACTGCAGCTTGATTGCCAGTTGACGTTCCACCACTACTGCCCAAAAGGAGCAGGCAATAGCTTGCTTGCCCAGTGGCAGATTACCAGTATGCTGATTTAGGCTTTTAGGCCCAGATCCTCAAAGGTATTTAGATACCTAACGCCCATTGTTATCAGTGCCTAAATACCTTTGAGGATCTGTATGGTCTTCTCCACTCAGAGACGTTATTTAATTGAAAACCATGGCATCTTTTAAGTATATGTAAACAGCTGCTGGCCTGTTTTCCCAGCTCAGGAAGAGCTCACTGCCATCCCCACATCTTTTTCGGGGCACAGCTTTACTCTTTAGCAGAAAACTCAGGCAAAGTATCAAACCAAAACAGTTTCTCTGCCCATCATAGGCTACAGCTCCCACATGCTTTTTCCCCACTTGGTTCTCTCAGTACTGAAAGGAGGACACACATGCACTTCAGTCCCTCTGCTTCAGGGTCTATTGCAGGAGCCTCTCTCCCACCTGCAGCTCCTCTTCAGCTGAGCCACTTGCTGGTTTTATAATCATTTGCTTCCTTCCAGCAGGGTCTGAAAATTGAACAGGGCTGGCCAGCCCCAGTCTTCTTGAACCCAAATGGGGCAAGGCACCCTGTTACACAGTATACTTTTGCTGACCTATTCTGTTCTTCTATAGGGTTTATACTTTAGGTCTACCTAGTATCCCGTCTGACAAAGCCTAGGCAGAGGGAGAACTAAGATGACTGCTTATTAAGCAAAATGTCCTTGTTTTACTGTTAACTCCTTCTCTCTGTTTGCTTCAGTAGAAATCTAGATGGTGATCCCTCTAGGGCAGATAATATCTTTTTAACTTGTTTGTACAGTGTCTAGTATAATAGGGTTCTCATTCTCAAATGGGGGCATTAGTGCTATCGTAATACAAATAGTAAATAACAATCCCATTGATTATTGTCATCCCAGCATGGTTCAGAAATTCCTATTTTGTGTAGATTCTCTTCACTTGCCAGGCATTTCAGTTCACCTATTTTTGCCTTTATGATAAATGCTTTGATATACAAATATTTGGAGTCTATATACTTTAAACTTTACATTTCCTCTTGCCCTACAGAAATTAAAATTGAAGCAAAAACTATTAACTTGAAACTGGAATGTTTTATTGTTGATAAAATACTTTCAAAAGACGCTTTAAAACTTTTTTAAAAATCTGCTTCTAAATTAATTTTGATGGGCTCTGAGGGGTGCAATTTATTTTAATTTAAAAATGTTATCTCCACTATCTAGTCCTGTGGGCAAATCAAACAAACAAACAAATTAATCAGACAACTGGCTGCATAAAAAAAATCACAAACTGACCACTAACTCCATACCATGTTAAAAAAAGCAAGGAAGTGAAAAACGTTATTCCTAACCAAAGTGACCCAAAGAGTCCTTGCAAATGTAATCACTTTATTTCAAGCAGAGTAGATTGGTGGACTTTGCAGCATTCCCTGAAGAGTCAAGACTAACAAATTTTACTCCTGGGGAAATTCTGCACCAATGCACATGCGCAAAATTTATGTCCCCCACAGATTTATTTGCTTCCCTGCAGAAAAATGACTTTCTGATGGGGAAGCAAAGGGAGCCACAAGAGTGGTCATGCAGCCCTCCCCAGCTGTATGTTTCGGGTGCCCAGGGAACTGGTATAGAGTGGCCTGTGCTCCCCAGTGCCATGCTGGAGCTTCCATATTTATTTGACAAATAACATTTACAGAATTTTAAAATATTGTGCTTGGCATTTTTTTTTTTTTTTTTGGCACAGAAGTAAAATTCAGGCTTCATTGGGCCAACACAGGAAACAAATTCCAGCATTGTGGTCCCTCTAGTAAGAACAGCCTGTCCTCAGTCAGTGATATATAAATCTAGGACTTCTGGCAAGAAAATATCAGCTGTCATTGTGGTATTATGTGGGAAGAAGTGTTCTCTCAGGTGTCCCTCTGGTTTTGCCACAGTATCGGGATGCTTTGGGAAGGTGCTTCACATGGAGGAGGAGCCTAGACACTAATTTTTTAAAACCCTTTTTTTACTGTGCATGGAATATTTCACATGTGCAACAGTCTCTGTGTTTTATATATGTCATAGCAGTACTTCTTTAAGTAATACATGGGGAATGAAATTTAATAATGGGCTCTTCAATCTAGCACACAAAGGTGTAACAAAATCCAATGTCTGGAAGTTGAAATAGTCAAATTCTGGCTGGAAATATGGCACACATTTTTAACAGTAAGGGTAATTAACCATTGAAACAACTTACCAAGCTTGAGGTGGATTCTCCAAGCTTGGTGTTTTGCATCAAGGGACCAAAGCAAACCTAAGGGATCCCAAAAATTGAGCCCTCTGTACAGAGTATAGTTATCCCTTCTCACAGAAATTATGGTATGCTTGAATATTTAATATTTTGAACTGTCATATGCCAAATATGTAATTTTAATTTTCTTCTCATATGTTTGTAGGGATCTCCAGTGTGGGAAGTTAGTTTGTCAATATCCGAGTAATAGACCATTCATTAAGGAAAAGGCTGCTGTCATTTATGCTAGGGTGCAGAATTCCTTATGCATAACTTTAGATTATATGAAGGGGCCTCAAGTGAAGGATCCAATGTTGGTGAAGGATGGTACTCTCTGTGGTAAGCAAAAGGTAACAAATCTTTTTTTAAACTGTTAGCAATGTAAATGTTTTCCATGTAAACATACACTTTTTAGAAGTTGCTAGTAATATTGGAGCAATGATGAGCCGCACTGGCTTACTGAGTTATAAAATTAACTGTTTTGTCCCCTGATTTACTCTAAACTAGCCAAGAACTATTTCCAAATATTTTGAGATAAAATAGGATCTGGTAAACAGCTTTCTGCTCTTAAACAGCCTGAAAAGGACCATCAAACATAGAGAATTTTTTTCTATGCTTTCTGTTGACCTTGAATTGTATGTATGTTTGGCTTTTAGATTTGTATGAACCAGAAATGTGTAGATGCTGCTGTCCTGAAATACAACTGTGATGTAAAGAAAAAATGCAATGACCATGGAGTAAGTAACAGCACGTTATTATTATTATAATATTGTTTAGATTAATGATATTTTGGATTTGCAGATATTTTCCTTATAAATTGCCAACTGAAAAAGCAACTTTGGGCTGACACTTAGCATGCAAAGTCTTCGTGCCATGGCTAATTGGTTTGGTTTTTCCTGATACTTAGAGTCATATTCTTGGTTTTCTTTCTAGACAATAGTCTGTGGTACTTTACATTTGATGTGTTTTCTGAAACAGACAGTTGATTAGTTTTTAAGAATTGAGAATTTGGTTATAAAGAAGAGAGATCTTGAAGTAAAACGGTTTCCTAAAAGCATGTGTAATGGGATTTCCCCATATTTTGAGACTTCCAGCTACAAAGTATAAAAAGTAATTAAACAGGATTTCCCCCCTTTTATTTCAGGTGTGCAACAACAGAGGAAATTGTCACTGTAGGTCTGGCTGGCAGCCACCAGATTGCAAAATTTCATCAAAAGGATATGGAGGGAGTATTGACAGTACTTTCAAAAGTGGTTAGTTATCTTGGGAAATTCTGTACCCTGTGTTGGTTTTTTCCCAGTGAAACATTTAAGAAAATAAGAATGGCCATACTGGGTCAGACCAATCATCCAGCTAGCCCAGTATCCTGTCATCCAACAGTGGCCAGTGCCAGATGCTTCAGAGGGAGTAAACAGAACAAGACAGTATATCGAGTGCTCCATCCCTGTCGTCCAGTCTCAGCTTCTGGCAATCAGGTTTATGAACACCCAGAGCTGAGGTTGCATCACTGACCATCTTGGCTAACAGCCATTGATGGAGCTATTCTCCAGGATCTTACCTAATTCTCTTTTGAACCCAAATATACGAGTTCCCCAGGTAGACAGTGCGTAGTGTGAAGAAGTACTTCCTTATGTTTGTTTTAAACCTGATGCTTATTAATTTCATTGGGTGACCCTGGTTCATGTGTTATGTGAAGAGATAAATAACACTTCCTTCTTCGTTTTCTCCACACTATTCATGATTTTATAGAGCTCTATCTTATCTCTCTTAGACATCTCTTTTCTAAGCTGAACAGTCCCAGTCCTTTTAACCTCTCCTCCTATGGAAGCTGTTCCATATCCCGAATCATTTTTATTGCCCTTTTCTGTACTTTTCCTTCACTAAAAAAGAAAAAATATCTGAAATATATACCATGGAACAGTTAAGAGTTTGCGTTATAAGAGGAAATACATAAAATGAGGTTCTACATCTTAAATGTGAAAAAGAAAAGTTTAATACTATTCTTTCTTTTTATTATATTACTTTAATTGTATGGATAACAGCATTTTAATAAATGAATTGCTATTGGATACAAGAAAGTGATCATGTATTGTACTATCTTGATTAGATACAGTCAACTGGCTGTTATATTTTAACATTGTTTAATCTAAGACTCTTAATATGATTCAGCTGATTTAAAATCTAATCTAAATTACATGTTAAGTGATTTTGTTGATCATAGCTGTGCTAATGCGTTTCAATCCTATAATGCAATAGTGTGTTGTTCTGGTCCTGAACTACTTTTGAATACCAGCTGGCAATTGTACTATGTTTTGAACATTATGTGCAATCATTCCTTAAAGTATCAAAGTAACTTGCTAGTTCACAGCATCCTTTTTCAAAGTGTGACAGTTTGGGGAATCTCATGTTTGCAGGTTTCAGGTGTGTCTGCTATAGTCACATTTTTGTTCCATTCCTTTCTATCACTAACAGGTAAATACAGGATAATATCTCCTCTGGTTGGAGACCCCTAAATCATAAAGATCTGTGATATTTCTTTCCTTGCTAGATGCAATCATTGACAGACTTCACCAGAACACTTTGAAGAACTGGCTTCTGCTAAGTTTCTGTCTCTTTCTGCCTGTCCTTGTTTGTTCTATCATCATGATTATAAAACGAAATGAATTGAATAGATGCTGCACTAAGGAAGAATCACAAGTTGATGAGTAAGTTTATTTTGTTCACCTATCTAATTCTAACCTTTCTTTTAGGGATCTGGAATCTTCCCGGACACTGGGGAAGGTGGTGAGTTCATGAGCAAGACCATAGGAGTGGAATAGTTGAGTGGTGCTGTAATGTGCACACTTGTTGTGATGCCTCCTCATGGCTGGGTCTAGAGATCAGCTCTCATTAGGTCTAGGACCTCCTTCCATTGCTCATTTGGCCCGTGGTAGCTCCAGCTCTCTTTTTGTGACTCAGCCTTCCGGCCAGATCACTATAGTCTTCCTCTTCCAGGGGTATCAAAGTCCCACTGGACAAACTGTCTATCTGAAGTCTCAGGCAGTATTCTGATCCACTTCTTTGGTACTTTCCCAGTGGCTGATAGGGGAACCTGTGCCTGCCCACTACTTTGGATCCCACCCAGGGACTCTATGCCCAGCAACCACAGTCTGCTCAAACTCCGACCCAGTTGCTGTTCCCATGGATTCCCTCCTCCCTCTCTTCTCAATCTTCTGGACCATCTCTTGGTTAACACTGGTACTTCGTCCACTCCCCCATGCCTACCTAACTCCTCCCATCTTCTTGCCAAAGTCTGTAGTCCAAGGCAGGATTCCAGGACTTAGGGCTTGTCTACACTACAGGGGAAATTCGATCTAAGCTATGCAATTTGAGTTACGTGAATAGCGTAACTCAAATTGAGTTAGCTTAGATCTACTTACTGTGGGGTCCACGCTACGCAATGTTGACGGGAGACGCTCTCCCATTGACTCCCCCTACTCTTCTCGATCTGGTGGAGTACAGGAGTCGACGGGAGAGCGATCTGCAGTCGATTTAGCGGGTCTTCACTAGACCCGCTAAACCGACCGCCGATGCATCCATCGCCGCTCGTAGGTAAGTGTAGACAAGCCCTTACTCTCCCAATAGAACTCCTTCTTGTACCTAGCCAACTTGCCCGTCTCTAGAGAGTGACTTAAGAGCTCCTCCTTGCAGCCCTCTTCTCGTACTTCCAACTTCCTCTCTTTCCAAGGCCTTGTCTACACTACAAAGTTTTGTCGGCAAAAGTTATGCCGCTTTAATTAAAACCGCTGTTGCATGTCCACACTAGCTCCTTGTGTCGGCAGAGTGCATTCACACTAACAGCTCTGGCATCACCACAGGGAGCAGTGCACTGTGGTAACTATCCCACTATGCAACTGGCTGCAGGGTGCTTTGGGAAGGGTTTGCAATGCCTCATGGGGCAGGTGCAGCATCACGTGATGCAGGTTTCTCAATCCCATTGTTCCAGGGGCAGCCTAGTAGATTGTCAGGTGCTTTTTCAACTGAAATGTGTGGGGGAGGGAGAGGAGAATGGCGTGCCTGGGGTGGGGGAGACAGCAGGCTGACTGACCTATTCTGAACCTCTCCACAGCAGCCTGCTCGGCCTGCCTATGGTTCTGTGATTCTCTCAGAGTTCTCCCACAGTCTCCTTAGCTGCTGGGAGCGGCATCCTGAGCAGCTCTGTAACCTTTCTGTGCTGAGGAATGCCAAAGCAGCACAGCATTTTCTTTCTCTTCTCTCCCCTCATCCCTCCCTCCTCCCCCCCCCCCCCCCCCGTGCACATTGACTGGAAGATTTTTCCCCAGCAGCAACCGCTTGGTTGGCCTGGGCGCCCCCTGGCGACCCGCCACCCCCTCAGTTCCTTCTTACCGCTAGTGACGGTGGCTGGAACTTCCCTTAGCTCTTGTTCAGCAAACTCGTTCTTTCTCTGGTTGTATATAGTTAGTTAGGTTGTGTTCTTAGTATAGAGATTTTTGGGGGTTCTCTGCCCCCCCCTTCTACAGCTCCCCGGAACTATGGCATGCCGCAGTCCCCGGGTTTTAAAAACTGTGGCCTGTGTGAAGCGCATGCCGAAGAGTGATCTGCACTCATGTTTACGGTGCTTGGGGGAGACCCATCAAAAAGATCTGCCGCGAATTCCATCCTAGAACTCTTAAAGGGAACAGCGGCTCAAGGTGATCCTCCTGGAGGCAGCTCTACGCCCCCACTCTGACCTGGGTTCAGGGGACCTGACCTCTAATGCGTCATCCTCGACACGGAGCGCCCCAGCACTGTCATCGAGCTCAGCGCTGAGAAAGGACTCCTCCCAAGACACTCGGCACCAACATGGCTCCCCCCAGGGCCTGTCTGATAGTAGGCACCATTCCCACTTGCTCGTGCCTCAATAGAAGAAGAAGCCAGACAATCGCTCCCCTCTGGCTAAACCAAGAAACGTGAGACCCCAGGTGGGCCACTCCTCTGGATCCCCTGCCAGGGCCAGTCGAGTCTGGCCTTGGTCTCCGGTGCCTACACAGCAGCTACAGCTCCCGTCGACACCAAAAGCTTATCAGGCTGCTTGGAACCTCCTACATCTAACGGTACCGTTCTTGCCCGCCAGGAGGGAGGAACCTTCAACGCCGGCGGACCCGCCCCATCCTCCAGTGCAGTGGAAGGGGAAGCCGGCTATGATGTTGAGGCATTTCCCCTCGCCATGCCTCTTGGCACCAACTTATTCAGACAGAGAGCCTACCCGCTCCCCGAGCTCTTGACATTCGAGGTACCGACCATTCGAGGTGGTCTTCAGTCTCAGAGACCTCGGAGTCAGAGTCCGACTCCTATTGCTCTGAGAGGAGCAGAAGTCACAGATCGTGGTCCGGGAGAGACAGGAGAGAGCCCCAGGCGTGGCCTACACAGTGGCAGAACCCGCCTCAGTGGTCCTTCAGGACCCCTTGGGCCTTTCACCAAGGACAGGGAGGAACCCAGGGTCACCGCTCCGCGATGTCTTCCATGGCCTCAGCCACCTTCGTTCCGCTATCCGCTGCATACCTGCCTTTGGCGCCTGTAGTCCTGACACCTCCGCCTCTGGCACCATCCTGTGAGAGCTCAACAAGTTCATGAAGAAACTCAGGTTCCGCATGATCTCCCTGGCCTCCATCATCCCTTCACTAGATCCAGCAGACTGGTATGCTGCCCTTGACTTGAAGGATGCGTATTTTCACATCGCAATCGCTCAGAACCACAGGTGGTACCTCAGGTTTGTGGTCAATGGTTCCCACTACCAATTTACTGTTCTCCCGTTCAGCCTGTCAGCAGCACCTTGAGTATTCACCAAGTGCATGGTGATTGTTGCCACTTTTCTGCAGAGGCATCAGGTACAGGTGTTTCCTTACCTTGACGACTGGCTGATCAAAGGCCGCTCCAGGATGCAAGTGGAAACTCAGGTTGCATTTATCAGAGCCACCTTCGAGAACCTGGGTCTGCTCATAAACGAAGCAAAATTGACTCTGTCTCCTATCCAGAGGATAGAGTTCATAGGGGCAGTACTGGACTCGACCCAAGCCAGGGCATTCCTCCCACAGGTGAGGTTTCAAGCCCTCAATGACATGATCCAGGGAGTCATGCAATTTCCCACCACTACTGCAAGAAACTGCCTGAAGCTTCTCGGGCACATGGCAGCCTGTACATACGTGGTACGACATGCCAGACTCAGGCTTTGGCCGCTCCAGTCGTGGCTAGCGTCAGTCTATCACCCAGCCCGGGACAGCTTGAACATGATCGTGACCCTGCCTTGCCCGGTCCTCGATTCCCTCCGGTGGTGGATCGATGCCTTCCAGGTGTGCTCAGGGGTTCCCTTTGCTGCCCCACAGCCACCCCTATTGTTGGTGATGGAAGCATCAGATTTGGGCTGGGGATCTCATTTGGGGGACTGGAGAACTCAAGGCCTCTGCTTGCAAGCAGATCTGTGTCAGAGAGCTGAGAGTGGTGCGCCTGGCATGTCAAACATTCCGCCCTTACCTAACCGGGCAATGTGTATCAGTCATGATGGACAATATGACTGCAATGTTCTATATCAGGGGTGGCCAGCCTGTGGCTCCGGAGCCACATGCGGCTCTTCAGGAGTTTATATGCGGCTCCTTGTACAGGCACCAATTCCAGGGCTGGAGCTACAGGCTCCAACTTTCCAATGTGCTGGGGGGTGCTCACTGCTCAACTCCTGGCTCTGCCACAGACCTTGTCCCCACTTCACCCCTTCCCGTCCCCTCCCCTGAGCCTGCCATGCTCTCGCTCCTCCCCAAGGCCTCCTGTATGCCACAGAACAGCTGATCGGGAGGGAGATGAGGGGGAGGTGCTGACCTGCAGGGCTGCCGGTGGATGGGATGCGATGGGAGCGGGGTGGGGAAGCTGATGGGGGGCTGCCGATGTATTACTGTGGCTCTTTGGCAATGTATATTGATAAATTCTGGCTCCTTCTCAGGCTCAAGTTGGCCACTCCTGTTCTATATCAACAAACGGGGGTGCATGCTCCTCTCCCCTGTGCCAGGAAACCCCCTATGGGACTTCTGCGTAGAATATATAATCCACCTGCATTGTGGATTATCCCCGGGATTCAGAACAAGCTCAGCAGGTCGTTCCGCAGCCACGAGTGGTCCCTTCACCCGGATGTCGCAAATTCAGTCGTCCGGAGGTGGGGATTTCCCCCGATGGACCTCTTCGCCACACAACACAACAGGAAGTGCCAGCAGTTCTGCTCCTTCCAGAATCACAGCCTGGGCTCCACCGTGGATGCGTTCCTCCTCAATTGGGGAGGGCCTCTCCTATACGCCTTCCCGACGATACCGCTCTTTCACAAGGTCCTGCTCGAGATCCGCAGAGATCATGCTCAGATCATACTGATAGCACCGGCCTGGCCCCATCAGCACTGGTACACATCCCTCCTAGACATGTCAATGGGAGCCCCGATTACCTTGCCGTTCTCCCTAGACCTTCTCACACAAGATCATGGACGTCTCCAACACCCAAACCTACAGTTAAAAAAAAAAAAAAAAAATAATGGAGATATCCCATCTCCCAGAACTGGAAGGAACCTTGAAAGGTCATCGAGTCCAGCCCCCTGCCTTCACTAGCAGGACCAAGTACTGATTTTGCCCCAGATCCCCAAGTGGACCCCTCAAGGATTGAACTCACAACCCTGGGTTTAGCAGGCTAATGCTTAAACCACTGAGCTATCCCTATAAGTTGCTCCATCTTATAGCATTGAAGCTCCATGGTTGAATCCATCGCAACTTTCCTGTTCAGACCAGGTCAGACGGGTCCTCTTTGGCAATAGGAAACCCTCGATGAGGGCCACATACCTTGCCACGTGGAAGAGATTTTTAGTCTGGCTGGCGCAGTGCGACTCGCCCCCGACGCTAGCCTCGGTGCCACACATTCTAGACTACCTTCTACATCTGAAGCAAGAAGGTCTCTTGTTGCCTTCTATAAGAGTGCACTTGGCTGCCATCTCAGCCAAGGGTGTACAGGGCCACTCGGTTTTCGCTAACCGCATGGTCAGCCAATTCCTAAAAGGGCTCAACGGGTTTTACCCTCATATCCATCAACTGGTCCCTGCCTGGGACCTCAACTTGGTCCTCTCTAGGCTCATGGGGCCCCCCTTTGAGCCTGTAGCAACATGTTCCCTGCTCTACCTCCTAAAAGGTCGCGTTCCTGATGGCGATAACCTCGGCCAGGAGGATATCTGAGCTCAGGGCCCTGATTTCAGACCCGCCCTACACCATGTTCTTTAAGGACAAGGTTCAGCTCAGACCTCGCCCTGCTTTCCTCCCAAGGTTATCTCGCAGTTTCATATCAACCAGGACATCTTCCTCACAGTTTTCTACCCTAAACCTCATTCCAGCAACAGGGAGCAGAGCACTGGCCTTCTATATCGAGAGAACAAAACTGTTCAGAAAGTCGGTCCAGCTCTTTGTGACAGTGGTGGACAGGATGAAAGTTTAGCTGGTTTCGCCCCAGCGCATTCCATCATGGATCGTGTCCTGTATCTGTGAGTGCTACAACCTGGCAGGTGTTCCCACACGTCCGATCATTGCGCACTCTACCAGGGCGCAGGCTTCATTGACGGCGTTCCTGGTGCAAGTTCCCACCCAGGAAATCTGCAGAGCGGTGACGTGGTCTTCCATACACACTTTCACTGTGCATTATGCAATCACCTGGCAGGCCAGAGACGATGCGGCCTTCGGAAGAGCAGCACTTCAATCAGTGGACAGATCCGGCCCCACCTCCTAAATTTGGCTTGGGAGTCACCTGATTGGAATGGACATGAACAAGCACTTGAAGAAGAAAAAATGGTTACTCACTTCTTGTAACTGTTGTTCTTCGAGATGTGTTGTTCATGTCCATTCCAATACCCACCCTCCTATCCCTGTCGGAGAAGCCGGCAAGAAGGAACTGAGGGGGTTATGGATTGGCAGGGCTCTATATTGGGTGCCATGAAGGCGTGACTCCAGGGAGCGCTCCGGCCGACTCGACGGATGCTGCTAGGAGAAAAATCTTCTGGCCAACGTGCACGTGCACGCACACACACCTGATTGGAATGGACATGAACAACATATCTCAAAGAACAACAGTTACGAGAAGTGAGTAACTGTTTTTTATTCCTCCATAAGATATACCAAACCAGCAACGAAAGTAAACTGTCTCACCACACTGGCTAACAAGAAATCAGTTTCCTTAGGCATTCCAGTCCTTGCATCACCACCAAAAACACTGGATTTAAAGATGAGTGGTTCTTTAAAACCAGGCTCATCAAACAACAGGTTCTTCTGATCCCAAAGGACCAGCCACACCCCCAGGTCAATATAAACTCAGATCTTACTCAATAATCACGCTGTTGCCAATCCTTTAGTATCTAAAATCTAAAGGTTTATTTATAGAAAGAAAGAAAGAAAAGGGAGAGTTAAAATCGGTTAAATGAATCAAATACATACATTAATTGTAAAGTTCTCGGTTCAGGCTTGTAGCAGTGATGGAATGAACTGCTGGCTTAAGTCAAGTCTCTGGCTGCTTCCAAATCATTGGAAGGTCCTCAATTCCTTGGTTAGAATACTTCCATTAGTCCAAAGGCTTGAGTAGGATAGAGACTGGAGCAGGATAGAGGCAAAATGGAGGTGTTTCCAGTGCTTTTTATATCTTCTGCCATGTGGAGGGAATCCCATTGTTCTTACTGTGGAAAATTACAGTAACAAGATGGTGTTTGAACTCCAAGTCACATATCCATGCATGATTTTGCCTAGTCACAGCAGGAAAGTCCATTAAGAGTAGATAGGTGTCTTCCATTGTAAGTTAAATGTCCTTTAATGGGCCATTCTACTTGAATAGTTCCTTCAAGATGTGCAGGCTAAATACCTTGTGGGCGTTACCCCAGGAGCAAACATTTGAAATACAGGTATAGAGCCAATACTCATAATTTCGAATACAAAAATGATACATGCATACAAATAGCATAATCATATTCAGCAAATCATAACCTTTCCATAGGCACCTTACTTGACAACCTTTGTACAAGATTGGTTGCAAATATATAACAGTGGTTGCAACAATGATCTATATGGTCATATTTTAATCAGATAACATCACAGCCTCTCGTTGAGGTGGTTTTATTTTGTCGGCAAAAGTAGCTTTATAGTGTGTACACCTCCCGTTTTGCATACAAAACTTTGCAGTATAGACTAGGCCTAAGCCTGTCTCAGCTCCTCACCCAGCTTGGCTTCATCAGCATTAGGCCTTCTCCGGTCCTGGCTCTCCTCCAGGTTAATTGTCCTATTTTTCCTCTTCAGGCCTAGTGTGTGTGTATAGGGAGGTAGACAGCCTATCACAGGCGCATATTGGAAAGTACTTGTTTTTTAAAGTGTGTAGGGTATAATAGATGGGATTTCTAAGCTGACTCTTTCAACAGTGGATGTGAGAGATACACAAAGGGAACTTTCCTAAGGTAAAATGAAACCAGTAAAAAAATGTAGAAAAGAGTGAAAGAAGTAAAGGATAAATGTGCCTGCTACAAATGCTAGTAACATATTGATTGTTGGATTAGAATTGTGTTTTCAGGAAGTGTGATGTAACCAGAATGATAGAGACTTGGTGAAACCAAGACCTTCAGTTGGGAGATGAAATTAATAGTAAATGAAGTTTACTGAAGGGGCATAAAAACAAAGCAAGATGAGGGGTTGCAGTACAGGAAACTTTGTTTACAGAAGGCGATGCTATACAACCCTGCTCAGTGGAAGCTCAGTTATATGCTTGAGGTTTTCAAAGTTGGATGGGATACTTTTACTTTACTGCACTCCAGGGCCAACCCCCTGTTCATACCAACTATTTTTGTGTCTCCCCAAACGTTAGGATACATTGATTTATTCTCGATTAGTATTTTGGTTACACAGCACAGACCATTTGGATTGAAGAACAAGATAAAAATAGATGATCCTTGGTTGTTCTCTAGATTTCTTAGAGAAATTAGATGGGAGACTAGCAAGTGTTTCTACTGATAACCCAGACCCTGTAAAAATAATGTTGTTGTGAAGAAGGGTAATATTTTATCCACTGATGGACCCCCCGCTTCTGTTGGCAGATACCTTCCCTCCCAAAAGGTATAGGCCAGCAATGAGTCAAACCTTACATTGACTTCAGTGATAGACGATCAGACCCTATTCACTGATGCCACCAGTTATTGAAAATGACTCTTTAGCTCAGTAGTGGGCAACCTGCAGCCCGCGGGCCGCACGTGGCCCGTCAGGGTAATCTGGTGGCGGGCCACGAGACACTTTGTTTACATTGACTGTCTGCAGGCATGGCTGCCCGCAGCTTCCAGAGGTCATGATTTGCCATTCCTGGCCAATGGAAGCTGCGGAAAGCAGCGCAGGCCGCAGGGACGTGCTGGCCTTATCACTGCTGTCCTCTCAAGATGGAATCAAACATAATTTCATCAGGTTGTAAATTCTGATGAGTTTCTGTAGAAAGAATTATAATGAAAAATACTGGACTTCAGAAAATAAAACTCCCTGAGAATGCAAAAGGAGTTAAAGAAAATTGTTTGAATTCAGTAATACCTGGGAAAAGCACTTGGGAAAGTAAAAACTGTACTCAAGATACAAACAAAGAGACTACATGTTCCAATAAAAACTGAAACAGTGTAAAAGGCAACCAAAACCCACAGGGCTAAATACAGGGCCATCCCTAGCTATTTTGGGGCCTTACGCAGCCCCCCTGTGCGGGGAGGTGGGGAGCAGGCCTCCGTGGGGGGAGGGGGAGCTGGCTTGGGGCAGGGGGGAACCATCCCCCAGCACTCACCGGCGGCGCAGCTGGGGCCAGGTCCCTGCACTTCCTGCTGCTGGTGAGTGCAGGCCTGGCCCTCCTGCAGTCCTCAGAGCCGGGAAGAGGCGGGTCTGGGGTGGAGCAGGGGTGGGAAGAGGCGGGGTGGGGGCAGAGCAGGGCGGGGGCTTTGGGGAAGAGGTGGAGTGGGGGCGGAGCAGGGGTAGGAAGAGGCGGGGCAGGGGCAGGGGGCCTGGGGAAGAGTCGGGGCAGGGGCTGGAGCAGTACACAGCTGCGCAGGGCACCAGGAAATTTGGTGTCCCAAGTTTCCTGGTGCCCTACGCAGCTGCATACTTGGCGTACGGGTAAGGACGGCCCTGGCTAAATAGGAAGGTAAAGAGAAGCATGGAAGAAAATGTAAGGCCATTTTACCACTATGGAGAATGAGAGGGTGTCCTCTGGTTAAAGAGAGAGCCAAACTACTTGGGTAAAAGTAATCTTCACAATAAATTTACTGTATGCTCTAGAGCTATGAGACTATGTGTATTGTATGCTTAATTTTAAATACTCATACCACTCAGTTTTCTAATCTAATTCTAGATTAGAAGACATGGATCAGTCAGAAAATCCAAGGTAAATTTCATATCTGTCAGTGCAGTAGAACATGTATCTAGTTTTCTTTTATTTAGAATATGCTTAATATTTACATGCCAAAATCTGCATTTGATAGTTGCAATGTGACTTTGAAGCACATTTGAACATTTCATTGCCAACTTGATTTTAAAGTACAGTTTGAAAGAAAAAAAAAATAAGCTATCTTTAAATTTACCAATTGTGATTAAGAAAGATAAATTTCATCCTTAAATTATTTAGAAAAGTTAGCAGTCTCTGTAAATAGCGCCTCTATCATATTACAGAATGTTGGGCCAGTTTTTTAAAGGTATATAGGTGCCTAAAGATGCAGATAAGCACCTAATGCAGCGGCTCTCAAACTTTAGCAACCCGAAGACCCCCATTTTGATTTAAAAATTTTCACGGACCCCCAAGCTTCCCGCTCACCCCAGGCCCCGCCCCCACTCCACCCCTTCCCCCAAGTCCCCATCCCCACCCCTTCTCTTCCCTGCCTCTTTCCACCCTCTCCCCTTGTCACGGAGTGTGGGGGGACACAAGGCCCTGCCCCCCCCCCGGCTTCCTGCGATTCACCATGACTCTCAGCCAGCCAGTAAAGCAGAAGGTTTATTTAGACGACAGGAATACAGTCCAAGACAGGTCTTGCAGGCATAGACAATAGGACCCCCTCAGTTAGGTCCATCTTGGGATCCCAGGGCACCACAGCCCCCTTGGGGGGTCAGAGCCCCGTCTGTCTCCCAGCCATTCCACCAGCCAGCCCCTGAAACTCCCCCCCTCCCTAGCGTCTCCTCCCCCAGCCCTTGGTCAGTTTCTGGGGCAAAGGGGTCACCTGGCCTCTAACCCCTTCCTGGGTTCTCACGTTACATGCTCAGGTATTCTCCCTCAAGGCCAGTCTCCCATCCCCCCATGCAGACCATCCTAGCCTAGGGTGACCAGATGTCCCGATTTTATAGGGACAGTCCCGATTTTTGGGTCTTTTTTTTTATATAGGCTCCTATTACCCGCCACCCCCATCCCGATTTTTCACATTTGCTATCTGGTCATCCTATCCTAGCCACACTCCCCTGCCTTCCCAGCCAACACTCCCCTCTCAGCATTCAAAGACCACATTAAGAACAGTCCCAGTTTGTCACACCCCTGAGTATGCCCCGTCCCCGCTCCTCCCTTTTGCACGCCGCTGAACAGCTGAGTGATAAGGTACACTTTCCCCTTCAAGAGTGGAGCAAGCTGTGTTCACAATACTCTCGAACACTATCAGTCTGGGAGTTACCTTCTCCACACCTATCATTAAACTAATAATCTAGCCTGTTTTTTGACTGTATGAAGATATTTACTAAACTATTTCAAATTTAATCTGATCATCAATATTGGTCATCTTTTACTGTATTTTTAGTCCTGGACTGTATCCTGTTCCAAGTTCACCACCATGTATTTTTTGAATTCAGCCATAATAAATATGTCTGTTGTTTGTCGGAGGGTAAACTCAAGCCCAATTATAACATCAAATATAGTTTGCTGTCTGAGGCAAGACTGGTAGTAGTGAAAGCTACCTTATGATGGAAGTGGGCTTGAGTCTACCTTCTGACAGATAACAGACATACTTATTACGGCTGAAATCCCAGCTAAATAATTTGCTTACGTTGCTATGTTTTATTTATTCTTGTTGATTCTGTTAACAGCAATGTGTTTTTTCCCTTATTCTGTCTGCCAGTGTATAGCCAATAACACCAGAAGGCTGGAAATTATATAAGCAGTCAGTTTAAAGCAGATGGCAAAGTACTTCCAGCATGGAACCTCTGAATGGACAGTGCAATATATAACCAGCTTTTAATTTGGAGTTGTTTTTTTAATTATTCAGGTTAACTATTTCCATCCCCCCGTAAAGATTGAGTGGTTTTTTTTAAGAAAAAAAAAGTAATAGTACTGTAAAGCAAAGACTGAACTTAAATTTGTTGTATATGTACATTTTCCTGTACATAACCACTAAACATATTTAATGATTTATATCTAGTGTAAATTCATGCCAGTCATAGGGCTTGAAAATTGCACTTTCCCATTTGCTAAGATAAGTTAGAAGCTTTTGGGGGTGAGAGTTACTTCACTTTCTGCAGAATTCAAGCTTTCATTTGAGGGTCGGATGTTTCTAGTCCTTAACAGTTCCAAAGACAGCCTGACAGATATAATCAACATAGTGCTGTCTGAGTCTGTCTCCAGACAGCCTGAAACAATAGCTTGGTGTTAGAGGTTTGAACTCCCACAATCATCTTAAAGGGGTGTTCAATTAACTGTTCTCTCATAAACCACTGAAGGAGCAAACCCCACAAGGTGAGGATTCGGAAGACACCACAAGCACTGGCCAGCAGAGCTGGCGAGCATTTGAGGAGAGTATGCTGCATCCTCCTTAGGCAATGTAGCAGTAGGAGTTCCCCGTGAGAACTCCATTCTGCCTAACACAGGCTAGTGCCTAGAAGGCATTTATAAGCCCTTAGGAATTCCTGTAGTTTAAATAATTTAGTTAAAAGATAGTAATTTGATTTCTCATAAAAATTGCTCTAGACTTGAATAGTTTTTTGACCTGACTTCATTATATTTTTTCTGTGGGCTATTGCAATGAAAATTGGGGAATATTTTCTCTTCCTGCACCTCAACTGTGAACTCTTAATGGATTCTCAATTTGCCTAGGAAATGTTTGTAACCTTTTAATTTTATTTTGGAGGAGTCTTCTCCTTATGTAATTCTGAATTGGATGTTAATTAATTACAAAATAAAGGAATATTTTTTTAAAAAATCTGGAAACAGCTACATATCTTATTTGAGCTGGGTAAATCCAGAAGTTCATGTTACCATTTCAACTTGGATTATTTTTACTAAACTTAAATATTTCTCTAAATGAGGTGAAAGGAGCCTTTTCTGGTGATCTACAGAATACAGTAATTTGAGAACCATGTAGCTGAAGACTGGGCAATTGCACAGAGCATGTTCTCAAACTAGCATAAGTTCTACTAATATAAGCACAATGGCATCCACAGTAGAGGGTTTTGCCAGTATAGCTATTGAAGGACATAAATCCACACCGTGTAGAGATCAAGCATAAGAGTTTATTACACACAGCGCTGGCGGAGTGTCACCTTGCTTATTAGGCTCAGAGACACTGTCAATCAATTGATTACAATAGAATATATAGATTTTTCCATGGGCGGGGGAAAGTGACGGGGTAGGCAGTTCCACACCCCGGGATAGGTTTTGCAGCAAGACAAGATAGCACATTAGCCAATGGTTAAAAGGTTACATAATGTCTCCGCCCATGGTCTCAAGTTAGCAAGTTAACATTTAATTAATACTTTGATAAAATGTTATTAGTATAAAATATATATGTTGAATTCTGATTTGGGGTCCATAGGAATGGAGCAACTCCTTTGATTGTCCAACAGGTACATTCCTAGGGGTTAAAGCAAAGAAACAGTGAAAGGATATGATAATACAGATTGTCTTCTTTAGGTCTTAAGGCCGGGCATTGGTCCCTGTGAAAGGGAGGTGGAAGGATGCCATATCTTTATACTGATATGTGCCAATTTCCATAAACTCAAGGTTGGATCTGTGGGAAGAATGTTCCCTACAGAAGAGACTGACACAATAGGAACCGGGATCCTTTGTTCAATTTGAAACTTTGAATAAGACACAATTATTTAGTTATTGCTTCAACATCTGGCATTTCTACTGACCAAGCGTATCTTAGCAAAGGCAATGTTATCTTGTTTACTCCAGCTTTCTCTTAGCTGATCACTATTAGCTAGGCCTCTGGTCTCTTGACCAAACTCTGGACTTTGGGTCTGAAAAAGAGCTGACACAATCCATATACCAGATTGTTATATAAAATGCACATGGATTTTAACCCTTCAGCTATACTAGTATCAGTACACGGGCAAAACCCTTCTAGTGCAGTGGTTCCCAAACTTGTTCTGCCACTTGTGCAGGGAAAGCCCCTGGCAGGCCGGGCCGGTTTGTGTACCTGCTGTGTCCGCAGGTTCGGCCGATCACGACTCCCAGTGGCCGCGGTTCGCTGCTCCAGGCCAAGCGGTGGAACAAGTTTGGGAACCACTGTCCTAGTGTAAACAAGGCCTTACTCAGGGTCTGTCTACACTAGAGTTGGAAGGTGTAACTTCCAGATAGAGGAGACATACCCGACTAGCTCTGATCTAGCTAATGCACTAAAAAGAGAAATGTAGCCATAGCAGGACTACCACTCCAAGTATGATCCAGTCAGAGCCCAAAAGTACATAGTCAGGGCAACCAGCCCCTCACACCACCATGGCTGCACTTCTATTTTCAGCATTCTGTCTTAATCAGAGCTAGCGCAGGTATGTCTCGAGCTGGAATTTACACGTTCCAGCTCTAGTACAGACGTACCTTCAATGGCCAGCAAAATGAAGAAAACACAGCTGCTCTCTTTATACATTAGAGCATGCAAAAAGAAATCTAATACACTACCTTTAGCGACATTAAAACCAGGAGTAAAACAAACATTAAAAGGGAAACCTCAAAATTTTCTAAATGCTGATGAAGAGCTGGCTCACACAATATATATAGGATGACATACCCATGAACCCTGGCTGAGGGTACATTTGCACCACAAATTAAAGTGCAATTGTGGCAGGGGTAGATATACCTGCACTAGCTTTAATCCAGCGAGCGCAGGCAACAATGGAGTGTAGACCTGGGGGTACGTACTGGCTGCCCCAGTACAAGCGCACTGAGGACCCTGGCTAGGTACTGAGGTTGCTAACCTGCACTGGAACCCCTGATGCTAAATCGTCTCTACAATTGTTACCTGTGCCGCGTAAATAAAAGCTGGGTTGGGTACGTCTGCACTACCTACAATTACACCTTAAAATCAGCGCTGTGCATGTACCGTCTGTTACATATGCAATATGGCAAATTTTAGAATATGGATTGTGGCATGAGCTAGCATTGTGGGGGGAGAGGAGACAGCAGAGGTGGGCCTGTCTCTCCCTTATACCGTGGGAGGGGAGGGTGATGGCACTGTCTGCACAAAGCTAGGGCTCTCTTGTGGTGCCGTTGCCTCACCCTCTCACGGGCTGCCTGTGCCAAGCCAGCCCCATGTTTCACCATGGGCTCAGCTGCGTGGGAGGAGGTGGAGGCTACAGTAGGGGTGCAGCTGAAAGTGCCTCAGCGGGGGCTCCCTGTACCCCTGAGAAGCAGGAGGCCGCTGGCCAGGCACCCGGACCCTACAGCACTCTTGACGCTGCCTCCAGTGGGGGTGAGGGCAAGGGGGCTGTAGCCTTTGTAGATGGAGGAGGGGCAGCGGGCCATGCCCCCCACTTTTTAATATGGGTGTAGCTTACTCCCCTCAAACTGCAAACCTCAGGCAGCTGATACCCGCTGCAAAGGCCTGCAGGTGGAGGGGTCACTGCGGCTCCCTGCTCCCCCAAACTATACCCATATTAGACAGTGAGGGGCATGACTCTCCCCCTTTTAAAAATGGGGGGGCTGATCCCCGCTTCCGTCACCGCTGGGTGGGGGCAGTTGAGACAGGGGAAGCTAGGGCGATATGCGGGGGGAGAAGAGCAGGTCGGCGGAGCTGGCGGGAAGCGGGCGAGCTATCGTGAGAGGACGAGGGGCGGGGAGGAGAAAACCTGATAGGGCGGGACAGGGGCTCTGTGATTGGCTGGAAATCTGGGCGCGGTTGTGGGCGGTCCGCAGGGCCGGCAGAAATTGGCCTCGCCGCAGCGAGGGGGGACAGCGCCTCCCCGACCGAGCTTTCCGGAGCTCGGGGCACGAGCCCGCCCCGCCCCGCCCTCGGAATCCGCACCCGCACGCAGGGCGGCAGCGCCGAGGCACCTGCTCCGCCCTAGCGGGACTTGCTGCTTCTGAACCTTCAGAAACACCCGGAGCAGCAGGATAGAGACTCCCGATCTCGAGCCCTTCCCATGCAGCACCACGAACGGCCTCCCTGTCCCTAGCGGGGAAGTGACTCCGCGGGGTGCGGGGAGCGAGAGCGAGCCTGACCCCGGCAGTCCTTCCAGCAGCGAGACCCCCTGTAAGTAGGGTGCAGGTCTCTTCCCCCTTGGCTCCGTTAGCCGTCTGGAGAGAATGACCCACCCTGTAAGAAGGGTGCAGGTGACACCCCTGTGACTCAGTGAGGAGGTCGAGCTCTTTAATCCCTATGGGCAATGTAGCCTCCCTGTAAGTAGAGTTCAGATCTTGCCTTTTGCTGTGGTAGGTTTAAGAACCGTTGGCATGCTACTCAGTGACCTCCCTGTAATTGGGGTCCGGCTCACGGCCCTATGGTTGGTGGGATTTAGGGCTTGTGTACTAGGCTGGATGCCAGTGACCTGCTTGTAACTTTGGGTTTCGGTCTTTCCCCTTTTGGCTTTCTTGGCACCGTGGTGCTCCAGTAAGGCAGTCAGAAAGACTGCTCGCTTCAGAAGAGTTCAGGTCTTGATTTTTTCATTCAATGGGGATATTGAGCCTTTAAGTACCTTGAGACCGAGTGACCGCCCTGTAAGTAGGGTTGGGGTCTTTCCCCTTGTGAGCTCTAGGTGCTAAACCCTGGTAGTTGGCTAGTTGGCATGGACCTCCTAGGAACTAGGGTTCAGGTCTCTTCCCTTCTTTAATCCAGGTGATAGACATTTATGGCAGGCGAACTGGTATGACCGCCCTGGAACTAGGGTTCAGGTTGCTCCCCTCCTTTTACTTTAGGTCATAGACACTTATGGCTGGCTAGTTGGTGTGACAGCCCTAGAACTAGGGTTCACATCTCTCCCCTTTGAAACCTAGGTAATATAGAATTATGGCCAGATAGTCAGCGTGGACCACCCTGTAACCAGGGTTCAGGTCCATTTCCTTTTGAAAGCCAAGCAATATAGAATTATGGCCTGTAAGTAGGGTTCAGGTCTCCTAAGCATAAGCAGGGTGACCTTTTTAATACAATGTGCCCATAACCTTTCGCGGTTAGCTCTTTTTCTGCTTTGGGAAGTGCTGTGTCATGTGGTATGTCTGTGTTGGAGAGCAAATGTGATGTGCATGGGTGTGGAAGGTCTTTATTTATTTATTTATTTGTAAATTGCTGCAGCTTTTTTGTTTTTTGTTTTGGTTGAATGAGCACTTCCCAGAACTAGAAAAAGAACTTGTTTGTTTTTTTATGGATCCCATTTACTCATATAGTGGCACGATTGATGGTTTGGGCCTCGTGCCTTAAGGCTGAAAAGGTGTTTGGGCCACTTGCTTAAGTTCCTCTAGACCGTGTGATCTCCCTCCATCTATGGCTCAGGTCACGTCCCTCTTCCTTCTGGGGGGATGATGGACTGCCAAGAACCTTAGGTCTGAGGGACCTCTTTTCCCTTTGGTACGTGAGCCACCTTGTTTAGCGAATTTTTTTTTTTTTTTTCCGTCTCCAGAGTTCAGGTCTTGGCCCTCCCGGCTCTTTTTAGTCCCTTGTCCTTGAGTGGGCGCCCCGTAATTAGGTGGCAGGTCACATCACTCGCTTACAGGGGGTTAATGAACCCTTTGGGGACCTAGAGCAGTGAGACCTGCCTGCAATTAGAGTTCAGAGGTGTGTCCTTTTTGCTTTCACGTGACTCTTCTCCTTTGGTTTCTGAGTCAGAGTGACCGTCATGTAAGAAGGATGTAGGTCACGTCAGTGGGGATCTGGAGAGGGTGGTACCTAAAGCAGCGAGACCACCCTGTAACTACGGTATAGATCGTTCCCCTCTTTTTTTCTTGGGCTTATGAACCCTTGACAGGCTGGTCGGTGTGACCTCCCTGTAAGCAGGGCATAGGTCACTTCTTTCTCGTTTATGTGGGATTAGGGGGCCGTCTTGGTCCCCCAAGAGCTCACCCTCTCTTAGGGTAGAGACCAAAACCCTTCTTAGCATCTTGTCATTATGCTGCTCTTGCAGGCTAGCCAGAGTGATCATTCTGTAATTGGGGCTCAGGTCACGTCCCTCTCGCTTATGGGGGGGAATTCAGGTCTTAATCGCTTGGGCCTTTGGGACCTCCCTGTAATCAGGGTTGCGGTCCTACTCTTTTTGCTGTTGTGGGGTTCTGGTCCTTTAGGCTCAGCAGAGGGACCTCCTCCATGGTTAGGGTGGAAGTCACGTCGGCCCCTCTGATGCTCCCGGCACAGTCCTGGCCCTCTGGAGTGCCTTTCAAGCTCGCCCAAGGTTCTGCAGCGACGCCTCCTGGGTTCTGCCTCGCTTTTGATCATTGGAGTCCAGAGAGTCTGCAACAACTGCTGGCAAATTCAAGGTTCCGTTTAAACCTTCACCCCTTTACCTGTTTTTTGTTGTTGTTGAACCAGTCAATACAGTGCACATTGTGTCTGTGACTCTTGCTATTTAAGTGCATTTCTCGCTGCCCTCCAGGCATAATGTGCTGCTGATATATTTTATAGTGAGGAAGCAGGAAACCTGGCTCCACAGAAAGGCATTAGTTGAGCCTTTGGCACTTTGGGAGACTTGAACGCCTGGGTGTCAAGTGTGCCCTCAAAGGGCATGAAGGGGACTGCTCAGAATTCCCTTCCAGCTATAAGTTGAAGGCTGCCTGTAGAGGCAAGACAACAAGGTAGCAACTTTAATGTGCACTGTTTATATTTGAAGACCTACGGATTCTCTTAATCCTATCTTGCACACTCTCTCTCTTTGATTCCAGCACATGAGGAAGAAAATGGGAAGGAGGAAACAGAAGATGGAAGAGGAGGAGAAAATATGCATCGGGCACAACGACTGCCCTGTAACTGGGCGGGGGTCACTCCTCTTTGGGGGGATGGGAGAGAGAGAGTACCTTGAGCAGCGAGACCTCCCTGTAAGTAGGGTGCAGGTCTCTTCCCCCTTGGCTCTGTTAACCGTCTGGAGAGAGTGACCATCCTGTAAGAAGGGTGCAGGTGAAACCCCTGTGACTCAGTGAGGAGTTCGAGCTCTTTAATCCCTATGGGCAATGTAGCCTCCCTGTCAGTAGAGTTCAGGTCTCGCCTTTTGCTGTGGTGGGTTTAAGAACCGTTGGCATGCTACTCAGTGACCTCCCTGTAATCAGGGTCCGGCTCACGGCCCTGTTGTTGGTGGGGTTTAGGGCTTGCTTACTAGGCTGGACGCCAGTGACCTGCTGTAACTTTGGGTTTTGGTCTTTCCCCTTTCGGCTTTCTTGGCACTGTGGTGCTCCAGCAAGGCAGTCAGAAAGACCGCTCGCTTCAGAAGAGTTCAGGTCTTGATTTTTCATTCCATAAGGATATTGAGCCCTTAAGTACCTTGAGACAGAGTGATGCCCTGTAAGTAGGGTTGGGGGTTTCTCCCCTTGTGAGCTCTAGGTGCTAAACCCTGGTGGCTGGCTAGTCGGCATGAACCTCCCTGGAACTAGGGTCCAGGTCCGTTCCCTTACACCCGGCTGTCTGACAAGTCGGATGGACCACCTGGAACTAGGGTTCAGGTCACTCCCCTCCTTTTCCTTTAGGTCATAGACACTTATGGCTGGCTAGTCGGTGTGACAGCCCTAGAACTAGGGTTCACATCTCTCCCCTTTGAAACCTAGGTAATATAGAATTATGGCCAGATAGTCGGCCTGACCGCCCTGTAAGTAGGGTTCTGGTCTCATTCCTCTCATCCGTGGCATGAGCAGGGTGACCTTTTGTTGCCTTTTTAATACCCTGTGCCCATAGCCTTTCCCAGTTAGCTCTTTTTCTGCTTTGGGAAGTGCTGTGTCATGTGGTATGTCTGTGTTGGAGAGCAAATGTGATGTGGAAGGTCTGTCTGTCTGTCTTTTTTTTTTTTTTTTTTTTATTTGTGAATCGCTGCAGCTTTTTTGTTTTTTTTTTATTTGGTTTGTTTGGTTGAATAAGCTCTTCCCAGACCTAGAAAAAGACCTCTTGTTTGTTTTTATGGCCTCTATTTACCCATCTAGTGGCACGATTTATGGTTTGGGTCTCGTACCTTAAGGCTGAAAAGGTGTTTGGGCTGCTTGCTTAAGTTCCTCTAGATGGTGTGATCTCCCTGCATCTACGGCTCAGGTCATGTCCCTGTCCCTTCTGGGGCAATGATGGACTGCCAAGAACCTTAGGTCTGAGGGATCTCTCTTGTTTTCCCCTTTTGGTACATGAGCCACTTTGTTTAGAGAGTTTTCCCCCCCCCCCCCATCTCGAGGGGTTTGGGTCTCATTCCTAGCTCTTTTTAGTGCCTTGGCCTTGAGTGGCTGCCCCGCAATTAGGTGGTAGGTCACATGACTTGCTTACAGGGGGTTAGTGAGCCCTTTGGGTACCTAGAGCAGTGAGACCTGCCTGCAATTAGAGTTCAGAGGTGTCTCCTTTTTCCTTTCACATGACTCTTCTCCTTTGGTTTCTGAGTCAGAGTGACCGTCCTGTACGAAGGGTGCAGGTCACGTCCATGGGGATTTGGAGGCAGCGCTACCTAGAGCAGCGAGACCACCCTGTAACTACAGTTCAGATCATTCTCCTGTTTTTTTTTATTTTTATTTATTTTTTTTTTCTCTCGGGCTGGAGCATACACAGGAAATAATTGGTGGGTGCTGAGCACCCACAGGCAGCTCCCCGTGGCCTCACCCTGCCCCAGCTCACCTTCTTCCTCCCTCCCAGCACTTGTGCTGTGAAACAGCTGATTTGCAGGGCAGGGAGGGAAGAGGGGTAAAGAGGGGGAAGAGGCAGGGCCAGGGAAGGGATCCAATAGGGGCAGGGAGGGGGCGGAGTTAGGGTGGGGACTTTGGGGATGGGGTTGGAATGGGGGCAGGGGTGAGGAAAGGGGTGGGGTGCACAGGCACCCACTGGCACCAGAGAAAGTTGGCACCTATGGCGCTGTGAGTAATAAACTCCTGTGCTTGACTCTACACGGTGTGGATTATTGTTCCTTCAGATGGATGCTCGTCCGGGATACAAGCTTGTGAACTGATTGAGGAACTGAGACTGAGATCCAAGAGGTGAGTATGTTTAATTTACCACCTCATTAGGCTAGGGATAGAGGTCTCTCATCCCCTTTTTAAATTTAAGTGCAAAGGAACCTGGACATGTTAGTACAAGCGGAGGGTTTTTTTTAAAAAAAAAAAAAAAAAAAAAAAAAGGGGGGGGTATCAATTGGGAGGGGGAGACATGTGCAAGAGGGTTATGTACTGTTCAAGGGGTGTGTTACGGAGGACTTGGACAAACCACCAACAAGCGATTGGCTGTGAGTTAAGCCCAGGACTGGCTGGGTACGCAAGCGGTAGGCAGTGAAAATTGGTGGTCCCCTTTCCTCATTGCAAGCCCTGGGGAGCGCCCTCCTCCCCCCTCCAGGCATGTGACGTACACACCTTTGAATAGCACAAGTCTCCAATAAGGCCGCCAATTGTGTGTAACTTAAGACATACACTATTCTCCCCCCCCCCCCCCATCAAAGCTGTCAGTGTGGAGATTGAGACCACAGAATTTAAAGGAGGAAACTCACATCCCCATCAAGGCTAAACAGCCGTGGAGCTTGAGACTATGGTGTTAAGTGGTGGGGGAGACGCACATCCCTATCAAGGCTGACGGCCATGAAGATTGAGATCATGGTGTCAAGGGGAAGACGTACATTTCCCAACAAGGTCAGCAGCCAGGGTGATTTAAAACCCCTGGCATCAAAGGGGGAGAAGAGAGTCAGCCATCGGGAATATTTGGAGTATAAACATGTCAAAACTCCGCAAGCAGCAGTTAAAAAAGCAAACTCTGTTGCAGCCGGACCAGAGAGAGAATTTGTTAAATGGTGGAGTGACAAAGCAGTAATAGTTATATTGGATATACTCAACATAACCACACACACAAAAAATCCCAAAGTACAGGAATGGGGAATTCAGACCTCTGGAACAATACTTGGAATGGTGAAATCTGACTTAATGAAGGTGCCATTTTGGGAGATAAGCAAGTGTTTTAAAACAACTTTTTTTTGTTTAAACTCTGCAGTGGCTGAAGGGAATTAAGCAGTTAAACATTGTAAAAATGTTACAAAAAAGTGTTCTTGGCTTCTTTGCAGCCATTCTGAAGGAAAATGGGCCCTTTTCCAAAGAAATGTCTGTAAATAATCTAGGCAAAGAGACCATCTGATTGAAATACTTTTTTTTAGCGAATTTGTCCAAAGTCTAAGAGTTTTTTCAATAGAAACTTAACTACCCCCAAATGTAATCTATGAACAGCTTTGTAAAATTTATATAATAAGTAAATATGTAAGGTTTTAAACCTAAATCAACACTCCTGGTTTGGAAACCTCTGTTTTTGTAAGCTTAAAATAAATTGGGTTTTTGTTTTAAAATAATACCACTAAATCCATTTAAATCTTTCATTTAAAGTTGCAAAACTAAACACTCTTGCCCAATACAGATCACTAGTGTTGTTTAGCTTTGGTATTTTGCATTTAATCCTTAAGGTACCTCAATACTTCATAACGTTCAATATTTTTTATAAAAACCAAAGTCATGGCTGCAGCAGGGCAATCAAACCCAGAAAAATAAAAGTTCTAAATTTATTTTTGGTAACAAAATAGCAGATAAAAGTTGTAGCAGAAAAATAAAAAAAGATGGTGCCCCTCTAAAGCAACAGGGGTGGGTGGGTGTGTGTGTGTGTGTGTGTGTGTGTGTGTGTGATTAGACTGTCATGTTTTTAAGGGATACATAAAAACTCTGTAAGCACAAAAGACACAGTTAAACCTTATGTAAAAAGTAATATAGTTATAAAAGGTAAACTATGAAAGAGATGTGCATTTTCCCCAGAACATGTGCAGTATATATTGTAGAAGGGGTAAAAAATGCAAACAAAACATGTTACTTAATTAAAATCCTATTAGGACTCCAAAAGGAGCCACAATATGTTGTCTTATTTTTCAAATTCCTGTGTGTTTTGGAAGCAGAAGGTAAAGTAATCAAAACTCTGAAAGCTGATTGTGTCCCTTTTTTAAGACCGAGTCTCTGAGCTGCTAATGGCTTTGAATTCAAAAGCAAGCCAGAAAGCATCCGCATTGATGAAAATTACCTTCCTAATAAAGGAGAGAACTGCCCATAAATGGCCGTATAAAGACATACCTAGTCTACTATATAAAAGAAACTGAGTTACACTACCTCATGGATTTAATAACTGAACAGTAAAATAATTTCCCTTAAAAGGTCAAAGCCATTAAAACCTGGCCTGCCTATAAAAACCTAGGAAAGTATGGTGGGGGTTAACTCCTGTTTTGCCTGCAATCAGCAAAAATATTTGTTAAAGGAAGGGATATTGTAAGTAATAATCTGCCACCCTCCACCCCCCCCCCCCCCAAAGTAAAACATGTTTTGTCTTTCAAAACAAAAATTAAGAATTTTAACAGTAGTTACAAAAACCAAGGATGCAGAAGGGTAAAGATCAAGAAATGCTAGTCTGTTTTTAAAAAAAAAAAAAAAAAAAAATCCTCAGGTGCAAAACCATATTAAAAGAAATTAGCTTTGAGGCAAGAATCAAAATAGTCTTAGTCTTATTCACAAGCAGGCAATTCGAGAGTTAAAAAGACCACGGACAGTTTAAGGAAGTCCAGAAAGTGCTGGGCCTCCTTAATTACTGCAGGACATACATACTGGAGTACTCAGAGATGGTAGAACCGATCCAAAAACTTTTTATGGGGGAAAACCTGCAAATAAGTCAGTAATATGGGGCAGAACAAAAGGAGGCATTCATAAAAGTAAAGCAAGCTCTAGCCTCTGCCCCCAGCTTGGGCTTACCCAAAATGGGAAAGCTGTTCCATCTTTACCCTAACTACAGTAAGACTCAATACCCCACTGTACTAACTGGTGCTGAAACCCAGAAGAGTCAGTGAGAGTCAACACTGTGTACCTGCAAAATCCCAACTGCTCCAGCGTGAGGAACAAAGGAAAAAACGTAGCTGAATACCTGAACATAAATAAAGAGGTACACGAATGTCTCATAGATAGGAAAGAGGAAGTGTTAAAAAGAGTTAAAGCCATTAAAAGAATCCAGACATCCTTTTGTATGTAGATGGGTCAAGAAAGTATGAAAATGAAGTGCCAAATACAGAATGAGCAGTCGTAGTTAGTAATGGAACAGTAATAGTGTCAGGTCAGCTGAATGGTTCAAAATCAGCTCAAAAAGCAGAGCTGACAGCCCTCACTGAAGCCCTTAGAGTGCGGGAGGGCAAAAGACTCAGTGTACACAGACAGCAGGTACACATTCGGAGTAGTGCATGACTACATGGGTGTGTGGTCAGGCGGACCGGCAAACCCATTAATAATATAAATGCAGCTAAACTAACAGAAGCTGTCAAACTACCATCAGAACTGGCAGTAGTCAAAATAGAAGCACATCATAAAACCTCAAGCAAGGAACACAAAAACCAAGTTAGAAGGATAAGGCTGTGTGTATAAAAATCACTTTTGGCATGGGCTGGGGTGGGCGGAGGGGTAAGGAGCTAGTAGCCCCTGAGAGCATAAGGGCTCTGCTGCTCCATGCCACCCACTCCCCAGCTCACCTGGGATGGAGGAAAATAAAAGCTGCCCTGAAGCAATGGTGGTGGCCAGCCATGGGGGGCAAAGGAGGGGAAGCTTTACAATTAAAAGATGTGTAACATGTGCATAAGAAAATATGTGTAGAAGGAAGAAAGTACCCCTGAACCATCAACTACAGCCAAAAGGACCGTGGCAGAATCGGCAAATTGATTTTACTGGGCCCTTTGCAGACAGGTTACAGAACTATATAAAGGTATTAAACAATAAATTAAATAAAAATAAAAAATACCTATACGACCAAGTAAAAGAAAATCAAACCCAGCTGAATAATAACAGCGGTCTGAACAAATCTGCATTTAAGGATTAGGGAAAAATGAAAACTTTTCAAAGGCACCAAAATCAGTTAAAATTGTTTGAACCAGTGCTTGTCAATACTCAGTCTCTCCACAGGTGAACAGGAAGAAGGACTGAAAGGCGACCATGAGGAGATTCCTGCTGTGGCTCCTGCTGCCCCTGTGGTGCACGATGAAGGACGCAAGTAGTGTGCCATGTAAAAGGGAGGATTGGATACTAATAGGGCCAGTCGACTGATCCTAGACAGCTTAAAGGATCTGTCACACTCTATCCACCTCAGTGGATATAACAAAATACTTGGGTCAAGAATTCAGCAGCCTGTTAATAAATGGTACCCAAATAAAGGAATTGGAGGAAAGTTGTTGAAATGCAGGGCAAACCTTGGCCATCACTACACAGGGCATTGTAACAGGTCTCCTGGATGGCAATCTCCCCAGTACCCCTTCATGGAAATGGGGAAACAGAAAATCAATGAATCCAAAGACCGGTTTGGACAGGTCACAGCATAATCTTCAGTCTCCTAGTGCCTCTGGGAATCCCTCACTCACAACGAGCTAGAATGGTGACCTCTCTGCCAGTATGGAGAGGTCATGTTACTAAAATAAAAAGTATTGCATATTCTGAGTTCTCCGGGAAAGCATTGTACCCTAGTGAATGCTGCACCCACTCTGATACGGAAATTCTATGTATATGCCCTTATAATGTTCTAACAAATCTGTTGAAGTTCGAAGTGGCTGTCACTGAGAAACTGGTGCACACGGAGCTGGTCCAGATGAACAGTACCTACTGGTGTGTGACTGCCAAGAACCACTCCATCGAGCTAAATGGAAAGCCCTCCCCCTCGAGACATCCATCCGTGTGCATGACGATCCCCCGAAGGGCAACCCTGACTGTTGACAGGATGCGGCTCCACCGTACTCCGTCAATGACGAGTAACCTAACGTGGGATCCGGAATGGCACTACGGCAGTAAGTATCTAGAGGAGGGTCTACAGGCCCTGCAGGCGAAGATCGAGGAGTTGGTGGCTGAGGCCCAAAGGCGCATTGGGGAAGGCCGTCTGAGGTACACTCGGATAGGGGAGACCGTGGACCAGGTCAGCGTTAAATACTCTGAGGCACGGAATCAGGCAGTGGAGGTTAAATCAATAATTATGGGCAATGCCATCTCAGGTGAAGAGATCCCCTGGGGATGGATCTGGGTGCTATTCTGCCAAATTAGGTGGAGAGTGTCCGTTCTGACATTCCTCATGGTGTTGATACTTCGGAGTTGCCAGTAAAGTAAGCTGAAAATTGTTTTATATTTGACCTGGCAGGTTAGGGAACCCTAGGGTCAAGAGGAGGGACTGAAGGGTCAGAATCCATTAGCTATGGATGTAAAATCTTAACTACAGTTTCTCCTGAGAACTTTTCATGTAGGCCGGAGTCCACAGCTTGGCTTGGGCTATGGGGGCTGGCTAACGGAGAACAATACACAGCTAAGAGGAAGCTGGGGTAAACGGATAACCCTGTGTGTTTCAAGTAAGTGAGCGGAGTTAGCATAGCTCGGAATGTAATTGGGCGTCCTTATCGCAAGTTATAGACACATGAAGCGCTGAGAAAGGCCTCATGGTTACTCCCTCGTGCAGGGAGGAGATAGTGGTACAATACTCCTCAGATCCCAGACAGAGTTCAGGGAGAGGCCCAATATAATTCACATGAGTTAGGACACCCTCCCCTCACAGATGTATGCCAATCCTAGCCCACCGAAATGCAAGGGTAAACTTATGAACAATTGTTGTTAAGTACTAATTACTGCGTTTTTCGCTTTAAATCTCCAGGAATATACCTGTTGGTCAACCGGGAGAGCTGCTACCTCATTCCCCTGAACCCCAAAATTAGAATTTAACCTATACACTTTAGTAGACATAGTTTGGGGGTAATTAACATATTGCTGACACACCGGTAATTTGAGCCTTGGGAGGAACCATTATGTAATCTTTTAGACCATTGGCTTATTGTGCTTATCTTGTTTTGTTGCTAGAACCTATCCAGGAGTTTGGGGAAAACCCATCCCTGTCGCTTCTCTCTGCCCAATGAGCACCCTATATAATCTATTGCTTATTAGGCTCAGACACTGCAGAAGAATTAATTACAAAGTGACACTTTGCCAGCGCTGTGCGTAATAAACTCCTGTGCTTGACTCTACACGGTGTGGATTATTGTTCCTTCAGCGAGGAAGCTGGAAACCTGGCTCCGCAGTACGGCATCAGTTGAGCCTTCGGCATGTTGGGAGAGTTGGAGGCCTGTGCGTCGAGTGTGCCGTCAAAGCGCATGATGGGACAGCTCAGAATTCCCTTCCAGCTATAGGTGAAAGGCTGCCTGTAGAGGCAAGAAGACAAGGTAGCAACTTTAATGCCCACTGTTTATATTTGAAGACATCCCCCACCCCCAACTCTCTTAATCCTGTCGTAACCTAACTTGCACGCTCCCTTTCTTTCTTTCCAGCACATGAGGGGAAAAAAAGGGGAAGGAGGAAAGAAAAGAGGATGATGATGCAGAAGATGGAAGAGGAGGAGAAAATATGCACAGGGCACAACCACTGTCCTGTAACTAGGGTGGAAGTCACTCTTCTTTGTGGGGTGGGGGAGGAGAGAGAGCAAGCTTGAACCCGGTAGTACCTCGAGCAGTGAGACCTCCCTGTAAGTAGGGTGCAGGTGGCACCCCTGTGACTCAGTGAGGCGGTCGAGTTCTTTAATCCTTAGGGCAATGTAGCCTCCCTGTAAGTAGAGTTCAGGTCTCACCTTTTGCTGTGGTGGGTTTAAGAACCGTTGGCATGCTACTCGGTGACCTCCCTGTAATCGGGGTCCGGCTCACAGACCTGTCGTTGGTGGGGTTTAGGGCTTGCTTACTAGGCTGGAGACCAGTGACCTGCCTGTAACTTTAGGTTTCGATCTTTCCCCTTTCGGCTTTCTTGGCGCTGTGGTGCTCCAGCAAGGCAGTCAGAAAGACCGCTCGCTTCAGAAGAGTTCAGGTCTTGATTTTTCATTCAATGAAGATATTGAGCCCTTGAGACCGAGTGATGCCCTGTCAGTAGGGTTGAGGTCTCTCCCCTTGTGAGCTCTAGGTGCTAAACCCTGGTGGCTGACTAGTCGGCATGGACCTCCCTGGAACTAGGGTTCAGGTCTCTTCCCTCCTTTTACTTTAGGTCATAGACACTTCTGGCTGGCTAGTCGGTGTGACAGCCCTATAACTAGGGTCTACATCTCTCCTCTTTGAAACCTAGGTGTCACGGAGTGTGGAGGAGTCAGGGCCCCGCACTCCTCCCACTTCCTGCGATTCACCGTGACTCTCAGCCAGCCAGTAAAACAGAAGGTTTATTAGACAACAGGAACACAGCCCCAAGCAGGGCTTGTAGGTACAACCAGGATCCCTCAGCCAGATCCCTCTGGGGGGCCAGGATCTTAGACCCCAGACTTGGGGTTCCCTGTCTTTTCCCAGCCAGCCCAAACTGAAACCAAAACTGAAACCCCCTCTCCCTTTGTCCAGTTTCCTGGGCAAAGGTGTTGACTTGCCCCACCCCCCTTCCTGGCTCAGGCTACAGGCTCAGGTACCGTCCCTCACCTAAAGGCATCCCCTGCTCTCCCATCCCTCACGCAGACAGTCCAGTAAAACTAAACGACATTCCCAGGTCAATCCACCCCACTGCCTACTGTGTCACACTAGGTAATAGAGAGTTATGGCCAGCTAGTCAGTGTGGAGCACCCCGTAACCAGGGTTCAGGTCCATTTCCTTTTGAAAGCTAAGCAATAGAGAATTATGGCTGGATAGTGGGCCTGACCGCCCTGTAAGTAGGGTTCTGGTCGCATTCCTCTCACCTGTGGCATGAGCAGGGTGACCTTTTGTTGCCTTAATACCCTGTGCCCATAGCCTTTCCCGGTTAGCTCTTTTTCTGCTTTGGGAAGTGCTGTGTCATGTGGTATGTCTGTGTTGGAGAGCAAACGTGATGTGCATGGATGTGAAAGGTCTTTCTTTTCTTTCTTTCTTTTGATTTATTTGTAAATCGCTGCAGCTTTTTTTTTTTTATTTGTTTGAATGAGCTCTTCCCAGAACTAGAAAAAGACCTCTTGTGTGTGGGTGGCTTGTTTTGTTTTATGGCCCCCGTTTGCCCATATAGTGGCACGATTGATGGTTTGGGTCTTGTGTCTTAAGACTGAAAAGGTGTTTGGGGCCCCTTGCTTAAGTTCCTCTAGCCCGTGTGATCTCTCTGCATCTACGGCTCAGGTCACGTCCCTCTCCCTTCTGGGGAAATGGACTGCCAAGAACCTTAGGTCTGAGGGACCTCTTTTGCCTTTGGTACATGAGCCACCTTGTTTAGCGATTTGTCTCCCCCACCCCCCTCAGAGTTTGGGTCTTGTCCCTGGCCCTCCCGGCTCTTTTTAGTCCCTTGTCCTTGAGTGGGTGCCCCATAATTAGGTGGCAGGTCACATCACTCGCTTGCGGGGGGTTAGTGAGTCTTTTGAGGACCTAGAGCGGCGAGACCTGCCTGCAATTAGAGTTCAGAGGTGTCTCCTTTTTCCTTTCACGTGACTCTTCTCCTTTGGCTTCTGAGTCAAAGTGACGGTCCTGTAAGAAGGGTGCAGGTCACGTCCGTGGGGATCTGGAGGCAGTGGTACCTAGAGCAGCGAGACCACCCTGTAACTACGGTTCAGATCATTTCCTTTTTTTTTTTTTTTCTCTCTCGGGTTTATGAACGCTTGACAGGCTGCTCGGTGTGACCTCCCTGTAAGCACGGTATAGGTAACTTCTTTCTCGTTTATGTGGGATTAGGGGGCTGTCTTGGTCCCCCAAGAGCTCACCCTCTCTTAGGGTAGAGACCAAAATCCTTCTTAGCATCTTGTCATTATGCTGCTCTTGCAGGCTAGCCAGAGTGACCATTCTGTAATTGGGGCTCAGGTCACGTCCCTCTCGCTTATGGGGGGAATTCAGGTCTTAATCGCTTAGGCCTTTGGGACCTCCCTATAATCAGGGTTGCGGTCCTTCTCGTTTTCGCTGTTGTGGGATTCTTGCCCTTTAGCCTCAGCAGAGGGACCTCCTCCATGGTTAGGGTGCAAGTCACGTCAGCCCCTCTGATGCTCGCGGCACAGTCCTGGCCCTCTGGAGTGCCTTTCAAGCTCGCCCTCGGTTCTGCAGCGACACCTTCTGAGTTCTGCCTCGCTTTTGGTCATTGGAGTCCAGAGAGTCTGCAACAACTGCTGGCGAATTCAAGGTTCCGTTCACCCCTTTACCTGTTTGTTTGTTGAACCAGTCAGTACAGTGCATGTTGTGTCTGTGACTCTTGCTATTAAAGTGCATTTCTCATTGCCCTCCAGGCAGAAGGTACTGCTGATTTATTTTATAGTGAGGAAGCCAGAAGTCTGGCTCCGCAGTAGGGCATCAGTTGAGCCTTTGGCACTTTAGGAGACTTGGAGGCCTGGGTGTCGAGTGTGCCGTCAAAGTGCATGATGGGACAGCTCGGAATTCCCTTCCAGCTATAGGTCGAAGGCTGCCTGTAGAGGAAAGAAGACAAGGTAGCAACTTTAATGCACACTGTTTATATTTGAAGACCTAAGGATTCTCTTAATCCTGTTTTGCACACTCCCTCTCCTTTTTTGTTTCCAGCACGTGAGGAAGAAAATGGGAAGGAGGAAACAGAAGATGTAAGAGGAGGAGAAAATACGCACCAGGCACAACCACCGTCCTGTAACTAGGGGGGAGGCGAAGGGGGGGGAAGTATCTCAAGGCGAGACCTCCCTGTAAGTAGGGTGCAGGTGACACCCCTGTGACTCAGTGAGGAGGTCGAGCTCTTTAATCCCTATGGGCAATGTAGCCTCCCTGTCAGTAGAGTTCAGGTCTCGCCTTTTGCTGTGGTGGGTTTAAGAACCGTTGGCATGCTACTCGGTGACCTCCCTGTAATTGGGGTCCAGCTCACGGCTCTGGTGGTGGTGGGGTTTCGGGCTTGCTTACTAGGTTGGACGCCAGTGACCTGCTGTAACTTTGGGTTTCGGTCTTTCCCCTTTTGGCTTTCTTGGCACTGTGTGGTGCTCCAGCAAGGCAGTCAGAAAGACCGCTCGCTTCAGAAGAATTCAGGTCTGGATCTTTCATTCAACGAGGATATTGAGCCCTTAAGTACCTTGAGACCGAGTGACGCCCTGTAAGTAGGGTTGAGGTCGCTCCCCTTGTGAGCTCTAGGTGCTAAACCCTGGTGGCTGACTAGTCGGCATGGACCACCCTGGAACTAGGGTCCAGGCCCATTCTCTTAAATCCGGCTGTCTGACAAGTCGGATGGACCAACCGGAACCAGGGTTCAGGTCTCTTTTTCGTTCTTTAATCCAGGTGATAGATGTTTCTGGCTGGCGAACTGGTATGACCGCCCTGGAACTAAGGTTCAGGTCGCGCCCCTCCTTTTACTTTAGGTCATAGACACTTATGGCTGGCTAGTCAGTGTGACAGTCCTATAACCAGGGTCCATATCTGTCCCCTTTGAAACCTAGGTAATATAGAATTATGGCCAGATAGTCAGCGTGGACCACCCTGTAACCAGGGTTCAGGTCAGTTTCCTTTTGAAAGCCAAGCAATAGAGAATTATCGCTGCATAGTCGGCCTGACCGCCCTGTAAGTAGGGTTCTGGTCTCATTGGTCTCACCTGTGGCATGAGCAGGGTGACCTTTTGTTGCCTTTTTAAGACCCTGTGCCCATAGCCTTTCCCGGTTAGCTCTTTTTCTGCTTTGGGAAGTGCTGTGTCATGTGGTATGTCTGTGTTTTGAGAGCAAACGTGATGTGCATGGATGTGAAAGGTCTTTCTTTTCCTTTTTTTTATTTTGATTTATTTGTAAATCGCTGCAGCTTTTTTTTTATTTTTATTTTTTTATTTGTTTGAATGAGCTCTTCCCAGAACTAGAAAAAGAGCTCTTGTTTGGTTTTTTTGTTTTTTTTGTTTTTTTTTATGGCCCCCCGTTTCCCCATATAGTGGCACGATTGATGGTTTGGGTCTTGTGTCTTAAGGCTGAAGGGGCCTTTGGGCCCCTTGCTTAAGTTCCTCTAGACCGTGTGATCTCCCTGCATCTACGGCTCAGGTCATACCCCTCTTCCTTCTGGGGGAATGATGGACTGCCAAGAACCTTAGGTCTGAGGGACCTCTTTTCCCTTTGGTACGTGAGCCACCTTGTTTAGCGATTTTTGTGTTTTTTCTTTTTCTTCCCCCTCTTTTTTTCCTCCTTCCTCCCCGGTCTCAAGAGTTCGGGTCTCGTCCCTGGCCCTCCCGGCTCTTTTTAGTCCCTTCTCATTGAGTGCCATAATTAGGTGGCAGGTCACATCACTTGCTTACAGGGGGTTAGTGAGCCCTTTGGGGACCTAGAGCGGCGAGACCACCCTGTAACTGGTTCAGATCCTTCCCCTCTTTGTCTCTTGGGTTTACGAACCCTTGACAGGCTGCTTGGTGTGACCTCCCTGTAAGCAGGGCATAGGTCACTTCTTTCTCGTTTATGTGGGATTAGGGAGCTGTCTTGGTTCCCCGAGAGCTCTCTGTAATTTAGGATTTTGGTCTGTACCCTTCGCATCTTGTCATTATGCTGCTCTTGCAGGCTAGCCAGAGGGACCATTCTGTAATTGGGGCTCAGGTCATGTCCCTCTCACTTATGGGGGGAATTCAGGTCTTAATCACTTGGGCCTTTGGGACCTCCCTGTAATCAGGGTTGCGGTCCTTCTCTTTTTGCTGTTGTGGGATTCTGGTCCTTTAGGCTCAGCAGAGGGACCTCCTCCATGGTTAAGGTGGAAGTCACGTCGGCCCCTCTGACGCTTCCGGCACAGTCCTGGCCCTCTGGAGTGCCTTTCAAGCTCGCCCTGGATTCTGCCTTGCTTTTGATTGTCAGTCCAGAGAGTCTGCAACAACTGCTGGCGAATTCAAGGTGCCGTTCAAACCTTCACCCCTTTACCTGTTTGTGTTTTGTCCGTTTGTAACAAATGTCAGTGATATGTCAGCTCTGGACACACAGAGATACTACACATTGCGTATTATAAAGAATAAATTATAGCAATTGAAGTGTTGTGTGGTGGGTTTTTTTCTTATTTGCATCACTAGGTATATGGAACCAATTTTTAGGACTGTGTGTGTGATTAAATACAACTATACAAAACAGAGTGATCATTCCAAACTACCTCTTAGAAGAAGGAATTTTTAAATGCTTACAGCTTTTAGTTTTCTTTGAACTGAAAGATCATACTTGAACTTGGGGGGTAGGGATAGCTCAGTGGTTTGAGCTTTGGCCTGCTAAACCCAGGGTTGTGAGTTCAATCCTTGAGGGGGCCATTTGGGGACTTAGTTGGTCTTGCTTTGAGCAGGGGGTTGGACTAGATGACCTCCTGAGGTCCATTCCAACCCTGATAGTTCTGTATGTATTGAGTTCTACGTAGACTAATGTCAAAAATTTGCTGCTGCTTAAAAACAGTTCATTTTGTTCCTATTAACATTTAACTGAAGGCATCAGATTTAATAGTATAGATAAGCAGTATGACTGACTGATTATGATTAAATTTAGTAAAATCTAATCCTCTTCATTGTAGAAATTATGTTTAATAACCCAAAAAGTATAGTGTAAAATTACTGCATTTTGGTAAATCCTTTAATGACCGAAACCCTTTCTAAATCAAATCTGTGACAAAAAGCTATTCCAGACTTATTGGCTTTTACTCAACTGAACATTCTTTGACATTTAAGTGATTTATACACTGAAGAAGGTGGTGGGTGTTTTTTAGGTCTCTTAGCTACCATTTTTATATTCCTAGGGGAATTCTGCAGCTTGAATGGTTAAAATGTAAAAGGCTCAGCAAGTTCAATTCCATGGTGTAACGCCTCCTTCATCGAACAGAGGAAGTTGGATGCTCACCCAGGTGATATGGGGTAATGTGGGTGAAGCAATCCAGCCTGAATTAGCTGAGCTCTTGAGCATACAGTATTCCCAACCCCAAATGTTGAATAATCCTGTCCGGCTCACTAAAAATCATGAGACTTTGTAACCTTTGTAGTTACCGTCTGCTTTTTGAGCCTTTAGGGTGCACTAGGGACTCATTTTGAAGCTTTCTCCACAGCCGTGAGGACTAGAAAGTTCCATTTTCTTTAAGAATGAAGGCTGGAATCGTCATATAACCACTTGACTGCAGGAGCTGGGGCTTTATAGTCTGATGGTCAATATTCTGGAAACAAAGATGAACAAGTTAGTTCAGCGTGCTCTCTATCCATTCTGCCCGGACGCAGATAAAACAGCTTAAGGAAAAGAATAATGAAGACCCATGTTCATTATTCAAAATCACTTTGTTCGGCTATTGTTTATTCATCCATGGGTCTGGGGGCTACTTCATGGCATTCCTGCCTAACTGCTATGAAGGAGGCACCTTTTCAACATCCTGGAACTTTTCTGCTCCAAATTCCTCAGCTGAGCTGCATTTACAGAAGTCAGAAAGGTAGCTCTTTCCTTCTGCTCATTTCTTCCCCGCCCCGGTTACCTAGCTCTCTCACTTACTTCTTTTTCCATGGGACAGATCACAAAATAAATTAGCCAGCAGAATGACAAGTAGGTTTGTTATTATCCTGGCTAATTTATTTAATGTTCTTGTTTCTGCCTTTTTCTTTCCTTTCTTTCACTGGCTGCCAGCAAGTCCAGACTGTCTGACTAGGCCTTCAGCTATGCTTCGAGTACTGAGAGTATCTTGCATTCTTATTTGTACTGATTGAACTTGGCACTGTTCAGTTCGTAAGCTCAGAATTCAGGGGCTCTATGCAAGAGTGTGGCTTTGTACCATGAAGCTCTATTTAGTTTAATGATGCTGCAGCTGCCAGTAAAAGTGCTACTTTGCAGACTCGCATGGCATATGAGTGTCCTACAGGAGAGCGTGGGAGCAGTACTGAATTTCAGTGATGCTGCAGACAGTTTATGCCAAGTGGCGTGTATCCAGAGATAAACACCTTTGTTACGTAATTGTAGCCATCTTGGTCCCTGGATACTGGAGAGACAAGGTGGGTGAGGTAATATCTTTTATTTGACCAAATACTGTTGGTGAGCTGAGGGAGAGCTCTGTATGGCTCGAAAGCTTGTCTCTTTCCAACAGAAGTTGGTCCAGTAATAGATATTGCCTTATCCACCTTGTCTCTGCAAAAAAGGTGTCAAAAATGGTACCCTTAGTATGAAACTTTTAATCTTTTAGTTATAGAAAAATGGGCTCATCCCTGGATATATATCAGATATTAAAGTTGTTCTTCTTCGAGTGCTTGTTTACGTCAATTCCTATCAGGTTTATGTGCGCTGCGTGCGTGGTCGTTGGGAAGTTTTTCCCTTAGTAGCTCCCTTCGGGTTGGATAGGGAGCCCCTTGGACTGGCGCCTTCATGGTGATCAATATATGACCCTGCCAAACAGACCCCCCCCCCCCCCCCTTCAGTTCCTTCTTACTATCTGTGGCAGCTGTTGGAACTGTGACTTGCTTGCTTTGCAAGTTCTCCCTTAGCGTAGTTACCTAGTTTAGTTCTTCTTGTTTTGTAGGTAGTATAGGTGTTTGTGTGGGATATTTCCCTATCCCCTCAAAACCTTGGGCTCGCGGCATGTCCCGGAGCCCAAGAAGGGGTAAGTCTTGCAGCATGCCACTAGCCCATGCCAAATAGTGACCCCTCCTCCCCATGATTCTTGTCTGGGGAGGCGCATCAGATCCAGTACTGAAAAATCTGCCGCGCTTTTAAACCTAGGACGAAAAAGAAGTGGGATTTCCATTTGAAGCAGCTGCTCATGGAATCTGCAGTTTGTCAAATGGCTTCAGACCACCAAGGATCAGAGCCGAGCGCTTCAGTGCGGAGCACTCCGGCATTGGTTTGCGACTCGGGGCCAAGGAAGGACTCTAGGGTGAGAGACCCTGAGCATTAGTGATCCTCCCGGCACTGCAACAAGGAGCAGAGGCCTGGCACTGGACTACTTCCCTGGTGCCCCACAAGCACCATAAAAGACAGAGGGCACTCTCCTCAGAAAGAGCTGCCCAAGTACGTTAGGAGAATCTGCTTTAGTACAGTAAAATCCCCCCCCTATTGACTGCACACCCTTAATTGTCATTTACCACCCCAGACTGGAACTCAAACGGGATATCATCAGTTTGTAGTTCTTGTTTTTGGTTGTAGTTGCTGGTAGTTGGGTTGGGGGTGTTGCCCTCCACCCCAACTTTTCTTTTTTGGGGCTCCATGCCCAAGTCCCCGGGATTCAAGCCTTGCAGGTCCTGCTGTAAGCCCATGCCAACGGGTGACCCCCATGATTTTTGCCTAAAGTGTCTGAGGGAGGCTCACCAAGCCAAGAAGTGCAAGGTTTTTCATCCTCAGACTAAAAAGGAGGGGGACTTTTGCTTGAAGCAGCTCCTTATGGAGGCAGCACTTAATCCCCAGCCTCCTTCGGCGCAGCAGGACCCGGCACTGAGCTCTTCGGTGCGCAGTGCCCCGGCGGAGGTCATGGAAGCAGCATCGTGGTGGGACTCTGACCGAGACCCACGCTGAGACCGAAGCGGCACCTGCGCTGTGACCCACTTCCCTGGAGCCAGCCACTGGGGCGCGTCCTGGAAGGGAGTGCCTGGGAGAAAAGGTCATAGCTGTGGCACCGTCGACTCCAGCCGTGAGGGGGAGAACCGTTGAGTCTGGTGCCATTGGACTCCCCAACCCGCAGCGTGGTGGAAGTTCAGATGCGTTCTACCCTCGACACCTTTGCTGCGGCGAGGGACTGCCTCGCCATGACGGCATCGGCATGTCCTCTGCTCCACGCCAAAGCCCTGGTGCCCCAGCGGACGGCACTGTCTCGGGGCAAGCTGTCGCCGATCCACCCGTTGGCTCCTTTGGTTGAGTCTCGGCTCCGCTCCCATTCCTGGCACTGTTTGGAGTCCTGGCGCCGCTCTCCATTGCAATGCCGGTCATATTTGCGGCACCGTTCTGGTTTGCGTTGGTGCTCCCGATCACGGCACCGCTGCTCTGCCCGCCGGTTGCCGTTGCAGAGCAGATCCTGGACCTGGCGCTGTTCGTCATCTCGGCCCAGCTCCAGGTTTGCTCCAGGTCTCGGCACCGCTCCCCAACTTCACAACACGGCTCCGCTTCACTTCTCCTCACTGCTGCTCACCAGCGCAGATCGGCTTGGTGCTTCCCTGGCCCTCACGATCCGGTTCTCGTTCCTCGGGGTCAGAAATGAGATTGAGGTTTTCAGACCTGGTCCGCCGCCAGTTGGACCATGGCCATCCTGAAGCCGGGGGCAGGGCCATGGCAGACACATTCCATCTCCAGGCCTGCCCCCGTACATATCCATGCCCATCCGGACCTCCTGCGCAGGGTTGCACACAACATGATCCTGGAGGAGGTGGTGGAATCGGAGGACCAGGTGGTGGACATTTTGGCTCCAGAAGGTACCTTGCGGGTGGCCCTGCCCCTCATCGGGACCATCCAGACTAATGCCAAGAGCATCTGGCAGACTCCAGCCTCCATTTCCCCCTACGGCCAAAGGGATGGAACGCAAATACTTTGTCCCCTTGAAGGGATACGATTACCTGTTTACACATCCACAGCCCTGTTCGCTCGTGGTTGTGGCTGTGAACCAAAAGGAGCGGCAAGGACAGCCAGCCCCTGCGCCCAAGTCGAAGGATGTCAAGCGCCTGGACTTGTTTGGCCGTAAGGTCTACTCTACGGGTGGGCTTCAGCTCCAGATCGCCAATCAGTGGGCACTCCTGGGTTGTTAGAATTGTAACTCCAGGAACTCCATGCTGAAGTTCAAGGACCTTGTGCCTCCTGAGTCCAGAGGAGTTTGGGGCCCTCGCTGATGAAGGCAAGACAGTGGCACGGACCTCTTTGCAGGCCTCACTGGATGCTGCAGACTCGGCTGCATGTACCTTGTCCTCTGGGATTGCCATGAGGGGCATCTCCTGATTGCAAGCCTCTGGCCTGCCCCTGGAGGTTCAGCAGACGCTGAAGGACCTATCCTTCGGTGGGGAGGTTCTGTTCGCGGAGCAGACTGACTGACTAAGGCTCTGCAGCCTAAAGACTTGCAGACGACCATGAAGTCCCTCGGTACGCATACCCTGGCAACCCAGCGGAAAAACGTCAAGCCTCAGCAGCCGCAGCAATGCTACTACCCTCCTCGGCCGAGGCGGGACTTTTACAGGCAGCAGGGGCCGAATGGCAGGAGGAAGCCCTCCAGCCTCCCGTCTGGGCAAGGCCAGGACCTCACCAAACCATCGTCTGGTTCCAAGCAGGCCTTTTGAAGGGACGCCTGAGGACGGCGTACTAGACTCATCCCAGGATCCGTCCCCTCCGCTTTTGAAATGTTTATACCATTTCTGCCGGGCTAGGTCTCAAATAACCTTGGACCGCTGGGTCCTTTGCACAGTGGAAGCAGGATACTCTCTCTCTCCAATTTTGTTCCTCCACACTCTCTTGTACCCTTCTTCCCCGTCCCTCTTCAGGGACTCCTCTCAAGAGAAAGTCCTTATTCAGAAGGTTCAGGCGCTCCTCGCCCTGGGGGCGGTAGAGGAGGTTCTGCAGGAAGTAAGGGGCAAGGGGTTTTACTCCCGATATTTCCTAATCTCCAAGGCCAAAGGGAGCCTCCAGCCCATTCTGGACCTATGTGGACTCAACAAGTTCATGGTCAAGTTGAAGTTCCACATGGTCTCCCTGGGCACCATGATTCCTTCCATGGAGGGAGACTGGTACGCTGCCCTTGACATGGAAGGACGTGTACTTCCACATGTCGATTCATCCGGCGCTCAGGCGCTTCCTACGCTTTGTATTCATCCATGAACATTAATAGTTTACAGCCCTCCTATGCGGCCTTTCCACGGCCCCGTGGGTGTTCACCAAGCATATGTCTGTCATGGCTGCCTTCCTCCGTCAACGGCGGGTGCAAGTGTATCCTTGTCTCGATGACTGTTGCTTCGGGCCGCAGCAGAGAGCAGGTGCAATCCCACCTCCGCCTGGTCATTTGTACTTTCCGACGGCTGGGTCTCCTCCTCAATGTAGCAAAGTCGACCCTTGAATGGACCCAGAGGATAGAGTTCATCGGGGCGGTCCTGGACTCCGTTCAGGCATGGGCCCTCCTACCGGACTCCCGTTTCGAAGCTATCGCGGGCCTCATTCGGGGCCTTCACAGCTTCCCAACCTCGACAGCAAGACGTTGCCCGATTTTTTTTTTTCCCCCCCCCCCTCCCCCAGCCACATGGTTTCGTGTACGTACATGACCTGGCACACCAGGTTCCGGCCATTACAAGCCTGGCTTGTCGGTCTACCGCCCGGGGCGCAACAGCCTGAATTTGGTGGTCACCGTCTCGGAGCAGGTCCTCGCCTCCCTCCTCTGGTGGTAGATCCCTGGGTGGTGTGCAAGGGAGACTCCTTTCACAGCCCCCAGCCTTCCTTGTCCCTAGTCACGGATACATAGCTCTGGGATGGGGCGCTCATCTGGGAAACCTTTTGGACTTGGGGCCTGCGGTCTCCATCCGAGCTCTTCCCTCCATATCAACGTCAGGGAGCTGGTGGCGGTGCGCCTTGCTTGTCAAGCCTTCCAGCGCACCTGTGTGGTCGTCGTGTGGCGGTTCTCCTGGACAACACCACGGCCATGTTCTACATCAACAAGCAACGGGCCCATTCCTTCCCCCTCTGCCAGAAGCCATTTGACTGTGGGAGTTCTGTATAGCCCGCTCCAGTCACCTGGTAGCGTCCTTTCTTCCTGGGATCCGGAACCTGCTGGTGGACCGCCTCAGCAGGTCTTCTCCTCACAGGAGCGGTCCTTCTGGCCGGATGTTGTCCACCCCATTTTCCAATGGAGGGGGGGGGGGGGAGGGTTTCCCCAGGTTGACTTGTTTTGCCACCCGCAGCAACGGGAAATGCCCAGCATTCTGCTCCTTCTGTAGCCTGATTTAGGGTGTTTGTGGTAATATTATATGATTATTGATAATCCTATTAATTTAATTTTAATTAAATTAGTATGGGCTTTAGGCTCGCCAGTCCGTTTGATCGGAAGATAAAAGTTCTTGTCCCGAATCAGGCTCTGCAGAATTTATAACGGACCCTGTGGGGTATGACAGGAAGCTCACACTGAGACAGATATAGTCGTAAAGACTTTTTATTAAAATCAGTGAAATAGTAAGTAAATGGTAAAATACCCAGAGTTACAATAGCATTACTGCTATTCCAAACATACATATGGTAATATAGTATTATGCTACAAAGCTTTGGTTAATATACTCGCACCCTTCCTGGATAACCTGGTGGTAAGAGAGACTGGACCAGCCTTGCAGTTCAGGTTTCTCAGTTCTTGAGTGCTTAGAAAAATCGAATGCTAAAAGCTATCAAAACTAACTTAGGGTTTACCTGACTAAGTTAAACTTAAAATCAAAACCTGACAAACTAAGAATAAAACTTAGGGAAACCAAGCTTAGCCTAGTTCCTTTGAAACTTAGGCTTGGTCTACACTAAACCCCCAAATGGAACTAAGGTACGCAACTTCAGCTACGTGAATAACGTAGCTGAAGTTCAAAGTACCTTAGTTCGAACTTACCTCGGTCCACACGCGGCAGGCAGGCTCCCCCGTCGACTCCGCGGTACTCCTCTCGTCTAGCTGGAGTACCGCAGTCGACGGCGAGCACTTCCCGGTTCGACTATCGCGTCTTGTCTGGACGCGATAAGTCGAACCCAGAACTTGGATTGCCAGCCGCCGAATTAGCGGCTGGGTGTAGACATACCCTTAGATAGACGAGAGAGAATAGAAAAAGAATGTAAGTGAGAATACTCTAGCACGTATGTTTTTCCTTGTGGTGTCCCTGTTTAAGGCTGTGGGTACAAATTGAAAGCCCCCTCCCCCCCCATGCCATTCCCCATTGTCTATTGGTCTAGATAAAGGTCGTAGACAGAGGCGTGGGTACTCGTCTATTTAGGTAACAAGATATCGGTCAAATTTGCTTTCTGAGTAAAAGGTGTTAATATAGATATGCTAACTTTGCCTTTACTTAACATACAGGATATGGCCTGTAGGTCTCTCGCCTTACAGCCAAACTTACTTAGGTTTATAGATTTATATTAAACCAATTACAATAAATACTTTATATATATAAACTATAATTAAGCAAGCAGGTTAGTCCTATAGGCTGCACTTCCAAGGTCGCAGCCCAGGCTCCCTAGCGGACGTGTTCCAGCTTCCCTGGACGGGCTGCCCGCTTTATGCCTTTCCTCCATTCCCCCTCGTGCACAAAATCTACAGGGACGGGGCGAGGGTGATTCTGGTAGCTCCAGCGCGGCCTCGCCAGCATTAGTACACCAGGCTGTTAGAACTGTCAGTGGACGTTCCAGTCCCATTGCCTCTTCTTCCCGACCTGCTCACTCAGGACCACTGTCGCCTTTGTCATCCTGACCTGCGGTCTCTCCACCTCACTGCTTGGAAGCCGCATGGCTGAACCGTACGGAGCTTCTGTGTTCGGACCTCGTAAGGCAAATCCTGCCGGGCAGCAGGAAGCCCTCTACATATCTGGCAAAGTGGAAATGGTTTTTGTGTTGAAGTGACCAGCGGCGTGCGCACATCTAATTGGAATCGATATAAGCAATGAATCTCAAAGAACAACTGTTACAAAGGTGAGTAACTTTTTTTTTTTTTTTCTCCCTCTGATATTCACCCCTTCTTGTCAACTGTAGGAAATGGGCCACATCCACCCTGATTGAATTGGCCTCGTTAGCAGTGGATCTCTTCCCCCCCCCCCCCCCCCCCAGTCGGTAAGGCAACTCCCATCTTTTCATGTGCTGTATATTTATACCTGCCTGCTGTATTTTCCGCTCCACGCATCGGATGAAGTGGGTTATAGGCCACGAAAGCTTGACCTAATTTATTTAGGCATGTCTCTAAGGTGCCATGTTATTTTTACGTAACAAGGTTCTTCATAAAATGCACTGAATGTATTTCTGATTTAATTTCATTGGCACGAATAGCTGTTCCAGCGAGAGAATGCTGGTGTACTAGCCTTGCCTCGTGTACTTTTTCTCAGCTGTCAAGGGAGCGTGAGTGAGTTGAAGTGTAAGAACTTTGAAAATTTACCCAGAGACTGTTTAGCCCGGCAGAAGATGTGAAATCTCAGATGTGTAGGTTTAATGTTCGGCACCGTAAAGAGCGAGGGCACCGATCAAACTTACGGCGACGGAGGGCCGTTTCGGCCCTTCCTGTGGAGACGAGCGTGTCTCCATAGTAACGGTGTACATCACGGAGTTATCTCACTGCCTGAACACCTGCAGCGTGTGGTCTTTTGCACGGTGGTGTGCATCGGTTCTCAACGCCGCTGCTCTCGCCGCCATGCTGTAGACCTTAACGGAAAATGGCTTAGAAAGTACTCCCGTCTCTAGCACCCAGATGGTTTAGCTCCCATTGGGAGGTAGGTGTTGCTTAGACCAAAAAGCATATCTTATTTGGCATTTTACATAGGGAAAGGTCACATTCTATTAATTTTTTTATATTATTGGTTTACCAAACATACGGTAAATGAATCAACAACAAATAATAGCTATGGGAATCAGTTTCAGTTTGACTATTTAGCATTAATTCCAGAGTCTGCCTTTTTCTAACACTGTTCAGGTAATTCCAGAACTGAAATGGGAGTGCGCTCCTTGGGAAAACGAAACAAAGACTCTTCTATTGTCTTTGAAGTCTGGTTCACACTATTTGCACCTGTTATGCATAAGAAACAGGTACAGGCAATACTAGGAGCACATTTGCATGTTTACACTTTTAAAATAAATGGCTAAAGATGCAAAAGGCCAAGACTCCTTTATCTTCCACTTGTCACTGGCTCTAGCACATCCGGTGCCTTTAAATCTCCTCCTCATATGGCCTGAAATGGCAAATCCTGAATGATGGCACTGGGAAACAAGCCACCTGTGTAAGGCCAATGTTATGGCAGAGGGCAGAAGGGGTCCCCAAACAGGGCCGGCTTTAGGAAGTGCAGGGCCCGATTCGAACAGTCTCGACGGGGCCCTGGCAGGGATGACTTTTATATTTAAAAAAAAAAAAAAAAAAAAAAGTAAAAAAACACGTGGGGCTTGTACTCACTGGGCGGCGCTCCATGTCTTTGGCGGTGGGTCCTTCACTCGCTCCGGGTCTTTGGCAGCACTGAAGGACCTGCTGCCGAAGTGCTGCCGAAGACCCGGAGCGAGTGGAGGACCTGCCGCCGAAGTGTCGCCAAAGACGCTGCCGGGTGAGTAAAAATTAAAAAGGAGCCTCTAGCCAGGGAAGGGATTCTCTGCCACTTGCCCCCACCCCGGCGGCCCTGCCACTGGGCGCGGGGCCCGATTCGGGGGAATTGGTGGAATTGGTCTAAAAGCCGGCCCTGTCCCCAAAGGCAACCCATGTTAGGATGTTAAACTACAGCAACCGGGAAATCGAACTCTTCCTCTAAGAACAAGAATTCTCTCTTGTATTACCTCCACAGGGGAAAGTATGTCAAGCAAGTCTTGATGAATGTGATATTCCCGAATATTGCAATAGAATTTCAGCGTGGTGCCGAGAAGATGTTTTGTCATACACATGTATAACTATAATAACAGCCCTGGCTTTGGCATGGAGTTCCATCTCCCGTGATGAACACCCACGCTGCACAGCTCTCTTTTGCAAAGGCCAGACTCCGTGTTTGTTAGACCAAGTGTCGCAAAAATAACAGGTTTTGCCAGATACCGGGTCGGTCCTGTACCAGGAACGCAATGCAGATGATGGTATTATTTCCTTTAATGCTACTGTCTCTTGTAGGTGCCTATCCTATTATATATCATCTGCTTCCATTTTATGTACCATTTTTCATCGTGAAGGATCCCGAAGCCCTTTGCGCTTACGGATGTGTAATCGTAGATAGGGATTTCCACATTCACTGCTGACATGCAGGTGCAGCTGTGTACTGACGTGCAGCAGAACGTGCGGGATGGGGAAAGACTAATAATATTGTGTCCTGCGGAAGCTGCTGGGGGAATGTAGGTTTTTGCTCCCTTAGAGCTGACACCCCCGCTCTTACAAAAACACCATGGGGTCTTTAATGATCAGAAGCAGCCAAGAGCAGAGCGTTGAGTCTCTTTAGGGAGGTCCGTATGGATTCTGAAAAGAGCAAAAATGGAGCACAGATTTCTGCCAGGACCCGTGTCAGGCCAGAGGGGGCGTTGAAGGGAAGCGGGAGGTGGCTAAGCTTTTCTGCAGTTTACCCAAGCTCCTCTCGGCTTATACCGGTGTCAATTAATCTGTACAGTAACAATGGGCACGTCCATACCGAAATAGCGCCGGACGGCCCTAGCCTCCGACAATTCCTCACAGTTACTAGAAATGACCGGATGAATCGGCGTTCTGAATAACGCAATGGTTTGTCTCTCCTGCCACTTCCCCTTTCGCTTGGCTCCCACCAGGCACAAAAAGCAAACCGGGTTCCCCAGAGAAGCGAACGCTCAAAGGGACCGATTTGGCAAATGCAGCGTTGCATTTCTTGTATGCACGTCCGCTCTCGGTGTAAACAAGTAGGTTGCACGCGTTGGTCGGTTGGTTGTACCGGAAAGCTGAAGAGCTGCTTACTCACTTGGTATTTAAAGAGCGAATAATTATAGTCATAGGAGGAGAGATTTGAACATATATAGTGGCCAGTAGTGAATCGAAGCTGTGAAACAGTGCGGGGTTGTAAGTGAATCAATTTATTTTTGGTAAGGTGTGAATTTGTTTTGAAAAGTACGGAAGCGAGGCTTACGTTCGTGGTGGGAGTGATGTATTTCTACCACTGTTAATGGTTTTTATATCCTGTAACAAGAACAGGAAAGGCTACATGATTAGGGAGACTGAATATCGCCATAAACTGTTTTCAAATTCCAGACTGCGGACAGCCATTTGAATATTAGGTACAAAAAGTAACTCCTAGATGCAGTTTCTCTTAGCTTGACGTTCGTGAGGTTTAAAAGTCAAAAAGGATTAGGAGCCGGAAGGGCTCTCGTAGTCTGCAGCAGTCTCCCTCAAACCCTGAAGCAGCCGGAGTTCAAGCCTCTGGTGATAACAGAAAAGCATAGCATGAAAAAACACCACCCTGTCCGGGCTGTAACTCTGAGGTTCTACTGTACTTTTAACAAACAACCTCCATTCCCAAGGTGTTCATAACTGTGAACCAAACATGATGGTTGTTCTTTGACACACATTGCAATGTTCACTTGTAAACCTTTGAAACTGTACTCTGCTGAAGGAAAAACGCTGCTTTCTCTTTACAGTACTGTGTTAAATCAACTACTTTTTTTTAAAAGGAATCTTTGTGGGTGGGGGGGTGGGGTGGTCAGAGGGTCTCTGCTGCTGCCCGATTGCGTAACTCTGGCTCCAAATGAGGCGTGGTGTTGACCGGTCAGTTTGTAACTCTAGAACCTCGGAGTTATGAACACCACTGAATTGAAAACTTGGTTACAACTGGGGAAAGCAGGGCCGGCTCCAGGCAGCAGCCGACCAAGCACATGCTTGGGGCGGCACCTGGTAAGGGGCGGCCAATCTTGGGGTGGCGGGGAGGGGGGGCGCTCAGGGTTTTGGGGGGGGGTTCGGTCGGGCAGCACTGGGGGTGGGGTGGGTTTTTGTTTCGGCGGCTGGGCGCGCAGGGGGTGTTGGGGTGGGATTCGGCAGCAGCGCTCTGCGGGGGTGGGGTGTCGCGGGGGGCGGGTGTTCGGCAGTGTGGCTCGGCGGTGTTTGGTGGTGCAGCGCTCGGCGGGAGGTGTGTGGGTGGTGGGGGGGGGTGTTCAGCAGCGCTGCACTGGGGGCGGAGGTGTTCGGCTTTGGTGGCACACCACGGGGGGCTGGGAGGTTCGGTGGTGCGGCGCTCTGCAGGGGGGGGGTTCAGCAGCGCTCAGTGAGGGGCTAGGGGGTTTGGCGGCGCAGCGCTCTGTGGGGGGTTCTTGTCGCGGTGCTGAGGGTGTGTGTTGTGGTGGCGCTATGGAGGATGGCACTTTTTTTTTTTTTTTTTTTTTGACTCGCTGCCTGTGAGGTTGCACCCCATAATGCTTTACTTGGCATATTTCTATACCGTATGTCATATTCACACTCATAAAAATGATGCAATGGTTATGATCGGATGAATAGATTCATCCGATTTGTATGCCTGGACTACCTAGCATAAAACATATCTTTACCGTCAGCTCGATGCGTCTTTGTTAGTTTACTGTCCTTATGCGCTTCCTACAGCATAGCGTGAACCGGTTCGTCAGGTAATGGTTGACCAAATCTGCCTTATGAGCATTGTAAGTACTCCCAAAATATTTAAATGTTACGCTTATCTTCAATGGACTTTGAATGGTTCCAGGACACCAACTGTGGCTTGGCCTCCCACAAACTAACATGTAAACAATGGTGTTGTGTTGTCTATGAATGATTCAGCTTTTTGCAGGCCATGTGACTTGCCCAGACAGGTAGAGACTCTAGCTTGTGGCTGTGACGTTGCACAAAAGAGAATATAAAAGGCCCCGGAACCCCCTCCATTTGGTCTTCAGCTGGCTCAGCAGATCGGCATCTCTTTGGGGTGGAGAGGCTGAAAAAAAACCGGAACAAAGGACAGTAACTCCAGGGGTTGAGGGATTGCTGGACCCACGCTAGGAAGGCGGCAGAACTAAAGCTTAGTCGACATCTAAAAGTAAGTAATTAAAGCTAATATTTATAGTGAGGGTGACATTTACAGTCGGAGACATTAAACAATGCAGGTAAGCTTCTTTATACAGCTTATTGGAACAGCTTGGTAATTGATTTTGTTTTTAGATAGACAAACACACACTTTAACCCAGAGCACGTAATTGTCCACCCTCTCTATCAACAGCTGTGCATATTACTTTGATGGAAACAATTTTCTAGAACACTGCTCCCACAGGAATTTACACAAAAATGCTTCTGAAAGAAGCAGAGTATTCTTTTTATATGAGTATTTAAGAGATGGTTTTAGCTCCCATTGCGGTTTTAGCTAAACCGCAGGGTGCTAGAGCCAGGAGCACTTTCTAAGCTGTTTGTTTTCCATTAAGTCTGCAGCTTTTGAGGGGGGCGTGATTCAGACCTGGATCTAGGTGCAACAAGACAGGGTACTGAAGTAAGTTCCAAGCTTCCAAGGAAAATGGGCTCCGAGGTAGTCTCGGCACATCTGGTGGTAGTCCCAAGTGGGGGGAGGGGACTGTCTCTGTGACCCAACCTGTCACGGTGCCTACCCTGACAACTGCTTTCCCTTAGATCGAGAGTCGGAATGGAACTTTTTGTCGATGTACACATAATCATGAAGCAAAATATTGGGACTCGGTAAAGGTGTGAGTGGTGCGGCTCTGTGTTTGTTTAGATAGGCTTGTGCATGTGCTATGAAATGTCACACACACCTCACCCCTGTAGACTCGTGGAATTTTCTTGTCCGGGGGGGGATAGCTTTGCTCACTGTCTTGTGCATGGTCAAACTCTACACTGCCTTCCTCCCCCACTCTTAAAACATAGGCTTGCCAGACAGGCCTACTACCAAAGTCCACAGTGTGCAGAAAAACTTGGTCAGTAATCATAGTGGCCAACTGTCTGGTTCCTTACACCAGCATACAAGTAATGAAAAGTCACATGAGTTTTCTGAGCATTCTCCCTGGTGTGTAATAGGTTGCCCCCTTCCCCAATGTGATCATTCGGGTGTTCAGTAGATGAACCGGACACCTGTGGGAGTGAGAATGGGGCGGAGTTGTGAATTATCAGAAGACTCCTCTCCCCCTCTACGGATGGGTGAGGTCAACCCTACAGTTGCTTCTAGCACTACCGAGCCGGGGTAAAGTCTGGTGCGTCTCTTTTCCCTATTTGTTCATTGAGCAAAGTTACTGACCCGTGTGCTCTGTGAAAACCTGGCTTGAGGAAGATAGATGAATGTGTGAGAGAGAAATACCCCCTTCCCCCGACTCAGTTATCCGTGACATAATCCATTTGTGCTTCCTTTCCCCCTCGTGTATACCGCCGGTATGCAACAGCAAGAACTGTGGCGATTGATTTTCACAGGCTGGGAGGGCCCAGCCATGCTCACAGAGGATTGGGAGGTAGTGTTGACAGGGGACCTCCTCCCCCTCTACTTGTGAGAGGATGAATTGTAAAAACAGAAACCTGTCAGCGGAGCACGGTATGGCGTGCTGCTCTCTTCCTGTTGGCGTCGATGCCAAGAGCAACACGCCTGTTGGGCAAGGAGGTGGTGGCCTATAGTTTGCTTGCTTTGGAAAAGAGGCTTTTGCCCGTATCTCGACGCTCCTGGGGCTGTGGGAGACTTGGTTGTATGCTAAGGAGAGCCAGAACAGTTTGAAGACTACACGACAGCTCTGGGGGGGATGGGCACATACATACTGTCGTCCTCAACGTGTAAAGCCCAAACCTTCATTAGTATGTCAAAAAAAGGCACATCAGTCAGTGAAATTTCTTTTCCGCACGGCTCAGCAAACTCGATATGGAGGTGTTTCGTCAGGTGGCTTTGTACAATTCAGTGCATTAGTTTCAAAACAACTAGGTCAAGTGCTTTAGCAAGGTTGGTGGAACTCCAATTGTAGACAACTATTTTAGCGTCCACTTACTTATTAAACTAGATAGGATGTGAAATGTGGTTGTAAAAGATTTTAGGTGGGAATAGCTGTACTGGGGCCAAGGTGGTGGATAAAGGAACGTTAATAGAAAAAATGTTTCACCTTACCGACCGTCAATTAATCCAGGCCACATCTGGAATATCGGTCCGACGACCAAGAAAATTCCATGCGTAACGGCAGCAGTGCATTGAAATCTGTCTCTTCCTCAGTGTTTAACTAACTGCCACTTGTATGTGTTTCATGAGGTACGCATGCTTGGCAAACACTTCCTTAGTGGAGCAGCTTTGCAACCTTTTTTTCTGTGCTCCAGATCTGCTACAGTCGCTATCAGGGCTGCTTTTTCACTCACAAAAACACAGACGCTCAGATTTACTTGAGCTCATCTACATAACATTTATTTACCCAGAAAAATGTACATGTATGTATCGATGTTACTTGTGCAGAACTAAGAGTCCTCGCTCAAAGCTCACATGTGAAGTAAGATTATCTTAAAAATAAATCAGCGTTGGATGGTAGTGCGCGCACACACACACACACACTTGTGTTTACCATATAGTATGTAAATCTAGATTTACATACTATATGGTAAACACAACACAAATGAAATCTTAAGTACCTCATCACTCAAATCTATAGAATTTTGGATAGTAAGAGATACACGATCTACTTAGCTGTTAAGCATGGATGTGCTTCATCTGATAGGAGCCTCTCAAATAAATGGTTTTCAATGACAGCAAGTAAGTGTGACTCTAGATTCTATGTTCTGTAAAAGTGGATAGAGTAAACTCGTGTTTGTTAGAGGAAGTCTTTAGCTCTGTTAAAGTTACTGGTTTAACATGTTTGTGTCAATGGGACTGTTACCTACCATCCACTGTCTGAGATATTTCGAACTTTAGTATGAGATATCAACGTCTACTGTGATGACTGAAGTTTACCTGATAAACAAATCTCAGCTGTCACAAACCACAAAAATGTACAAGTCAACCAAAGGTGTTTTTTTCCTAAGCATAATGTTCCTAAACTGAAGATGATTGGCTGAAGTTGTTAAATATACTCATCCACCCTACAAAACTGGCCCGGTGTGGATCCTTCTTAAGCCAAGTTACATCTTGTATTAGTGTACACTGTTTTCTCAGTAATCTGGATTAGTTAACTACTTGATTTTCTAAACACAAACAATAATCAAATTCACTACTAATAGATGTAGCTACATTAGTTGAATGTCTAGTATAGATAAAGTAATCACAACTAACAGCATTTTGTTTTACACACAGTTTAAAATTAGATATTACCGGATGGAATTTTTCAATTCAACTACTTTAGATATTACAGGATGGATTTTTCAACTCATCACCTTGCTTAACTAAACTCAGTGGATTACTCAACTGTAATCCACCCCTACATCTTGAAGTTTTACAAATAGAGTCAGATAAAGTTTACACGTTTGATGGTGTGTAGGTTACCATTTCATCACAATGTCATAAAACATGTAGAGTTGATCAACAGCAAGCTACAATGATCATAGGACAGACAGTTTCTTCAATTGAACAGCATATGTAGTTGTGATGGTGTAGTTTGTTTTGAACAACATACTTGGTTGGTTGCGATCAGTTATGCTGAGCAAAGTTTGTTAACTTGTTGAGCTAACCAACTGCTTGAGATTGATCCACTTTGTTGAATAATACAACCCAACGACTGATTTGTAACTAAAATTCTACACAGGCAAAGCTGATACCTGTGTACCAACAAACAGATCATTGTTAAAGTGAATATCTAAAAAAAGTTTTATGGATCAATCTATGCAATCATGTATTCAGTACTTTTAGATGGCAAGCTGTTGAACAATTATCTGAGAAGTTTGATGAGAAAGCTAAGAAGTTAGATTTACTGTGTCGCTATCCACTACTGAGTGAACACTTCAAATGTACAGACTGTCAAGTTTATACATAGTGATGATCACTAAGTGAACAACAAAGTGTGTGTGTGTGTGTAGCTGATTAAAATCTTACAAATTTACAGTGAGATACTTTTGACAGTTTATCCATTTAGTTGAGTAGTACACATTTACTGACCACTTACATTGAGTTCATTATTGCCATCTTTGTGCACTTCAAATAATTGATAGGTGTGGTCATCAAGCTTCAAATAATCTATTATTAGGGAAATACGTGCAGTCAGTAAACGGTAACATCAGTAAACCAGCCAGATGTCTCAAATTTATCAAAGATTAGGTTGACAAGGCAATTTATCAAACTATCAACTTCTAAAGTCAAATCATAGTAGGTTTCAATCTGAGACAATTTAATCTAAAACAAATAAATCTTAGATAATCTTTAGATCAGAATTTAAGTTTAAAGATATTAGTGTGATTAGGAGCTGTCTGTTCAGGGAGATTGCCTGTGTTACAATCATGAAATGACATTGCTTGAGGTTTGGATTAATTGGTTTACTCGGTTACTTTACTCGATACTTACTCAGAAATTAACAAAATTTGATGTGTGTTTTTTGAGGTAATAGAGTGTCCATTAAAGGCACAGCTCTGAAAACAGTATCAAGTTGATTTACAAAAGAAAGGTTAGATGTCAATCCTTTATTTGATAGGTTAACCATTTGTGGACAACAATGGAGATATCAAACATCTAATCAATCTACAGTACTACTTTGTTGGATGATGAAGTATTAAACTGAACAGATACTGTGTTATCCCTCTGTGTAATCTACCAAGTTCCCCTAGGTAAATTATCTGTCAAACAAAACATTAATGAATCACACAAATCTATGTAATGACAACCTGCACTTGTCACAGTGACAAGTTCCTAGGAATCTGTCTTGCTAGCTCATTGATAGCTGAGCAAACTACTTTGGGATAAAGATTTTATCTTGATCAGACAGTTAGATGTCAAGTTTTTCCATATATGAACTGAATTAATCCAGCAGTAATACATTTCACCTAATTTCAGTCACTGTATTAAGGATAAACTTCATTGTAGGGATTGATTAGGCAGTTATCAGATAAAATCTTATAGCTACCTCTCACAATATTACCTACTACATAACAAATAGTATCCAAACTAGGCTTAAAATATCAGGCAGAACTGATGTCTAAAATCTTAGGTTAATTGCAATATCTTTGGGTCAAAATATTACAGTGGATAGGTAAATTATTATTTAGACAGTCTGTTAGTTAAGATGTACTAAAAAACTCAACCTTGAAAGTTAGCTATTGCAAAGATTATAGCTCTCTGCTTCTGTTTTGTAGGATTAAGAAAATACTAATATCCACTACTAGGTAATACAAAACACAAATGTTTATGTATAACGATTTGTTTAATTAGTATCTTAGTGGGATGCAATCCAATCTAGTATTTAGTGTACTAATCTGTAACAAAGATAACACTGACCTACGTAGACAAACATCTTTAAATAAAGATTAAGTTTTAGAATCCTCTTTAACCAGAATCTTTGTGTTTATGTTTACCTTTAGATTACGATGTTTTTCTTTAAACACTTAGATACAGTTCTAAAGTTTATCTAGGATAGATCCTAAAGTTTAGATGGCTAGATTGTTCAGCATGTTTAAATAATCTGTTGATTAAAGTAGGTGTTCATACAGTGTATTAAAGATCATACAGTGTATTAAACAAACATCCTTTTGTAATTGTAAATTGAAGATTCATTAGATATCCAAAGTAGTGTTAGCTTAAATTAACCATCAACATGTAAATCTTGACTAACACAGGTTACGTTAAGGATCTACACTTCTGACTAAACTAAACTGTACATTAACTGAGTAAGGAATAATTTACTCAGGTTATCACTTGATACTTAATCTTTATTTAAACACAGATGCTAAACAAAGTACAAAGAAAATCCAAGTAAAATATCAGATTAGTTTCATCAATTTAAGTGTTACAAACAGTGTTTAAATCTGTGTACTATAAAAAAAACACAAAGTTTGATCAACTTTAAAAGTGTTACTCAGGCTTTACAGTCTAATCATTGTATCTGTTTGATTCTGTTTAATCTAAACAGATTAAATCTAAAACACTAACCAGAGTAATAAGGTTTAATCTTGGATAGAGTTAATCTATCCAACTTTCCTTATCGGTTAACAGTATCGGTTACTTACTGATAGTTTTACATTTATCCAACACACAACACAGTACTTGGATAATTCTCAATTTTGAGTATTAACCAGTTTACAGTTTAACACACTATCTCAAATTGAGAGATAAACTATCAAACTCTCAAACTTACAATCTAACCAGAGTTTCACTTTCTATTATCAGGTTACTAACTGAGTTAAAGTTGATTTTAATCTCAGTGATAAATAATTTGCTTATGTGAGTTCAACCAGACTAACACAATCTGCGTTTAATCTAAAGTTAAACAGATTCTTTCAAACTAGACGAGTATGAGTAGATATTTACAGTTAAACTTAAAACTAGTCAGAAAGTTTGTTAGGTTTCAGAGTAGCAGCCATGTTTAATTTTCTTAAGATAGTTTAAACAGAGTACTTGTGGCACCTTAGAGACTTAATCTTTAGTTACATTGAGTTTGCAGATAGAATAAACACAAAGTTTGTGTTTATTCTGAGTCTGAGTCTGAGTCTAAGGTGCCACAAGTACTCCTGTTCTTTGTTTGATTGAGTTTGAGTCAGTTTAGAGTTTAATCTCACATTAGTTACAGTAAAACGAACTCAAGCTTGAGTTGACAGAATCTAGTTTCAATCATAACTGATTCTTAAACTTTCTAAAGGTTGATTAACTCTATTTTAAAGATTCAAATTTTGTTTATCTAACAAACTGAGTTTGATTAGAGTTACATAAACTCAACTCAAACTGTAGATAAATGTTAAAATCAATCTAATCTAATCAGCTCAATTTACAAACTCAAACCTTGATTAGATTTGAGTTTCATCTAAGTAAACCCAAGCTCAGTTGTAGTTTAGTTTGAATAGGTTCATAGGGTAAACTCATCTACATTTACCCTAAGCTAATTTTAACTCCAACTCAGATGAGTTGAAACCCTGTTAGTTGTTTGAAAATTTGAGAATAGTTAAAACTCAATCACAATAGGTTCATTGAGAATGAGTTTCTTTAATGTTTTCTAAGATTATAATTGAACCAAGTTTGACAAGATTGGTGATTCACTCAGGTGCAGTTTTACTCTCACTCAAAACTTTGATTGGTGATTCACTCTACTTTATTCTAAGTTTTGAGTGAGAGTAAAACTGCACCTGAGTGAATCACCAATCAAACTCTGAGATTATCTATATCTTCAGTGATTTATTTATTCTTAGAATAAACTCAATCTGGTTGGAGTCAGAGTGATTCTAAAGTTTCAGTTTAAACCTATCTAATCTAATCTAGAGTTAAAGATTCATATGTACTCAGTTGATTCTAAACAATTTCAGACAGAGTCACTCAGAAACCTAGAATCAGTTTCAGAGTAACCAATCTGAGTCTGACAATCAGAGATAAAAGTTACTTTGAGTTTGATTCTAAAGATTCTACAGTTTAATCTGATAAAATCCCAGAGTTTACATCAGAGAGTTAGATTAGAGGCTGAGTTTGAGAGGCTGTCAGAGAGAAACTCGGTTACTTTTGATCAGAGAGTGACACTCAAACAATTGAGTGAAACTCAAACAGTAGTTTACCTAAACTAGTGTCAAACAGGTTAAACCTAATACTAACACACTAAACTCAGATAACAACACTTACGTTTATCTAAACTGTGAAACAGTTACAAGGTTTAACACTTATAGTTTTAGTTATTAATATCTCTGAGTTTGAAATAGTTTTGTTTATCAAATTTCATGGTTGCTTAGTGTCAAAGTTTTAATTGATTAATCACTCATTCAAACTCAAATGGTTGCTTACACTGAAACTGACAAAGTGAAACAAATGTATAAACAAAACACTCAATAAAACCTCTGAATCTAATAATGTAAACGTTTGTGTTTACTAATGTAAGACACAAAACTCTGTCATTGATTTTAATCAATAAAACTCTAAGCAGAATGAGTTAACTTAGACAGGCAAGCAACCATCAATTTGGTTGAGTTTCTGATGCTGAGTTTGACATCAATTTGTTCGTCTTTAGACAAATTGTTTGTTTAAATTGGTTGCTTGTAGTTCAATTTATTTACTTAGATTGCTAACAAATGTCTAACTTAAAACTTAACAACGTAATCAGTCAAATCATAAGTTACTTTTAACCTCAAACCTGATGACACAAGATAATGTTTAACACAAGTTATCGATTGAACTAATCATTGTGTCAACTTAACTAAGGTGTGGTGTTTGAAGTCTCTAAACTCACCTATAACTATCTGTTTCAGAATCTAACTCTAAGCTGAGTTAAACCTCAACTCAGCTTAGTTGAGAGTTTATGGATTAACATATGAGTCTTCACATAATCTGAACTCAACACAAATTTTAGATACTCTGAGTGTTAAAACTTAGAGTGTTAAACAACTTTTTTTCTACACACTCTCTAGTGAAAGCCTGCGTTAACTAAATCTTCACATTACATCTACTTTAACAATCTTAGGTAAGGTACATCTTATTGATTAGAATCTTTGAGTGTGTAGATGAATCTGATCGAGTGTTTGAGTACTGAGTTCAGGATCTAAGATGTCAACATATTTGAAGATTATTTAAATCCATTTAAGAATCTTCAATCACAGAATCAAAGTCAAACTTTAAAATCAAAATGTTTTCTGAACCCTAATGGAAACAAGATGACCTCTAGAAGCTTACCTTAAACACTAGTTGAACTTTCATAAAAACTGAACAATTTCATTCAGTTTCTTGAAACATTTCAAAGATTTTAAGTTTGAAAGTTGAACAATTTTGTTGTAGAACATCTTTGTTATTAATAAAAACTGTTGAACAGTTTTTATTAATAACAAACAAACAGTTAAAACTGCAGGTTTTGTGACTAGAATGACTTGGAATGTCTTCTGTGCAACTGTTTAAACAATCTTTTACAATCAAAGATCAAGTAACAGTGTCTAAACTGTGATATGTTTACTCGTTTGTAACAAAGAGTAGAATCTAACTCTTGATCTGTGTTGATTCTGTTCAAGATCCTGAACACAGAATACTGACTCTCAGATGAGGTTGATTGTTTTAAGAAACTGAGATCACACACTGTTTGGTTCAACACTCAGTTTCTTAAAACAAACAGATTAAACACTCAAACAACAGTTCAACTCTTGTTGAACTTCACCAACAAAACACCTAAATCAAACACTCTATTTTCTATTGGTATTTTGAGTTCAGGTTTACTGGTGTGTTAAATAGTGTGCTTTTAAGTCATTAACCTCAGTTTGTTGATTGTAACAGTTAACCTGTTTGTGATTAGAAGTTGGTGGGTCGAGTTAGTTGAATTTACTCTCTGTTTCTCAGTTTTGTTGGAGTTTAAAGTGAATTTGTTGTCAAAGAGTTTAGTGTAGATGAGTATTCATCTGGTAGTTTTGCATTAGTTTAGATCAGTAAATTGGAACTGTGTTAAAACTACCAGATGAATACTCATCTACACTAAACTCTTGTGTGTGTGTTTGATCTGTTTCGAAACACACAATCCATTGGTTGAAGTCTAGATGTTAATGCATTAACAAACTGTTTCACTTAACAAACTCAACAAACTCTACTCTAGAGTAAAGTAGAGTAGAGTTTGTTAATAGAATCTAAACTCACAAGTAGAGTTTAGTGTTTGTTTAGTGAACAGAAACAATGCATTGGAGTGTTTAAACTCTTACATTAGAAACTCTGAAAACCAGACTCCATCACTATCTGAGTTTTGAGTTATTGAGTTTCGAAACTGATTATCAATTAACAAATCAGACTGTTTACCTGTAACCAGACACCTCAGTATAAATGAGTTTAGCAGGTAGATGGTTAACCAAAGTATCTAAGATTCAGTTTGAGTCAAGAATATACTAAACAGCTAAACCCAAATTACTAACACACACTATGATTTGTTTGAAAAACTAACTGGGTTTTGAGATCTGAATCTTTACCTCAAACAGATAGATGTGTTAGATAACTCCAAGAGATTGAGGTTTAGTTTAGTATCTGAATCTGAGATGGTAAAGAACTTGTGTTTAAACACACAGCTGAGTGAGCTTGTAAGTTAACAAAAACCATAACACTAAAGGTGAAATCTTTCACCTTTAGCTGTCTGTTTGAAAACACACAACAAATCTCAATGAAACCCTGAAATCTAAATTTGTTTAAACGTGTGTAAACTAGTTATCTTATCTTAACTCACACAAACAAATTCAAATCTTTGTTACACACACACACACAAACACCCTAAAACAGAGTAGTCTCTGACTCAAAGTGTTGTGGGTTTTTAACTGAAAGTGTGTTAATCTGCTGCTGTTGTGTTACAGAACGTAAACCTCACCTAAGATAATCTCACTGTTTTGAAAACTCAGTAACCCACATCTAACTCCCTATAAGATTGAGTTTAACCATAGCTAATCTGAACAGTTTCAGTAACTGTTCAGAGTTTCTCAGCTAGATTTTCTGTGTTTGATCTGTTTGATCTAACTTAAACTGTCAGTCAAGTTGTTAGATCTATGAACTTGTTCAGTTAGCTAGAATCTAATCATTGACAATACAGAGTTAAATAACTTTGTTCTTTAACTTTCTACCAGCTCAAATTGTTTCAGTAATCTAAGTGTAATCTCTGAAACATGTTTCATCTCACTATTACTAACAATTGAATTTCTGTTAGATGAAGATCTCAATTGACACTATTCACATTGTAAAGTAAGAACAATCAGATTCTGATAACAATGTGAGATCTCGAGTACTCTTTGTTTGAGAGTACTCAGTCAACAAACTGTACTTTAGTTTCAGTGTCAGAGTTTGATTGATAGATAGTTGATTCACTGTTTCTAAACTCAAACAAAGTACAGTTGAGATCACAAACTGAGTTTACGTTGAGATTGTTTGTTGACTATCTAAACATATCTCAAAACAAGTACTCCTGTGTTCTAGTTTAAACTAGATCTGTTATTGTAAACTGTTAGTACATGTAGATAATCTTTGATTACAGTCAGTACAATTGACAAAACAGTGTAATTACCTAATCTTTGTTTTACTAAAACTGAAAGATTAGTTTAGTTTACAAGTAATTTACTCTCCACAAAGTAAATAGTGTAATCATATGTACAGTTAACAGAATCTAAGAGTTTGTCATATTGCATTTTTCTCAGGGAACTCAGAATCACATCTCTCAGTACATTCTCATGTAATCTAACAAACAGAATCTCATCTCTCTCAAACATCTTTAGATTCTCTGTTTTAGACTGTACATCGTTTGTCATGTAGGTGACTAAAATGTTTTCTGTTTTGTCAGTTAAACTAAATCTTTGCTCAAACAGTGTCGGTTTACAGATGATTGTTAATGTAGAGTACTTAGTAAATCTCTAACAACCTGATCTGTAAAGTGTCAGAATCTAAAAAGACGAAGTTTCACACCGTTTACCTGGCAGATTGTTAAAGAAGGTGAGGGTGAGGTAAAGTGGTAGATGTTGGATTTTAGTGTTTCTGTGTTCATAGTTTTACAGTCTAGGATCAACAAACTATCTGATCAAAGTGTTTATTATATTTAATGTACTAAAAACTAAACACATAACTACATGATGAAACCCTGTGAGCTTCAATACATTATATGTGTTTACAGAAGAAGTGACGAATAAAGTAAGAGTCTCAAACTGTTTCAGTTTCAGTTTGTACGATAACACATAGATCTTTAGATCAACTAAACTAAACAAAGGTGCCACAGGACCCTCAGTCTGAATCTGGAAAAAGCAACAAACACTGCTACCCCCGATACATTGAAACAACTAAAATCAGATTGAGGCCTATAGGCCTCATTCTCTGAGAATCAAGGTGTGTACAGAAACAGTAATCTCAAACTAGAAGAGCTGTAGATTCAAATCAATGTAGGTTGTTATTAACCTAAACCTTTGAATCAACTAGAAGAGCTGTAAACTATTTTTTGACCAAATGGTACTCAACCTACAAACAATGAGTCAGAACAAATTAACAACTAAATCTTTGTTTTTTGTTGTTCGTATTTCACACTACGAACATGTTCGTAAGTGTACAGATGTTCTCAGTTTCAACCTACAGTTTGTCTCTGGAAATAAACTTGACCTAAGAACACAAAGATCTATGAGTCTAGATGGTGTAAACACCAAGTAAACTTAATCTGTACTCTGTACACCACAGTAGTTGAAACAAAAAGATCTTTACACCAAGAACTTTGTACACCAGACTTGTATTTCAGTTTTCTAAGGTTTTTACACCATCAGTTCACGTTTGGATTACAAAACTTCTATCTCAAAAGATTTGTTTATGTGTTCAGATTTAAACTTCCAGTACTGTTTGTAGCAGATTTGTAGATTCCAAGATCTGAAAATTGTGTTAGAAAAATCTAGAACAAAACTATCAATTAGGCTCAGGCAGTTTAAAGTTTAAACACTTTAAACTACTTGGGAGCTGCCAGCTAATCAATAGTCTTGTGCCTGTGTAAGTTCATACAAACCAAGCCATTGCTACACTGAAGCACATCTGTAAACACCTTGTTTAAACTTGAACTCTACATATATCTAAGTAATAAGGGAAACAGTTCACATTGTTTTCCATTGTTCTAAGACTAATATGTGCCATGTGATGGCTTGGATCACAAAAACACTAACAACTGAAAGAACAAAATCTACCTCTGTTCCAGTTTTCCCTGCCAGCTCAGGACTCCAGCACACTGTTGGAGCAGATGGGAGTGTCTGGGTCTTTGTCTTGCCGAGCCAGAGTCTGAATTACTTAAACCTGCAGCTTTGGGGCATCTGAAAACAGCTCACAGACGTGTGCTTGTCTTTAGCACTCACTCAGATGCCCAACTCCCAATGGGGTCTAAACACAAATTATGCATTTTACCCTGTATAAAGCTTAACATGGGGTAAATTGTTCACCCGCATAACACAGAAAAAGATGCACAGTTGTTATCTGGGGGAGCAGAGTTAAAACAATACAGAAAGTGGTACTTACTTTTTAATGACTGCTCACTTTTAATCACTCAAATCCTGTCACCAAGCAAACCATTTAACATGCACAAATCTGTCTGGAAGTGGTGAGGAGCTTGCTTTGTATTGTCTCAGTAAATAGAGCATTTATCTGTATCAAAATTGCTGGACCCAGGCTAAAAGGAAATCACTCACACCCCTTTGTTCCAGTTTCTCCAAGTATCCTGGGGGGTGGGGAGGCTCTCGCTTTAGCCAGCTGAAGACAAAATGGAGGGGTCTCCCATAGGAGGGGGGGGTCTCCACCCACAAGAGAGTCTAAACCTTACTCCTATGCAAATAAAGTCCAGCTCCAAGATGGAGTTCTGGCGTCACCTAGGCAAGTCACAAGAGACCATGTGGACAATGGCTTCTGCCTGTAAAGGAAGACTTCTGATGTGGATTGGAACATTCAAAGATGCATTGTTCTCCAAGTGCTTCCTGCTTGGGTACTTAACCTTGCAAATTCCTTCCTAAGGAAGCTGACCAAATGCCTCCCAAAGCTTACTTAACCTTTACTATATATGTTACATGGCACAGGCAGCACAAAACATATCAATCAAAGTGTACTTGAGGTTATGGTCAACTGGAATGTGTACAAATGCTTAGGATGAAATGATGATTTTATACACCCAATATTCTTAGAAATTTCTGTCTAAAGGCTTTATGGGAATATAAGAGATTATGGCAGATACCCTCACAAAACATTTTAGATTTAGAACAAGATTTTATTATGATTAAGTTTGTCTTTTACTAGGCACTTTATCTTGGAGTTCATGCATCTAGATCATCCTGTTGAACAACTACAACTTCAACTTGGTCAGAACAAGATAATGTAATCTAAACTCTAGAGAGGCAACTCATGACTCAATCTGTTATTAATAACAGATTAGAGAGGCAACTTCAGATCAGCAAGAATTAAGAACGTTCTTATACTGATGGCAAGAGTTTAAACACACAATTGTCTCTACTTGTAACTGTTGTTAGATGTGTTTAAACTGTTATTTGTATCTATAAGTAAAAAAGTTGATTCGATCAAAGCTTACAGTTGATCTTGACTGGCATACCTAGATATAAATTTGCCTGGTAGTGGTCAACAAGTGACTTACTATCAAACATCACTGATTAGTTGTTTACACTTGTACAACAGTACATCATCACTTACATAACTCGAATATTGGATTAACTTAATCTGTACCTGTTATTCCATTTCAGATCAGATTTAGAAACAAGGTTAACAAACATTCATCACATCACTTAAATGAAATCATACCAATTATGAGGTGATATCAGTTCAATTGTTCATAGGTTATTGTAGTTTGAAACATGTTATCTATTCCATTAGATAACATGTTTCTCAAAGCTGGATAGTAGTTGGTGAAAAAAAGTGGCTACACAGATCACCTGATAAATCTTTGTCATCTACCTGTACTTTTTTGAATATTTGTGTCCATTGTTATTTTCGAATATCTTATCTTTAAAAAAATGACATCTCTTGACACTTGCCTGTACTCTCCAACATCTCAGTAGTAGTATTCAACGTACAGATTATAATTAGGCTACAATGAAATTTGTCTGATGATTTGCTGATCAGTTACAATTAACAAATTTAATAGTCTTCTGATCTACAAATTTTCGATTACAAGCTCAAATTTGATCAAAGATTTGACTGTAAGAACTTCAGTTCCACAAATAGTTGGTATTATTCTAAACAGCTTATCAGTCAGTCATTTCCAAGCACATAGTTACATTATGACAACAGATCTCTAGTCAGACAATTCTTATATGTTAAAGTAAGTGAAATTGTTTTCATTGATATTAGTTAATAGTAACTATTAACTACAACAACCAAAAACTATTGGACTGTAATAAATTGATTTTTTAGATGATACTAGTTTACAGTATTGACATGTTTGATTCCTGATGACAATTTTGGCTATAAGATCAAGATCAAACTTATCATAACAAGTGCACTTTAAGAGGATGGTAAAAGATCTTAAAAGATGATCTCATGCTTCATCTGGTAATGTTAACGTGTTAGTAATCTTGTCACAGCTAGCTTAACAAGTTACTGTTGGTATTTCTAACTGTCAAGCAAGCATTAAACTTTGGTGAGAACCAAAGTGCACTTAGAAGATGGTCACATAGGATATCCTAAATCTTGTAACATAGGTAAATACTTGATCATGAAGTTAGTAAAATAGTAAAATTGTTAAGTTGATTGTTCACAATAAACGTTCAATTAGGTAAGATAGAATACGTACCTTTTATTTACCTGTGTTACTATTTTACTGTTACTTAGGAATCTTCACTATTAGTGATGTACACTCATACAAACACTCCTCTGGTGAGAAATTGACACAGACTTTCATAATTTGTAACACTTCAACTATACAATCTACTACAGTTCAATAACCGCCAAACAACAGATTGTTAGACAACTATCCGAATCGATTGACTTGTGATTACAGACTGCTTGAACTATCCATAACAAGATAAGGTAGGTGAGTTTAACAGATTTGTCTAACAAACAGTCATATGGATAATTACACAAATCTCAATCTGTTACAGATTCTCCATTATCCATATATTATCTGAGATGTTTGTTACATGTTGACAGATGTCTGAGAAGATTAGATTAGAATCTATCAACTGGTATAAAGGAAAGAACTATGTCAGTTGTAACAATTAGGAACATCTGACTTGTTGTTATTGATAAATCAAATGTTCATCCTAATGTCTAGATCACCCATCCTAGATATCTAGTAAGATGTTTATCTTGAACATAAACAGAGAATTAATTGGACTGATATCAACAAAACATTTGTATATAGAACAAATCTAAAAACAAGTTTTATAAACAACATCTTGATTAAGTGTGACACAAGATACTACAGATATGATCATCAACACTTAATTACATTGAGACTGACAAATTTAAAGTTAAATCACGGAGATTGAGGATTTATTAAATTTTAGTTAACACTTCTGACGTTTAGTAGCGTTACACTGTTTTGTCTATACATACAGAGACTTTGTTAAAATCCTAGAAACAAAGACGTGTCTTGATTGTTTGTTTACACGATTCACATTAACAAATAAACAATAGACAACTAAGATGAAAATTTTCATCTCAATATTACACACAAAATGTTATCACACACAATCTCTCCAACATCAGACAGAAGAGAATCAGAGAAAACAAGATGAGACATGGAGAGATTTACTCTTAGTTTGTTCTCAAACAATGGTTTCTTTGATAAGCAACATTCTTCTCTCTCAGCTCTCGTAAAAATCAAACAGTTTACAAAGGGGTAAGAGACTACTCTGAGTACCTAATGTGTGTTAAAGGAGGCACAAATATTTTGAAAACAAACACTGTAACCTGTTACCTAATATGTGACCTAGATAGATTTGGCATGAGATAGAAAATTGTTCATGTCTCAGTGTTTGACAATCACTAACCAATTATGAGAAAGACACATTAACAGAAACCCACACAGATTTAACTGATATTAATGAGAGATTGAACAATGTTATAGTTAATCACATCTTCACAAAACATGGATTGTTGTTTTCTAGATGTAATTTAGAATTTGTATAAGTTTGTGATCACAACGTAAATCTGGGTATGGATTAAAATTTGTTTAACAGTAAAAATTACTGGTACCATCTTTAAATAATTAAATCTAAGTGTACAGTTAAGTACCTCAAAACTGATTTCTAAACTAGTACAAGTAGATCTGATTAATGGTGTTGAAAGGATTAACATATGAAATCTGTGAGATCTTGCTTAGCACATGTACAACATAATATTCCTGAAACAAACTTGCAGATGTGAAGTGTGTTAAACACATACATGTAACTATGTATGCAAACACAGTTGTACTGTTACACCACAGAGACAACAAGTTTTTAACTAAAACATTCAAGAAATCCATTACATATGTTATAAACTTACAAATCAGTGTTTGATGTGACAGATGAGGTAAGATTGTTAAATAATTCTCAGTTTACATTGCCTGCACAAGTAACAACAACAAATCCATTAGCATGTGGTAAACAAATACTTTGTACATGTACAAACAATTCCTCTATAAAAACAAACATAACATTAAATGATTAAATCTTTTTATGCGAGATTACACATCTAACAAGCACCTAGTACAAAACACACCAATAATCTGTATATTACACTGACATCTTATAGAAACTAAAATCAAATATGCATACAAGTCTAGTACTCCTTGCTGCACTCAGTAGCACTCTTACTCACATGGACAGGCATTGAGTTGTAGATGCTAAACTCTATATACATTGTAGATTGTGAACAGCCAGACCTGTTCACAGGAACACTACTGCATGCATAACAGTTTCTACAAACTAAACTAACATATTTCTAATCAGATGCACTTTTTAGTTGTACATGTGACAGGTTGGATCACAGAAACCCCCTTGGAAGCTGCCACCCGATGTGCAAAGACTACCCCTGCTTCTGTTTTCCCTGCCAGCTCAGGACTCCAGCACCCTGTCTTGCTGAGCCAGACACTCCCGTCTAGCTCCAGACACAGACCCAGGGTCTGAATCACTTGTCCCAAAGCTGCAAGTTTACCTGAAAACAGCTCGCAGTAGCGTGCTTGTCTTTAGCACTCAGATGCCCAACTCCCAATGGGGTCTAAACCCAGATAAATCCATTTTACCCTGCATAAAGCTTATAGAGGGCGAACAATTTATGAGTTTGCCCTGCATAACACTGATAGAGAGATATGCACAGTTGTTTGCTCCCCCAGGTATTAAAAAGTGATTTTATTAGAGTATGTATTATTTAGTAATTTACTCAAATACAGACAGTAGGATTTAAGTGGTTCCAAGTAGTAACAGACAGAACAAAGTAAGTCACCAAGCAAAATAAAATAAAATGCGCAAAGCTATGCCTAATCAAACTAAATACAGATAATCTCACCCTCAGAGATGTTTCAGTAAGTTTTTCTCAGACTGGACACCTTCCAGGCCTGGGCACAATTCTTTCCCCTGGTACAGCTCTTGTTGCAGCTCAGGTGGTAGCTAGGGGATTCTTCATGATGGCTCCTCTCCCTCTCTCTTCTCTTCCCCCCTTTATATATCTTTTGCATAAGGCGGGAACTCTTTGTCTCTCTGGGTTTCCACCCCCCCCTCACTGGAAAAGCACCAGGTTAAAGATGGATTCCAGTTCAGGTGACATGATCACATGTCACTGCAAGACTTCATTACTCACTTGCCAGCACACACATATACAGGAAGACTCACAGGTAAATACAGCCATCTGCAGACAATGGGAGTCATCAAGATTCCAAACCATCATTAATGGTCCACACTTTTGTATCTAAAACTACACAATTACAATAGGCCCTCAGAGTTACATTTTATATTTCTAAAGTGGTACATTTATACAAATCAGATGATCACATTCAGTAGATTATAAGCTTTGGAATGATACTTACATTCACTTATTACCGTATTTTCTCTAAAACTGGGATATGCCTCATGCAAAAGGTCTCTTGTAAGGTAACTATATGGTTTTATAAAAAACTTGATAATAAGTCAATATAATGTAACTGAGATAGACTGCACAACGTCACAGTACATATAGTTTGAAGATTTTTGTCGACAATTCAAATCACATACATGTTCATATATGTATACACACAAATCATACAAGCTCTCACAGTGATGCTGCAGGCTGCTGACAGAGTTTGTGTGTATATTCTTATGGGTGCATCATCAGGTATAGGAGGCTGTAACCATACACCTCTAGAGACTCTTCTAAATGCAGGACACACCCCACGGTAACATGGCCTCTTGCACTGGAAGTTCCATGGTGCATGATCTACTCCTGTTGCAAAGTGGGGTAAGTTTCTTTAACAGTGCACTCTCATCTACACCCTGAGGCCTGGTCTACACTACAACTTTAGGTCAAATTTAGCAGCGTTAAATCGAATTAAGCCTGGACACGTCCACACACCGAAGCCCTTTTTTTTTTTTTTCAACTTAAAGGGCCGTTTACTCCACCTCCGACGAGGGGGATTAGCGCTGAAATTGGTTTAAAGAAGTCTGCCTTTCTGGTTCGGATTTGGGATAGTGTGGATGGAATTCAACGGTATTGGCCTCCGGGAGCTATCCCAGAGTGCTTCATTGTGAATACCTGGTCAGTGCATCTGAGTTGAGAGTGCTGTCCAGAGCAGACAGGAAAAGCCCTGCGAACTTTTGAATTTCATTTCCTGTTTGCCCAGCGTTGAGAGCACAGGTGATGACCACGCAGAACTCATCAGCACAGGTAACCGTGATGGAGTCCCAGGATGGCAAAAGAGCTCCAGCATGGACCGAACGGGAGGTACGGGATCTGCTCGCCATATGGGGAGACAAATCAGTGCTAGCTGAACTCCGTTGCAGTAAACGAAATGCCAGAACATTGAGACTTTTTCTAAAGGGCATGAAGGACAGAGGCCATAACAGGGATGCACAGCAGTGCCGCATGAAAATTAAAGAGCTAAGACAAGCCTACGACAAAGCCAGAGAGGCAAACGGAAGGTCCGGGGCAGAGCCGCAGACATGCCGCTTCTATGCGGAGCTACATGCCATGCTAGGGGGTGCAGCTACCACTACCCCAACCCCGTGCTTTGACTCCATCAATGGAGAATCACGCAATGTGGAAGCAGGTTTGGGGGACGAGGAAGATGAAGAAGATGGGGAAACAGGTTTCCCCACTTCCTTGCTGTGAGCTAACAGCCAGGATATGTTTATCACCCTGGACCTGGAACCAGTAACCCCCGAACTCACCCAAGGTGTGCTCCCAGACCCTGACGGCGCACAAAGGACCTCTGGTGAGTGTACCTTTTAATATTTACAAAGCAAGCGTGTTTAATGATTTAAACTATGTGTAATCATTATTTTGCCCTAGCAATCGCGGCCAGTACAGCTACTGGAAAAGTCTGTTAACGTGTCTGAGGATGGAGCAGAAATCCTCCAAGGACATCTCCAAAAGGCTCTCCTTGATGTACTCCCAAAGCCTTTGCAAAAGGTTTCTGGGGAGGGCTGCCTTATCCCATCCACCATGGTAGGACACTGTGCCACGCCAGGCCAGTAGCACGTAGTCTGGAATCATTGCATAACAAAGCATGGCAGCGTATGGTCCCGGTGTTTGCTGGCATGCAGACAACATCCATTCCTTATCTCTCTTTATCACTCTCCTGAGGATAACAATCTCACCCCACTTCAACCAGGTGACCGTGAAGGATATTAAGGGGACATTCAGAGGTGCCCGTTCCTGCTCGGCTGAAGAGAAATATTCCCCGCTGTTAGCCACGTGGTGGGGGGGGACGGGTGAAGTGATCATCCCAGTCAATTGGGTTGGCCATTTAAAATGGGTTTGCAAGTGTGACAATACGGTTCTGGCGGAACCCAACTGAGAGTGCCAACTCAGGACAAATTGCTCAAACAGGGCAGTTACAGCCCAAGGCTGGGGTTTTTCCCACCTCTAAGGCAAACCAAACCAGCCAGACTAAGGGGACTTCGGTCTCACCCCACTGGCTAACCGCAAGTCTCACAAGCAATCTCCTTAGACGCTCCAGTTTCCCAGTATTACCACCAGTGCCACTCGTTATGGGGACAAATGGTTATGAAAACCAATACCCAAGTGAAAGAAAAAGGTTCTCCTGATCCCAAAGGACCAAGCCCCAGACCCAGGTCAATATACAAATCAGATCTTACCCACAAATCACGCTGTGGCCAATCCTTTAGATTTTAGATTCTAAAGGTTTATTCATAAAAGGAAAAAGATAGAATTGGCTAAATGGAATCAAACTCTCATCTCTGCCATTACTGTATGTAATAAAGTTCTTGGTTCAGGCTTGCAGCAGCGATAGAATAAACTGCAGGTTCAAATCAAGTCAAATCAAGAATACATCCCCCGCTGGGATGGGTCCTCAGTCCTTTGTTCAAAGCTTCAGCTTGTAGCAAAGTTCCTCCAGAGATATGAAGCAGGACTGAAGACAAGATGGAGATGAAGCATCAGCCTTACACCTGGAAAAGACTATGTAAGAACACCTTTGTTCTTACTGTGGAAAATTACAGCAAAATGGAGCCTGGAGTCACATGGGCCAGTCCCTGCATATTTTGCTGGGTTACAAGGTGTATCTGCCTTCTCTCCGTGGGTCCATTGTATAGCTGATGGTCCTTAATGGGCCATCAAGCAGGCTAGGCAGAGCTAACACCAGTTTGTCTGGGATGTCACCCAGCAGCATAGCATACATTTGAAATACAGACAGTATAGAGCCAATATTCATAACTTCAACTACAAAATTGATACACACATATAGACGGCATAATCGTAACCAGTAAACCATAGCCTTGTCTTAGACACCCCATTTGACCCCCTTTATACAAGATTTGGGTGCCACTACAGGACCTTGGTTGCAACAATGATCTATATGGTCCCAGATTATATCAATACCGTCACAGCAATGTAAAAGGAGGGGCTGCACAAACCCAACTAAGCCCCCTCCCCCACACACACACCCAACGGGTGCTTGGTATGGGAAATGAGGGCGCTGCTGCTTGAAACCATTCCCACATGTTATGAAGGTTAAAAAAAGACACATTTTAGAGAACAATGGCTTTTTTTAACCACCTCTCCCTTTTCCTCCACCAGCTGCAAATGTTTCTCCTTCGCAGAGGCTAGTGAAGATTAGAAGGAGAAAATGGCGGACTCGGGCTGATATGTTCTCGGAGCTCCAGATGTCCTCCTACGCTGACAGAGCACAGCAGAATGCATGGAGGCAGACAATGTCAGAGTGCAGAAAAGCACAATATGAACGAGAGGAGAGGTGGTGGGCTGAAGAGGATAGGTGGTGTCAGCTTGCTGACAGAAGGCAGGAGTCGATGCTCCGGCTGCTGGAGCATCAAACTGATATGCTCCAGCGTATGGTTGAGCTGCAGGAAAGGCAGCAGGAGCAGAGACCGCCGCTACAGCCCCTGTGTAACCAACAGCCCTCCTCCCCAAGTTCCGCAGCCTCCTCACCCAGACGCCCGAGAACACGGTGGGGGGGCCTCCGGCCACTCCACCCCAGAGGATTGCCCAAGCATCAGAAGGCTGGCTTTCAATAAGTGTTTAAAACTTTAACAAAGTGCAGTGTGTCCTTGTCCTTCCCGTCTCCCCCACCCCTCCCGGGCTACCTTGGCAGTTATCCCCCTAGTTGTGTGATGAATTAATAAAGAATGCATGAATGTGAAGTAACAATGACTTTATTGCCTCTGCAAGCGGTGCTCGGAGGGGGGAGGGGAGGGTGCTTAGCTTGCAGCGAAGTAGAGTGAACCGGGGGGGGGGGGGGGGGAGAAGAGAGGGAATGTTCATCAAGGAGAAACAAACAGAAGCTTCACACCATAGCCTGGCCAGTCATAAAACTGGTTTTCAAAGCTTCTTTGATGCGCACCGCGCCCTGCTGTACTCTACACGCAGCCAGACACCAGGGCGGTTAGAAATCAGCGGCCAGGCGATTTGCCTCAACCTCCCACCCCGCCATAAATGTCTCCCCCTTACTCTCACAGATATTTTGGAGCGCACAGCAAGCAGCAATGACAGCGGGGATATTGGTTTCGCTGAGGTCTATCCGAGTCAGTAAACTGCACCAGCGCGCTTTTAAACGTCCAAATGCACATTCTACCACCATTCTGCACTTGCTTAGCCTACCGTTGAGCAGGTCTTGACTACTGTCCAGGGTGCCTGTGTATGGCTTCATGAGCCATGGCATTAAAGGGTAGACTGGGTCCCCAAGGATAACGATAGGCATTTCAACATCCCCAACGGTTATTTTCTGGTCCGGGAAGAAAGTCCCTTCCTCCAGCTTTTGAAACAGACCAGAGTTCCCGAAGACGCGAGCATCATGTACCTTTCTCGGCCATCCCACGTTGCTGTTAAGGGACGTTTCACTGTGATCCACCAGGGCTTGCAGCAGCATTGAAAAGTACCCTTTTCGGTTTATGTACTCGCTGGCTTGGTGCTCCCATAACAAGATAGAGATATGGGTTCCGTCTATTGCCCCACCACAGTTTGGGAATCCCATTGCAGCAAAGCCATCCATTATGACCTGCACGTTTCCCAGAGTCACTACCCTTGATATCAATGGCTCTTTGATTGCGTTGGCTACTTGGATCAGAGCAGCCCCCGCAGTAGATTTGCCTACTCCAAACTGATTCCCGACTGACCGGTAGCGGTCTGGTGTTGCAGGCTTCCACAGGGCTATCGCCACTTGCTTCTCAATGGTGAGGGCTGCTTTCATCCTGGTATTCTGGCGCTTCAGGGCAGGGGAAAGCAAGTCACAAAGTTCCGTGAAAGTGCCCTTACGCATGCGAAAGTTTCGCAGCCACTGGGAATCGTCCCACACCTGCTACACGATGCGGTCCCACCAGTCTGTGCTTGTTTCCCGGGCCCAGAATCGTCTTTCCACACCATGAACCTGCCCCAGTAACACCATGATTTGCACATTGCTGGGGCCTGTACTTTGAGAGAGGTCTATATCCATGTCTATTTCTTCATCACTCTCGTTGTCCCGCTGCAGTCGCCGCCTCGCCTGGTTTTGCCTTGGCAGGTTCTGGCTCTGCATATACTCCAGGATAATGTGCGTGGTGTTCATAGTGCTCATAATTGCCACGGTGATCTGAGCGGGCTCCATGATCCCAGTGCTATGGTGTCTGGGCTCAAAAAAGCCGCGAAAGGGAGGGAGGGGCGACTGACGACATGGCTTACAGGGAATTTAAATCAACAAAGGTAGCTGTGCATCAGGAACAAACACAAACAACTGTCACACAGAATGCCCCCCCCCCCCCCAAAGATTGAACTCAAAACCCTGGGTTTAGCAGGCCGTTGATTTCACGGAGGGAGGGGGAAGCAAATGAATACAGAACAAATCTGGTCCATCTCCTTTTTACATCTTAGGCTGGCAGCAGACAGTGCAGCATGACTGATGGCCATCGGCATCTTCTGGGTGCTTGGCAGAAGATGCTATATTACGACTGCTAGCCATCATCATCAAGACGGTGCAATAGGACTGCCGGCAGGAGACAAAACATGTCTGCCCAGGTGCCTCTGACTGAACTCACCGAGGAGTACGACAACGACGGATACCAGTTGTAATACACCATCCGCTGCCAAAAGGCAATTAGCTGCTGCTGTGTAGCAATGCAGTACCACGTCTGCCGGCAACCAGATGACATATGGTGACGGTGAGCTGAGCTGAGCGGGCTCCATGCTTGCCGTGGTATGTCGTCTGCACAGGTAACCCAGGAAAAAAGGCACGAAACGATTGTCTGCCGTTGCTCTCGGGGGGCGGGGGGGGAAGGGCCTGATGACTTGTACCCAGAATCCACCGCAACCCTGTTTTTGCCTCATCAGGCATTGGGATCTCAACCCAGAATTCCAATGGGCGGCGGAGACTGCGGGATAGCTACCCACAGTGCAATGCTCCGGAAATCGACGCTAGCCTCAGTACTGTGGACGCAAGTCCGCCGACTTAATGCGCTTAGAGCATTTTATTGGGGACACACACAACCGACTACACTACAAAATTAGGTCGAATTTATAGAAGACATACCGTAAGCTGCTGCAGAGTGTACAACACAGCCAAACTAAACAGGCAATGACGGTAAATGTGACTATACCCATCTCCTTCACCCCTGAATTGTAAGTAACTGAGGCATCACTGTGTGTGAGTGTGAGAGAGAGAGAAGAGTTTCACAGCACAAAGCCTATACCCAGATTCTTTGTTTAGTGATTGAATAGCACACCAGGAGTACAGAACTGAACAATACAAATATGGAAGACAACAGAGGCCCCACTGCAGTCACAATCGTTTTTCTTTTCAAGAGCCTGCAAAGAAGAGCAGTGGCAGCGTGAGCTCTTTCTTCTGCTTTCCGCAGAAGTTTGGTATTACATGGATGTGAGAAAAATCAGTCCACAGCTACCCTAGACTGAAAAATTTTGTGCACGTGTTTGCTTATAAAGGTACACTCGAAGGATGAGAAGGTAATGCAAAAACAGCCTTGAACAGTCCTAGTGCAGATCAAATCCTTCGTGGAAATATTGAAGGGCACAAGCAGGTTCTAGGCACAGAGGCAGTATGTTAGAACCTTACCTTCCACCACATTCTTGTCCTTCTTGAGATTTACAGGCTGCACATAGGTTTGAACTTGGAGCTGGGTCCAATTCACAATAAAAGGGCCAGGCGTTGCTAGAACAGATTAACTAAATTCCATCCTGTACAAACAACGGCAGTTTGCATTACCTTGCTTTGTGGCATGTTTACTCATAACCTAGCCAGTTCTTCGCGTGCTGGTTGAGTAGTTGTTGTCAGATGCTACCGGTGTGGTGCCTCTGCTTTCTCCTGTTGATATCACTCGGCTGCGTGCGTGCGTTCCCTCTGTGTGCTGCCCCAGCTCTGCGCAGATAGCTGACACAGCAAACCCGACGAGAACCCCCAATAACCACAGAGTCTAGTAAGGTACAAAGGCACCTCGGCCAGGTTTATTGCGACCCTGACACAATTTCAGTTCCCCGTAGATTACTTAGTCTACCGGGCATACTGCTAGAAAGTGCCGCTCGGCAATGGACTCGGCTCAGTGGCGGGACTTTCCACTGCCCCCTCGGCCGGACAAAGACACCACCCCAGGGATACATTTTTATACACAGGTACAAACAAGTTACACGTCACTCCTGACGTATTGAGGTGCAACCCCTCTACGCAGCGAGGTACAACCCCTCTACGCAGTAAGGTGCCGCCTCGCGCCTTGTACCTGTTGGTTTGATCAAAACAACTCTATCCATCATGTTACCCTTTTGCCCCTGTCATTGGGATGGGTCGGCCTGTTCCATGTTATCTGTGGAATGTTCCGGTATAGTGTGTCTTGGTACCATGTTTATACCGTAACTATGCAACATCAGCCCTTTCCTTGCCAGCTTCTGTGAGCAGGGCCTGCCTCTTGCTCACAGCTTAACTTTGCTTTTATGCTAGCAAAGTCTTGACCATTACTTTAGTTCAGGCCTCAGGGCCTTTACTTCCTACAGTAGTCACTGTGTAGTACACATGTGCTCCATCCAACCAGAACTGGAAATTCCTCCTCCTTTGTTACTGTCTTTTCCTCATCTACCATTTGCTGTCTGGAATGGAATCCTCCTGTGTCCATATATTCTATTCTCTTCTTCCACTCACCGGTAAATCATTTTAGTTAGGGGGAAGAAACCTCCCCTCTCCCCTGACACGTTTTAACATGTTGCTAAACATTAAGCAAAAAGTCTTAAGGCCCTTATTCCCAGGGGGCCAGGTGTCAAATCTTGCCCACCCCTTGTGACGGGATCCCCAGGATACAGCCTGGGACCGCTGTGCCCCCTTAGCCCAGGCTAGAGAGTTGTCTCTCACAATGCTTTGCTAGTGACAAGCAGCGAGCCCCTCCAGGCGCTGTGATCGCTCAGCACAACCGCATGTGGAGCCCCACACCCAGCTAGATTGGTGCCTTTCTCTGCATGAATGCTCCCGCAGCCACTCATGAATCACACAACCAAATCCCTCCAGCTCCCGGCACTCTACCTCAGGAATATACCAACTTGTGCTGTTCAAGACAATAAATTTGCACTGCTTCATTGGTTCACCTCTTTTTAATTATCCATTAGGAACATGCAAACCTGAGCAGATACTTAAGAATATAATCATGTCAGTATATGACCGTTTTCATCTTGCGGAAAGATTGTTTTCATAACATAAGGGAAAGCGATCGAGATCTATCGCATTCTTTGGAATGTATTGACGAAGGCTGGTGTATAGCCATTTACTGAATGCGATTTCCAATGATTCCTATGTGAGATAAATTGATGCCTTGATGCCCCCGCTATTTCTGTGTCAGAGTAACAATTTATGAGCCAGTCAAACACTCCAGGTACAACTAGGGTGACCAGACAGCAAATGTGAAAAATCAGGACGGGGGGTGGGGGGGTAATAGGGTGACCAGATGTCCTGATTTTATAGGGACAGTCCCAATTTTGGGGTCTTTTTCTTATATAGGGTCCTAAGTACAACAGATATATGCCTGTATCTGAAGTTCTCTGGCTTTTACAGTCCATTGGTGATGGGCCATCAACATATGTATTTTGACTTTTTCATTAACGTCTGGGTTCACAGGAAGACACTGTGTGGGTAAGCATGTGAAGAATGGCTACGGGGGCCCTACACAGGCACGTGACCGTGTCACCTGATATTGGAATCCATCTTGCATTCTGTACTTTTCCACAAGAGGCGGGGGGAGGAGGGTGTCAAACTAGGAAACAAAGGACTCCCACCTTATGTAAATCCTATTTCGGGGTGGGGAGTGAGGTAATCCAGGTCATCAGTTCTCCGCTGTGACCCCACCCAAGATGACAGTTGTTTCCAGCAAAGACTGAACTGGGGGGAAAAGAACTGAAACCAGGCTGGAAGGGCATCTGGCCTGTGAAGAAGATCGCATTCAGGGTAAGAACTTGCCTGTAGTTCTCAAAACCAGTTTCTTACAGCGAGCAAACTTAGAAGACGGCAGATAGCTTAATAGTATAATTGTCTGAATAAAACAAGAAATAGTGATTTTACAATATAACCCAGGTTAAATACACCTGACCTCCTGTTATAGGTCACAAAGCACACTACCCCCCCGGTCAAGTGAGAAGTTGTGCATACCCTCCTGCACACTGAGGGAAGAGGCACATTTCATATACATTTTGGGTTTGTACTCAAGGCGCTTGCCACAGCACCCGGGTGCTGCCACCAGCCTTGAAGCTGAGCCTTCCCAGAGCAGATGTGTGTGTCTCTGTGCAGCTGGGTGTGGCCCTGCCTAGGTGCTTGGCTGGAAAAGGGTGGGGAGCCTAGTCCAGCAACACCAGGTAAAAGACTAATCTGCCAGCCTGGGCCCCCTCTTCGTGGCCTCCCAGCACACCAGGGGACAGCCAAGGGGGTCCAACCTGTCACAATCTTTAGCCAAACAAACAGTACCAAAAGAAACGTTAAAGTGTGTGGTAAGCATGCGGTCCAAACTCTTTAGACTGTAGTCTATAAAAGAACATCTAGGCAGGCAAAAGAGGCAAAATCTAGAGAGATTGGGCATTAAACTGTCTCACTTTAACTATTAGGGTTAATCTGTCACCAAGTCACTTTTTCTCACCTCCCTGGATATTGCAGTCCTTAATACGCAGATTTGTCCCTTAAACTGGGCCGAACGACTGACTACTCCGAGCGTCTGTGTCGCTTGCAGCGGAGGGGGACAGGAGAAAGGCCCAGCACGTGGCCACTATGTTGTGTTCGCCCAGCACATGGACCGAGGGTATAAAACTGAAGTCCAGGCATGTCTTGGGGCCATTGCCGAGTCCCCAGGCAACATTGAGCAATTCCCCTGGTAGGGCCAGACGCAAGTGAGTCATTGAATTGTCGCTCCCTTGCTGGAGAATGGCTGCTAATTTCTGTTCAGCACCCACCTGGGCGCTGGTTACTAGTCTCCAGAGACAATGACAAGGGGAGGTATCTGGGTGCCTCCTAAACCCACAGCATTTTTAGTAACGACCGTACAACACATTTCAGATGCATAGAGAAGAAAGCCTCCGTTTCAGCTTGGCCCAGCTTCCTCCTCCACACGGGGCAAGGGCTCTGTACCCTTGTAGACTAACTGCCTCAGTGGCATCACTTTCAGAGGTCGCTGCCTTGCAAATACCAAGCAAACGCGGAGTTCCATCCACACGTTCACAAGACGTTACGCCGTGGGTCCGAGACTTCTCTGCTGAGGCATCCTTTGGAGCAGTGGTTCTACAAGCAGCAATCCCATCTGCATCCTTACTGAGGAAGAGGAAGGGAGTACTATTGGTCACCTACACTGGAATATATAATGGGACCAGCACTGAAACAACTCCAGTTCTTTCCTTGTGTAAAGTTCCCCTTCTTCGAGTGCTGGTCACTCTGCGTATTCCAGCGTGGGTATGCATGCGCTCCACGCGCCCGAGACAAGAACTCTTGCAAGCAGTGTCCATTGGTCCATGTTTGCACCCTGTCCAGACCGTGCCTCCTCATTGCTCTGCACTGAGAGACAGGGCTTAAAAGGGGTGGGGTGGATCAACTATCAACTCTCTTGCCAAGATCTGAAGCAGAAGAGAAGGAGGGCAGCTCGTCACGTACTGAGAGGGGCCATACATCTCAAGAACTCCAGTTACGATAAGGTAGGGAAGTTACTCAAAGGGGGTCTTTATTTTTATTATGAATCAGACAGAAAAATGCAAAGAGGGAATTGCTTTGTTTTAGCACCACAGCATTGCTGCTAGCAGAACCTGCACGTGTAGAGAAGTGGGCAAAAGTTAAAAGATATCAGCTGACCTTTGAGGAGAGGGGGAAAACAATCGTTGAATCAGACCTAAAGAGAGATGGGCAGGGATTATTCACGAGTGGCGAAGGACTGAAATAACGCAAGTCCCCACATCCCCCTGCAACCGCAAAGCCAGTTCTTATAAGGAATATCATGTGCTGGATGTTTTTATATGAAACATACTGGGGCTGCTTTAACAAGAAGCAGTTCCTAAAAGGAAAAGCCATTAACCTCTACAAATGCAAAAGATAGCACAGCAAATACTTCTTGGATTTAGTTCCCGTACATAGGCGGGGCATGCAGACTCCCACCTGGAAAGACCTGTTCGGTGGGGACAACAAGTTAAAGTTTAACAATCAATGACAAATCCCTTTGCTGATGTCAAAGAAGTGCAGGCACCCCCCATGCTAGAAGAAGCTGGTCTGATAAGGCTGAATAACTCAGGAGGAGACATTCGACACAATATACATGGCTTCATCTGCACATATGGCTCACTTTAATGATAAAGGGGCTACCAAAGAACAAAGCGATAACCCTACTGCTCACCTTCACCTTACTGAAGAGAAAAAGAACACGTTGGGAGAGAACTTGGTAAAATCTGGGTCACTGTAATGAACAACAAAGGTATGGAAACTGCAGCTCTTCTCTGCCCCCCCCCCAAACAGGTATGTTACATTCTCGGTACCTGGGGCAAAGTGCCATGGAGCTGTGGCTTTGTCCCTGGAACTTTCTGCTACTTGGTTATCTGCTGAATTCTTCACAGCAAGCCAGGCAGGGACCTACGTAATCAGAGGGGTCTGCTTTTAACCTGTAGCTCAGGTACTATTGTCCAGCAGCGCATGCTCATTCATGCAGTAACTGTAGGAGCAGGAGACGCTTTGAGAGATTGAGGGGGGAGGGCAGACTCACATGTATATGCCTAATTCATAGATTTCAAGGCCAGAAGGGACCGTTGTGATCATCTAGTCTGACCTCCTGTACAACATGTTCTGGGGACATTCTAGAGCAAAAGGAATTAGGCTGTAGATCGATTTTTTGAGATTTAAGATTGGACTTTTTAAAACTTGCCAGTGATGGAAAATCCTTCACGACACTGGATATTGTTCCACTGGTGAATTACCCTCACTGTTACAAATTTACACCTTATTTCCAGGCTGCATTTGTCTCAATTCAACTTCCAGCCATTGCTAGATTGATAAATATTTGTTTGAAGAGCCCATTGGGCCCATATATTCCATCTAAGTTACAACACCGTACAAAGGTGTTATTAACCCAATCGCTGGTGTTTGTCCAATATTAAAGTTTGAGTAACAAACTGTATACCACTGAGACCTCAGGCTGATGGCGTGTTTATTTACTGAACCCCAGTTTCTTATTGCTTACCCTCGGTTTTCCCTTCTTAACTTTCTTTTGAAATGCTTGAGAGTCTGATCTTCTCTAACAATCCTTAGTTTCCTTAGTCCAGGTAGTTTTTAGTTGGTTTTCCTTGAAATTTATAAAAATAAGTAAGTTTTTAACGCTCATCCTTGACCGTCTTTTGCCCCAACAAAGTAACAACTGTTTGTTTTTAGCCCAACACAACTAACTTCTCTTTCACATGGTATTAGAGCTGTTGGAACTGGACTTTGGCTTGTCTACACTTAACAGCTTAACAGCAGCAGCAATAACATTTCATACAGTGTTTTCTTTATGTTCAGCTGATTATCCACCACAACTCGCACATTTTTTCAGTCACTGCTTGAGCTCAGCTTACCATGCCTAAGAATGTAGGCCATACTGACAGAATGGGGGACTTGATCTTGGGAAGCAAACACTTAGGCCATATTAAAAGTGATCGAGGTCATTCAAATTGATGTACACATGTCAATGACTTGCTCTGAGATTTTCTTTATTCAAGGCCATGGACACACTTAAATTGGGGAAGTGGTACATAAAATATTTGTACATCACAAAAATAAACTAACATCACTGATATCTGCAGTGCGGGGCCAAAAACCAATTCCCCACTAGGAAAAAAAAAAAAAAAAAAAAGCCTCCCTGGCTGATGACTTCCTGTGTCAAAATAGGCCTACAATTATATGATTTTACGGTAACCCTTTGTGCACAGAGGTCACAATTCTGCAGATCTAGAAAATGCCCATACACATAAGGTCGTGTTTCTAAGACTTGTAAGCCTCAGTGAGAGAGAGATGGGAATGGAGCATTGGAGTTCCTGGTTCCCAGACCTGTATTTGAACCAACAGGCCATGACAGCAGACCGAGCCCTGGCCTACACCCTACGAATGTATGTCGGTGTAACTATGTTGCTCGGGGTGTGGAAAACCGACACACTGAGCAATGACGTTAGCGCTGTCTGTACCGGGAGGTTGGTCGGGATTTGTTGATGCGAGGACTTCTCCCCGAGAGGCGGTAGCTATGTCGACAGGAGGTGAAGTACTTGTGCCGGCGGGAGAAGCTCTCCCATGGCTGTAGGTTGCATCTCCACCAAGTGCTACAGCGGCACAGCTGTGCTGCTGCAAGTGTAGACAAGCCTGGAGATAAACAAGCGCTCTGTCTGCAGTTGGAGTACGGCCCACACCGCGGGACTGGTGGGAGCGAGACTTGCAGTCAGGATAAGTGCTTTCAGCTTTAACCCTTAGAATAGGGTTACCATACGTCCGGATTTTCCCGGACATGTCCGGCTTTTGGGGGCTCAAATCCCCGTCCGGGGGGAAATCCCCAAAAGCCGGGCATGTCCGGGAAAATCGGGAGGGAGGGAGGGCGGGCTCGGCCGGGGCCTCTTTGGCCAGGGCCGGGCTGGGCACGCGGTGCCGGGCCGGGGTCCAGGGGCGCAGTGCCAGGCCGGGGTCACAGTGCCAGGCCGGGCTGGGTGCGGGACCGGGCGGGGAGCCGGGGGCGCGGTGCCGGGCCGGGGGCCGGGCCGCCGGGGGGTGCGCTGGGCCGCGGGGCCGGGCCGGGGGTGCGCTGGGCCGGGCCGCCAGGGGGTGCGCTGGGCCGCGGAGCCGGTCCGGGGTCGCGGGGCCGGGCCGCCGGGGGCCGGCAGTGCTGGGCGGGCCAGGGGTGGTCGGCCGGGGCTGGCACCCCAGGGCCCGAGCCGACCCAGGCTGGAGCCGCCGGGGGACCAGCCTGGGCCGCGCCTCCTCCCCCCAGACCCCCCCTTACCTGCTTCAGGCTTCCCGCGAATTAAATGTTCGCGGGAAGCAGGGGAGGGGGCGGAGACTTTGGGGAGGGGGCGGAGTTGGGGCGGGGGCGGGGCCCCGTGGAGTGTCCTCCATTTGGAGGCACAAAATATGGTAACCCTACCTTAGGAGGCATTTCCACACAACTTCCCTGGCTATAGAAATCAAATGGAGAGAGTGGTTTCCCTGCAGGGAATGGCTGGAATTGGTTCCCTCTGGAATGCAACGCAATGTGACATTCCCCCCTCGCTGAAATCCTCTGTTCATTTGGCACGCAGTACTGCCACCCTGTGGCCAAAACGAGCACTGTAGTGAATTACACTTCCAAAATGCAGTCTTTTATATATATATGAGAGTCACTGCTGTAAAGAAAGTATTTTTAATTTATAAGCGGGGGGAGGAGGGGAGGTCGCACTCAGAGGCTTGCTATGTGAAAGGGGTCAAAAGTTTAACACCATTATAAATGCTGGAGGCAAAGTGGGATTTGGAGTGAAGGTTTACAGCTCACGGCCCCCCATGTAATAACCTCACGACCCCCTGAGGGGTCCCGACCCCCAGTTTGAGACACAGAAATTGTCAAGCGCTTCCTGTAAAGCAGGGGTTCTCAATCAGATAAGATTTGCCCAAAGACAACATCCACACTTGGAAGCACTGTGCGGCTGTAGCATTGTGAGTATCGCTGTAGTGAGCGATTCTCCGGTTGCTGCAGTTAGCAACCTCCTCTTGGGGAGGTGGATTAAGTCCACGAAGAAAAATCTTCCGTTGAGCTAATGCTGCCTACTGCAGGGGTCAGATCAGCATAGGTCTCTCTGGGTTACTCTACACTACCTCTTAGGGGTGTTGATTTTTTGTACCCTTGGAAGTCTGCAACAGAACTGCTTTTCAAAGCCTGCATAAAATGACCTGTTCACATAGGCAGAAGTGAAAAATAGCTTGGAGAGATCTGCTAATCGAGACAGATTTGGTCTGGGTCAGAATTCATATTTAAATGCCGAGAGGAGCATCACCTGGAAGGTGCTCCGTTACTTGGAAGTAACTCTGCTGAAGTCCCAGGGTGCTGGAGGTAAAACCAGGGGCCAGATCACTTGCCCATTAACATGGCTTCTCTTACAAGGCATGTCCTGGTACAGCAAACATTTTCAACCGTCCTTGAACAAAACTTGCTGTGCCTGACAGTTGCCAGCCAAATTGAACCCACATTGTCCAAAAGGAATTTGTGCAGGAATTATGCCTTCCTAATTCCCCCCACTCCACACACACACTTACACTTCCTGCCCAATCTTTTTTTAATATTGCTGCATCCTATTTAATAGTTGCCATATCCCAGCTCAGAAATGACTGCTCTTCAGAGATGGGGACTTCACAGACTCTCTGTGAAGTCCCCAACACTGTGTGATCCTTCAGGATGAAAGGCACCAAGACACAACCATTGTTGGGAAATTGTGTCTGGGTGCCATCAAGTTGTTCCGTAATTTATAGCCCCCTGGAGAGAAAAACAAAAACTGACTTTAACCCTGACCCAGGGCCGGTGCAACCTATTAGGCAACCTAGGCAGTCACCTAGGGCACTAGCATTTGGGAGGGTGGCATTTTCTTCGGCCGCCCTGGTCATAGTCATTTATGTGCAGGGAGCTGGGGGGGGGGGGGGGGCCGCGGGGAGGGCTGCCTGCAGCAAGTAAGGGCAGGGGGCGGCATGCAGGGGAACTCCCCGCCCCAGCTCATCTGCTCCGCCTCCTCCCCTGAGCACGCCGCCCCACTCTGCTTCTCTCCCTCCCAGGCTTGCGGCACCAAACAGCTGATTGGCGCCACAAGCCTGAGAGGTGGGAGAAGTGGAGCAGCGACAGCGTGCTCAGGGAGGAGGCGGAGCAGAGGTGAGCTGGGGTGGGGAGCTGCTGCACGGCTCCCCGGGCCGGGGGGGAGCCTCGGGGGAGGGAGAACTGCCGCGGGGCTTGGGGAGGGGGCGGAGCAGAGGTGAGCTGAAGTGGGGAGCTGCCGCACAGCTCCCCGGGCAGGAGGGGGAGCTGCCACGGGGGGGAGGGGTGTGCCTCAGAGTGGAGGAGGGGGTGGGGAGCTGCCGCAGGACTTGGGGAGGGGGCAGAGCAGAGATGAGCTGAGGTGGGGAGCTGCCATAGGGGGGTGCCTCAGGGCAGAGGGGGGGTGAGGAGCTGCTGCGGGGGGGGGGGCGGCGCAGGGAGCTGCCGCAGGACTCGGGGAGGAGGGAGGGTGCAAGGTGGAAGTTTTGCCTAGGGCGCGAAACATCCTTGCACTGGCCCGGCCCTGCCCTAAAGAACAATTGCCGTGTGACCAGGACAATTTGCATCAATAGATTATTACACACTACATTTGATAAGGGATCGATTCAGCTCTGTAACTTCCCAAACCTCATGAATAAAGAGAAGCATTAAGAGGAAGAAGTGATGCTATTTTCAGTTTGCTGATACACAACAGAAAATAGAAAAATAAGCCATCAGGTGATTTTGACTGGGGAACAAAAAAGTCCCCATACATTACAACTTATTTAAACTCCAAAGAGTAGGTAAGTAAATGAAAAAAGACACGGCAATTTCTACTCCTGATGTAGTGATAATTTCTCATTGCTCAGGGACTGATGGGCAGGGAAACTAAGAAGCTACATCACAGGCATGGAACATGAAGACAAAAGTGAGAGTCTGCAGAACCTGGAGGAGTTTCACGTTTCAGAAGAATACGGCTTTGTTCTCCCAGACCCACTGGTAAGAGTTTTAGTATTACAGTAGCAAGTTAAAATTTTACGCAGCACATTTGCCTGGTCTGCTAAACCAATATACATAAAATTAGAGCAAATAGAGCAGATATTATTTATATTGCAATATAAAATAATATCTGCTCTATTATATATAGCAAAAATAGAACACTGCTGCTTACTAATTAGCAATTATTGCAATTTTATATGCCAAGTGCTCATTAGTGTATGTGTAATACAATATTACTTAGTTATTTAATGCTATATGTTTTACACACACACACACACACACACACACACACACACCATTCCTTAGCATATGTATATTTTAGTAATTTGTATGTATAACAAACAATTTTTGTAATAGACATTTAAGGCTTCAGAGTGACTTGCCTGAGAGTTTGTATGTAGAGTCACAGTGTGAAGCACTGGAAACAGCTCCAACGTGGCTGAGAGCTCTTTTTGCTCAGAATATCTCCAGGTTGAATAAGCAATGGATTTTGCTGTCTGCTACTGGCCAATTTTTAAGTTCTCAGAAATTAGACTCATGCCTGACCATAGCTACAAACTGTATACATGTCACTCCAAGAGTCCTAGACTATTGTGATAACAGAAATAACACATTACCGCCCTTACTCTTCAACTACTTTGCACAAAGCAGTTTCCTTATTTGTACGAGAGAGACTGCATTGATGGTGGATTTCTTGGTCCAGCTGCCAAATCCATGTGACAAATATCCCAAATGCACAGAGCCCCTCACCGCAGCACACCCCCCTCATTCATCACCCACGTAACACCACAACTAGCACGTGCAGTAACCCCAAACATCACCCTGAAGCCGAAAACGTCTGAGAGTCAGTGTGAAGTGATGGAAACAGCCTCAAGTGTGGCTGAGAGCTCTTTTTCTTTAGAATGGCCCCAGGTTCCATCATTACTGGGATTCACCATCTGTTTTAAAGATTATCCAAAAAACGGTTGAGAACTTAAAAAAAAATTCTCAAACCACACCTGACTTTCAGATTATACCTTAAACCAGTAGCTGGAAGCCCATCCTGTCATATGGGTGTAATTTGCCATAAGCTACACACTTGCGGTTGGTTTAAGAGACTCAGTGGATGAATTAAATATTCTATGAAACTCTCAAATGATTTAGGCGCTTGCTACCCTGAACGTATAATTTTCAAAATGCACCTTTGACTTCAATGGGACCTAAGTGCCCAACCATTTCATGCTTCTTGGTCCCTTCTGGCCTTACGTTCTGTAAACTATTAGATCATCTCACCTGACCTTCTGTACATCCATTCTGTATAGGCCATTATTTTTTAGCCAGATAACCCTATATTTACCCAAAAACTTTAGTCCGACCACAGCATTTCAGTCCTCAGGAGCCTAAACTGTGGACCCCAGGGAGAGACCAAGGTACCACCAGTGTCTGAGGGCCGGCAATGGCATGGAATTGATTAGATATGCCCAGATAATTGGAGGAAGTGATCTGCACAGCCACACAGGATCAGAGACCTTGGAAAGCACAAAACTCTCTGCCATCTGACCTGGGAAAAAATTCCTTCCTGAGCCCCAAATCGCAAGGGGTGGGGGGGGAGAAAAGAGAATCGGTGGTTAGACCCTGAGCATCTGAGCACGACCCATCAGCCCCTATCTGGAAAGAATTCTCTGTACCACTTCAGACCACCCATCCCCCTTCTCCAGCTAATCTCATGTGCTGTTTTTCACCCTCCTTTCTGTGAAGCATCCATCTGGCCAACTGGGGTGGGTGGGTGTTCCCGCCTGACCCCTGAAACATAAGCCAGTGATTATAATCAAATCTCAATGCAAAGCTCTAAGTGTTATGAACCCATTGATAGCAATGCAGGTAATCCTGTTCTCCCCATGGCCAATGAGGAAAGGAGATGTATGAATCCCCCAGTTCATTCACAGATTCCAAGGTCAGAATGGACCAGCCTGACCCCCTGCATACAGATGCATTATTCCAGCTGATGGGAGAAATTCTATGGCCGATCTTTTAAAAAGATAGATAAATTCAACCTTGAAGTAAGATGTAATTTCCTGGCTGTGAGGATGATTAAATAATGAAAGCTCTTAGCAGGGGACGGGGTAGAATCACCAGCACTGGAAGTTGATCATTTTATTTTAAATAACTTCTACTTCCTGCCACTAAATCTTTTTATGCCTTTGTCAGAGAGGTTGAAAAGCCCCTATCACCACACTGGCGATCACTGTGTATAGATAATTGATTACCTTCTCTTTGATAAACTAAAAGTGAGAGATGACTTGAGCTCCTTAAGCCTCATTGCAAGGCTGGTTTTCCAGCCCCAAAGTAAAGCAGACTGACGTGATACTCTACAAATATGTTCACATGGTCATAACAGGCCAGATTCTGATTTCACTCCAGAGAAAGTAGTTACAGCATAAAATCAGAAGGAGGCCCAACATCTTGCACAAAATTAGATCTGGCCTTGGAATCTAGCAACGGACAAGGGGAGATTACATACAATCTAGATACGGGAATTTAAAAACAAATTTGTGTACATTGACATGACAGAAGGGATTATTTAATACTTAATTTTTCTCAATAGAAATGACTTACATGGACTGAAATTTTTGACTTAAAATACCCATAGTAAATACACGTTGTACCTCAGAGCATCCCTAGATACTTACTGCGATTATACAGTGAAGTTTCTACAAGATCAAAATGTCCAGCAAGCAGAGCAGAAACTTTCATGTCGCTTGCTCATGAGCTTTCCATCTACTACTGACACTTAAGTATCATTTCATCCTGGGCTATACGAGAAATATAATCAACCGGTTTTATTTTCCGACGCAATACCATCTCTGCACTTCCTTTTTATTTGTGCCTGTATCATTTTCAAACCACTGTAAAAAGGGTTTTCATCACGTCAGTGAGGGGGGGGAAAAAGTCACCAAACTATTTCTCCTAAAATGATATATTTGAGCATGAATAGTGCAAAAATTCAGGAGAAATAGTGCCTTGCTGTAGTATGACATCAGGCCACATTTTGGGCTCCACAAACATACAGTGAGAGACCAATAAATAGGAAGAAGCGCATTTAAGCCTCAGATCTACGTGTACAGCATGCTAAAAGCACCATCAGGCCATGGTGGTTTTAAAATGGGAGTTTCCCCATCAGTAAGTGAATAAAACCAAAACGTTTCTGTCTCGCATGATGCTTACGTAGTGTCTGAGTGATCCCAAATTAGATGCATCTGTCAAGCCTGATTGCTTATTCTGTCTGTTCTCATTACACTGGCCAAACCACATTGCCCATGCCCAGGGAGCACGGTTGGACAAGCGAATGTGTTGTCTGCCACTCGGTTAAATGGAATTTTGATTTGTAAAAACAAAACAAAGAACAATTTCTTCACAACTGTGTGTGTTTTACTTTGAATGACAGAATATTCTGCCTCTGCAGCCTCTTCCCCCTTGCAGCTAATGATGAATAACTAACTGTATTTCAAGGCATGCTATTATTCCCTGCTATGCCCACTGCAGGCTCGCTGGACTCCAAGGTGATATGCTGGAGCTAGGATTAGTGGCCAGACACAAAGAGTGCACCTACACTGCAATTAAAAACCCACGGCTGGCCCAGGCCCGCTGACTCAGGCTTAGCCTAAGAGGCTGTTTAATGCAGTGTAGATGGTTAGGCTCAGGCTAGAGCCCTGGCTCTAGGATTCTGCAAAGTGGGAGGATACCAGACCTTGGCTAAGCCCAAACATCTCTACTGCAATTCAGCAACCCCTTAGACACGTGTGGCTGGCCCTTGCCAGCTGTCTTGGGCTAGGACTAATTGCAGCATAGACATACCCTCAGTCTTTAACATAGCTGAGTTTTGCTGTAGCAAAGACAGAAGCAGGAAGAACTAGCAGCCCATCCAATATTCAGGCCCTAGGCCTCATGAGGTCTTTCCTGTTGTTCTTCCCTTGGCAAGAGAACGAGCGGCACTCCCAGATTTTGTGACCAAGTCTGTTCAGACCGCAGCTCCCACTGAGGTGCTGGGCAGGGAGAATTGGGAATGGGGTGGGACCAAGAGGGAAGCGATCGCTATTTCCAGCTCTCCCCTAGATTCAGGTTCTCTTGGTTAGGACGTCCCGAGAGGAACGTTCTGATCTCTGAAGGGCTGGAATTTCCTGGCCACAGCCAAGTGCTCAGCCCACACAACTGGGGCCAGATTTACAGCAGTGCCCTGCGCCCAACGCGTATCCAGGACGCCGAGCTCTTTTGAAAACCTGGCCTTCAACGGCCTGCAGCTGAACTCGTAAGTCTCCCGCTGGAGTTGCGGGGGAGAGTCAGTGGGAGTTCTGTGCTAATATGGGAAGGCCGGTGAGCGGGCAGGCGGGATTCTGCTCGGTTCAGACCCAGAAGGAAGCTGGGTCGCAGCAGGGAAAACATTCCGTCGTTAAAAGGACCGCCCTCATTTAGATTTCTTTCATACAGACGGAACTGCCAGATTATTACGCTCCCTGGATGAATGTCGCAGCCAACCTGCCCCACCTGATAGAGGGACATCAGCTCCGCCGGGAAGTAGCAAAGGTTAGCTAACCAGTGCTGCACGCAGCAGGTTATCAGACGATAACTAACTCTTCCCCGGGGCTGTGCTAATGTCTCTTTCCCCTCGCAGATGCCACTGCTCAGCACACAGTACCTGCGAGGACACAGGCAGCTGCGCCTGGCTCGCCTGGCTCTCGGCTTCATCACAATGGGATACGTATGGCAAGGAGGCGGCAGACAGACAGTGAAGGTCAGCACCTTTGTTACCCTCTGATGTCCTACATCAACGATGCCAACACTCAGTGTCTGGCTTGGCTCCCATTTCACTAGGGCAGGTCAAAGACTGAGGAGCAAGTACTGGGGAACGTTACTAGCCTACCTACCTGTACAGCATGCAGTGCTCAGTAACATGACCGTGCTCTTCCCCTGTGCTGCATGGAGAGCAAGCACCAAGAAGCCCACCCACCCTCTGTCCCCGAAGACACAAACTGCGGCAAAAAGCATGATCTCTGAGCCTGAGTGCCACCCTCTTGAACTGGTGTGTCAACGTAAAGCGGTGGATGAAAGGCAGGAACTGACAGTGCCCTGGGGTCACAGTGCCCCGCTCGGCACTGATCTGCAAAACTGCCTTTGTTAGAAGCAGAGTTTCCATCCCAACAGGGTGAATCTCCCCAGTTCTCCTGTTTCGTTACCCAGCACAGTAGCCATCTGCTGTTCCTGTAACACTCTTGTCTAACCTAGATCCTTCCCAGAGCGCTCGCGGTGCCTTACTGCACGATCTCGGAGCTTCTCGACCTGCCGCCCATCCTTGTCTATGCAGACTGCGTTTTGGCAAACTGGAAGAAGAGAGACCCCTGTGGGTATGTAGAGCTCCGGGACCACCTCTGTCAGACGCCACAGCGCTTTGTATACAGTAACGACACCACCACCCTGCGCCTGTTGGAGGTGTAGGCATGCAGCTCTCACCTGTAGGTCATGCCCAGATCAGGTCACCTGAATGCATATAAACATATTACAGTGAACCCAGTCAGTGCAATCATACAGGTGCTATCCAGACGCTTTCACCTGCTGGGGCCCCATTAACTGATCCAGGCATCCTCCTGTCTGGTACAAGCCTCCTCATAGGACATTTCAGCTACCGACTGCTTCGAGACTTGGGGTCACACAGCTCTGGCAGTGGCAGGGTGAGACACTAGGGGCTGTTCTCTTCAAAGAGCTGAACCCAGATAGAAGGTAAATTCCCACCCTGAGCCCCCCATCCGTGACTGGGTGCTGGACACCCCACGGTCTATGCAGCCCCAGTTAGGGTTCCCTGGAAACCCATGTCATGGCCACTCAACAGCGCTGGGTTGTCCTCACTTAAAAACAGCCTTAAAATCTTTCCTCCTCACGGCTTTCTTTTTTCTTCCTCAATTGCGGCTCCGTCCCGGCTGTGCCTGGAGACCCCTGAACACAGAGTAAGTAGATCTGGTTTGTCTTGGCGAATGACAGGACTGTAGAGCGCTGTGCCAGAGTGACCCCAGGGGTGCAATTCCCAAGGAGACATGCCCAGCATGCTTAAAGTAGCGTGTAGCCGCAGCGGGTGGGCGAGGCTAGCCACCCCGAGTACATGCCTAGCATCTTGGGCAGGTGCATACTCAGGTGCAGCCCCCCCCCCCCCCCGACCACCATGGCTACATTCAGTTCTTAGCGTGCTAATGCCCATCAAGCTAGGGCAGGTATGTCTCCATGCGCTGGAATCACGCCTCCAGCTGGAGGTGCAGGCACATACTGACAGGCATGGGGGAGAGCAAGGAAAGGAAAGATGGCTTGGTCTTACGGCTACAGCAGCATCCCCAACTCAACCTGCACAGACTAACAAGTGCACCACCGACCCCAAACGGGGGGGGTGGGGGTGGTCTTCTTCACCGCTGTGTTACAGCTTCTCCATCATAAAACTGGGATAAAACTACTTTTGGTGGGGAGAGAGGGAGGCAGGGATTGATTAGTTTATGCTCCTGGAGTGACTTGTATGAAAGAATACCAGCATAGTATACACAGATATGGGAAAGGAACAAACCATTCAATTCTGCAGGATAGTTTAGAGAGCACATGCAAACATGTGCACGCAGCACCTTACACAACTGATTTCACAGTCGTTTCTATACGTCAGCCTGAATGCGTGTTCTGGGACCTAATTCAGGTTTTCAAAAGGTTTTGCTTTTCTACATGCAGTTTCATCTGAAGAGCTGGCAGTCTAGCTGCACACAAAAGCCACTGCATGTTTTCCTTTGGATTCCACACTAGCTTCTGGTTAATGATATTTTTACACTGCACAGTTCTCCTTGGATACAGTTTCTCAGCATCAGCTACAAATTGCTATTTCTTTGAGGTCATTTTACTGACCTAGCCCTGAGGAATGCATCTTTCTTCCCTTAGGAATCTCGACATCCTGTTTTCATTCCCTGGAGGGGACAGCAACAAAGGTTTCTTCCTAGTCTCTCTTCTTGTTGAAGCAGCAGCTGCAGCTGGAATCAAGGTACCGAGTCCTAATGAAATAGCAAGGGGGCTCGCTCGCAGCTGGACTAAGTGCTGCTTACAAACTCCATTAAGTTTACCTCACAGGAACCTAGCTTTCTGCCCAGTAGATTCTACGGCAGTTTAAAGTGATCAAACGCACCTAGGACATGGTGACCAAGTACAAGTGCAGGTTTTTCCACCATCCACGTAAACCCCTGTGCTGTAGAAATCAATCACTTTGCATTCTTCACCCAGCAGAGGCCGAGATAGTTTTTTTTCCTTATTTGCCCGCAGATGGGAGACCCGCATCATAAACAAGAGCAAATGGGTCCTAAGCCTCAGTCTGCTGTTAGCTCTGTTCTTTTCCACCCTTCCCTGCTGTTGCCGACTACTGGAGTCACCTCAGCATCTCTCTGCAGGTTCTAGCTGCAGAGCTGTGGAGAAGGGGTTTGGACACCATCCCTTTAAGAGGGTGGCATCTTTATGACCCCACTGTAAGTGAATCCCTGCTAAGGAGGCACCAGGGATGAAGCCCAGTTTCATTCCCTACCAATCCCCGAGATGGCTCCTGCTGGAGAACCCGACAGTATCACAACTGGTAGTGACCTGGGAGACTCTGCAGTCTCTTTCCTCAGAAAGTCTGACCCTTGTGTCCTGGATACCAAGAGTGTTTTTCCCTCTGTTCCCTCTAAGGCAATCCCCATTATTGTCAATGCCATATTGCACCATGGCCTTTGCTCCTTGGAAACAGCACTGCAGGATGTGGCCTTGTCTATATGCAAGATGCGTGAAGCTTTCAAACTGATTCACGGTAAGTGCTTAGACTTGATAGCTGCGCTTGCGAATTCTGACCAAAAATCCCACAACAAAATTTACATTCATGCAACAATCAATCCCTATTTTATTACTTCCAGGTAGAGAGACACGCTCCCTCCCCCCAACAGCTTGTAGTTAGCTCCCTGAGTCTGTTGCAGAGTCTCCTTTGTGGTCAGATAGGCAATTAGAATGAGTGTGTAATGGTTCCCAGGGATGTGTTGAGTTGAATGCTGATGTGGGAAGGATGCAGGAGCTTCCTCACTGTCCAAAACTGGGCATCCGCAGAAGTGTATTTCAGCCAAAGAACTAATTTTCTGTCCCTAAAGACATCCCACGGTCAGTGCTCTGCTGAAATGAGATGCGCTTTATTCTAAGCTTGTCTCACCAAATACACGTTTTAGCATGTATGCCAGTCAGCATGCCCGTGAGAGGGATCGCAGAGACAAATAACAGACAGCAGCACTGTTACGCACTGAAATGAGCAGGAGACTGACGTTCAGAACTGAATCCACATCATGAGTTACCATCTCTGGTGCTAAAGCCATAGTACGATGCCGGGTCTGGGAACTGTTGTGCAAACCACTTTGGCTCACTAAATGAAGCGAACTGCAAGTACCACTAACTGCCAATAGCATTACTTCACTCAAGTTGCCCAAGTATTTGTGGGCAAGGGATGTCTGCAAACCACTGCCTGTGCATGGCTGGGGCCGAGCCCTGCCTGGCACCACAGAGCAACGCGCCAATCCTCTGTGCCAGCAGCAGAGCCAGTTCCCAGTGGGCTACCACAAATTGTACTTTATCCTGCGGAGAGGCCAAGCAAGCAAGGGGCTCCCCTGAATGTGATCACCCCAGTTTGTGCAGTGCTGGGTTCAGGAGTAGGCTGATGTGTCATTTTAGAAATGTATCCATTAAACAGATTAAATACTTTAAATCAATCAGGAAGGGGCATGGAATCTCTCCAAGCCAAATAATATCTGACGTAACACTCACATTGCTGGCAAAGGGCGGTATCTGAAAAGCCAGGGCTCTAAGGGTTAGTTTCACATGTTGCTTATGGCTCCAATGCACTCATTAACCTGAACGAATGTTCCGTGTCTCCGCAGAGTGTGTAAATCCAGGAGTGTTTTTCAGATCCCTTCGCATATACCTCTCAGGGTATGTACCTTCTCTGGGTCACTCTCTCTTATTAGGAACAAAGGAGTCACTAGACTGCATCAGACCAATACCCTGCCTCCCACAGGGACTGGCACCGGATGGTGTAAGAAAACATCAATTACAGTATAACCCGCCTAGTACAGAAAAAATTCTTCCAGCCCGCTCAGTTAGGGGCTGATCCTGCCCCAAAGCAGGAGGTGTGTAATTTCCAATTAGGTATAAGGAAGGAGAATGTACCCACTTAAAATGGAAAAAAAAAAAAAAAAAAAAAAAAAAAAACAACCAACCATTATCATTAAGCAATATCATCTATAACATTTGCTCCATCATTTTATAAATGCACACTGAGTTCTCACCTCCCAGCAGGAGCGGGTATTTAGCCTTCTACTTCCCCTTCCTGACACCAGCTCCGTTCCCTTCCAAATGTAGGGTGACCGGATGTGCCAATAGTAGGGGCTTTGTTTTCTATAGGACCCTATTCCCCCCCCACCACAGATTTTTCACACTTGCTATCTGGTCACCCTACCGTGATGTTACCTGAGAAACTTTGCCCATCACATGTTGGATAAAGAACTAAGTTCCCAGCCCAGTCCAACAGGCACTGCCTGGAAGCCTGCATCACAGCCCTGAGTTCCCCTTCCTGCAGGTAGCACAGCGCTTTCACGATGGGGATAACTAGGGGGTGGGTTAGGCCTCGGTGGTGCTAAGGTCATTCCGAGTTAACAGAACACAGATCTTGCATTGGGCTGCGTTACAGCAGAACCACTGTTTCCAGGAACAATTGTCTGGTGAGAAGTTGCCTGTGCTGCAAGTCACTAATGTCTATCACCATGGCGGGTCAAGCCACACGGAAACCCCAACAGGCAGTTAGCACATTCAGTATGGGAAAGGCCATGCAATTGCTTCTTGCTTCGTGTTTTTGGAACCAGCTGGAAGGACAATTTCCTGATGCCGGAGGGGCTGGTGTACGAGGGGGTGTGGGACAGCCCCAAGCAGTTTTTCGGCGGCAGTGCGGCACAGAGCTCTACATTACAGTGCTTTGACGTACTGCTAGGAATCCAGCACAGCACAACCCAGGGTAAGTGGAAATAGCTGCGGTTGGAAGCTGCAGTTATTGTGGGACTAGTACATGAGCCTTTCACCAAGAGCTTCCGGTTCTAGTGAACCAGCCACTAGAATATTGTTCAGCGGGTTAGTCCAGAAGACTCCTGCCAGACACGTGTGGGCAAGAGACCGGGGTCTCCCCAGAAAGGGATTTCCCCCTCAGAACAGAACAGAACAAAAAACAAACCTCCCGTGGGCCAGAGCCAGAACAAACAGGGGAGCCACTAGCCTCAGCTTAACAACAGGTTATTAGAAACCGTGTGTGCACACTCCCCGCTTGCCAGCTGCCTGGCCCACATCACTCAGTAGAGAAGCAATGGGCTCGGATAGTTTTCAGAGGGAATCAATACTTCAGCAATAGTGCAGTCACTTCCCGGGGTAAGAGTTTAGAGCAGGGCACTGGAGTTGGGAGAGAGAATCAGTCACCAAGGGGGCCAATGATTTACATTCGTTTTTGTAACTCACTCACTCAGAGGAGTGATATTTGTCACACAGCGAGGAGCAGGGAAGGGCTGAGCTGGGTAACCACCACCGTTTTGGCCCAGCACCTTTTCTTTAGTGGGGGCCAGTGCCGAGCTCTCTCACTGCATTTCCCAAACTAATGCTCTTGCCTTGCTGTTGCAGGGTTCTCAGCAGAGTACCTCAGTTGCATGAGGGATTACATGCCAGCGGCTCACAGGGCCTTCATTCAGACCCTAGCTTCTGGCCCCTCCCTCCGGCAGTTTGTCCTGGCAACAGGAGATGCAGGCCTGCACGCAGCTTTCAACAAGTGCGTGTCGGTGCTGGCGGACCTACGGAGCTATCACATACAGATCGCCACCAAGTACATCACCATCCCGGCTGGGAGGTGCCGAGTGGAGCAGCAGCAGCTCGGGGGCTGCGTCCACGAGGGCATGTCAGTGCTCTCAGAAAGGGGAACTGGCGGGACAGGGTTTATGCGCTTTCTCAAAGCCATCAGAGACACCACCCAAAAGGCACAGCTCACGGAGGAGGCGGCAACGGTGCCAACACACTGACTAGCCCACAGTGATGGCACATTCAGATGGGCCCCTCCATGCCCTGCCCCTCTCCTGTTGCTGTCAGCCCTGGGTTAGCCATGACCTTGAGATGGGATGGGACAGCCTGGACATGAGGAAGGATTGGGCCTTCTCCTCCACAGTCCAGGGGAGCAGGAAGGCAGCACCCAGCCTGATCTGTGGACCATTGCAAGTGGGTGCATCCACTGAAACCACAAGGACTGGCTGGGGTCCCTGGCCCATTGAATGGTGCCTGTGCACACTTTGCAGCATGGGCAAGGACAACCCAGCCATTACGGCCAGCAAATCCGTTGCTTTCTAGATTGTATTTATATCTATGGTGTAAAGAGCCATGCACACTGTCATAAATATAAAGGGAAGGGTAACAACCTTTATGTAAGCAGTAACATCAAATCCCTCCTGGCCAGAGGTACAGAATCACTTATCTGTAAGGGGTTAATCAGTTCAATTAACCTAGTTGGCACCTGACCAGAAGGACCAATGGGGAAAGAAGATACTTTCAAATCAGGGGCAGGAGTTGTTTGTTCCCTCTGGTTAGAGAGCGACAGACACAGACACACCGACCCCGACCAAGCAGGTAACCCAGCTCCTATTGAAATGATATATCTAAAATTACAGAAATTTTCTTGCGATTACTTACAATGATTAGCACAGGGAAAATTCACAAGCTAAAACAAAAGATAATCTAAGAGGGAGGTTTATTCCTGTTTTTGTAACTTTGAAGTTGAGCCTAGGAGGGAAATCCTCTATGTTTTAAATCTTTTTATTACCCTGTAAAATTACCTTCCATCCTGATTTACTTTGTCCTTTATAATAAAAGAAGCACCTCTAAAAAAATTCTTCTTTTAAGAGCCGGATGGGTTTTTAGGACACTAAAAACTAAAGGGTCTGGTCTGTGCTCACTTTGTTAACTAGATTATTTTTGCTAGATTATTCTCAAGCCTCCCCAGGAAAGGGGGTGAAGGGGCTTGGGAGGAGTTCCTGTTTCCCCAAAATATCCAAGTGGTCCTTTTCCTAAATCTTTGTTTAACTCACTTGGTGGTGGCAGCACATCGTCCAAGGACAAGGAAGGATTTGTGCCTTGGGGAAGCTTTAACCTAAGCTGGTAGAAATAAGCTTAGGGGGTCTTTCATGCAGGTCCCCACATCTGTACCCCAGAGTTCAGAGTGGGGAGGAACCCTGACACACATTCATTGCACTGGGGAGTGGCGGGAAAGTGAAGTGCTTTGTACCTCTGTCCATATGGTATCTGCGGTAACAGCACATTTCAGTGCCCTTCCCATCGAGGGCCGGCGCTTCCACTAGGCGACCCTAGGTGGTGGGGGGTCCTTCCGCTCCGGGTCTTCAGCAGAAATTCGGTGGCGGGTCCCAGAGCGCGTGAAGGACCCGCCGCTGAAGTGCCCTGAAGACGCGGAGCGAAAGAACCCCCGCCGCCAAATGCTCAGAGGAGGAGCGCTGCCGCCTAGGGTGGCAAAAACCGTGGTGCGGCTCCTGTTCCCACCTGGCGGTTATTAGAGCTCTGCCCCTAGCTGGGGTTGCTGAGAGAGACACATGCTTCTTCCAGCTCTAACTTCCCCTGCACTCAGGTGATATTTGTGAATCCCCCAGGAGGAGGAGGAAGTGCAAACAGGCTGCAAAGCCACAGGGGGAAGAAAGTTATAATGCAACTTGCTAAATACTTGATTCTGTATCTGGCCTCCTGTTACACTGGTTTCTAGGGGAGCAGGATGCCCACAACCCCAGGGGCCTGCTGCTGGCCCACCAGCCCCTGGAGACAGTTGAGGCAAAAGCCACACGCCAGGGCACTGCATGACAGGAATGCCTATTCACAGCCCTGGGAAATGGACCGACGTTCCCCCCTGCAACACCCAAGCAGCTTTTGCAAACAGTGTCTCAAACTCATCTGCCAGGAACCCCAAGCGGCAGCAGCAGGTGTAGCTCACCCTGTTGAGAGCCCGTCAGTTGGGGATGCAGCTGCAACTTAGAAAGATACAGGCAACCAAAATCCAGGGCAACCGAAAAACATTGCAACTGTGGCAAGCTGAACAGGCCGAACATGAAAAGCCACCAGGCAGAGCCTGGTGAACTTCCATTCTGCCCCAGACTGGAAGAGATCAGCTGACATAACTCCCACATTGCCTGTCCGGGCTGCGGAGGCTCAGACCCTCCCCATTTTGCCCAAGTTCAGGTTTCAGATTGATGCACTTGTACACTCTGTGGCTGTGGAGGTGGGGGCAGCTGCTGGCTGGGGTATGACAAGAGGAAGTCTGATTCATAAGGGCAGGAACCCTTCAGGAAATCCCCTCACACCCCACCAAAGCTCCAAGCAGGTGCTGACCAGGGCCGGCTCTGGCTTTTTTGCCGCCCCAAGCAAAAAACGCCTGGCTGGCTGGGGCAGCAAAGGGAGAGGGGAGGGGAGGAGAGGAGGAAAACAAACCCGCCCCCGGCCGGAGCGGTGGGGGAGGGAGAACAAACTCGCTGGCCGGAGCGGCGAAGGGGGGAGGGGGGAAAACAGAGAACAAACCTGCCCCCGGCCGGAGCAGCGAGGGGTGGGGGTGGGGGACAAACCGGCCGGCCGGAGCAGTGAAGGAAAGAAAAAAAACCAAATACTTGTGGGGCGGTGGGAGTGTGGGTACAGGGGGACTCCCGGCCCTGCAGACCCCGGGCAGCGGAGTGTGCACCCCAGCTAGTGGGGCAGGAAAAGAGAGAAGGGGGGCAGCCAGGGCTTCCTTAAGCGGGGTACTTGCCAAGCGGCCCCTCCCTCTGCGCCGCCTGTTGGGAGGGCTCCATGCCGCTCCGGTCGGCAGGCAGGGAAGGACGCGGACTGCCCTGCCAGGCTTGCTGCAGGGCGCTCCCCTCCTCTGCCCCCTACAGGGCGGCGGGAGCAGCAAACCAAAAAGAAAAAACCTGCAGGGGCAGCCAAAGCGGTGAAGCACAAAACAAAAAGGATTAGATGGAATGCCGCCCCAAGCACGAGCTTGCTCGGCTGGTGCCTGGAGCCGGCCCTGGTGCTGACTCATGGCCGGAGTCAGGATGGTCTCGTGGTTCAGAGCCAGGTGTGGAGCCACAACTCCTCCCCCCCCCTCTAATTCCAGTTTTACCGCCAGCCTCCTGCAGGACCCTGGACAAGCCATGTAGGGCCAGATTTCCAGAGAGCTCAGCATTTGGTGTGCACCCCAAGCCCTAAGGCCCCCTTTCCAAGGGCAAACGGACTCAGTAAGCTGTGCTGAGAGAAGAACCCCGACCATACGTTGGCTAGTCATGAGACCCCATTCTAAGCCAGAGATGGAAGTTACACTTTCCCTGTGTTTGCTGCATTATCTTTCACCTGAGGATCTTACTTTGCCGCCTGAGAAGATGACGCTAGGTCTGATGTACTGAGAACTGTGTTGGAATCGCAAGCTGTCACTTGGGGGGGGCGGAGGGGGGTGAAGGAGCAGAGTTTCCTGGCCATGCTTTCAGGCTGGGGGGCAGGGGCTCTGGGGGAAAGTGCCCCCAGTCAGTCCACAGGAGGTGTATGTAATAATTTAAAAATTTTGGCCAGAGGCATAAGGACCTGAATAGTCAAACTTGGATAGCCAGTTTTAGGGGCCAAATTGACTCGCCCTAGGTCATCATGCACAGAGCCAATCTGTGGCAAAGCCAGCAGAGAACCCCAGGAGTCCTGGCTCCCAGTCCTTTAGTGGCTTTCCATGGAACGTTTATAGAAATGAGCCCAGTAATGCTGACAACCTCTAGGAGATTGTAAGTGTTCCCAGCAGAGAAGCGATGGCGAGAGAGCTGGGCTGAACTGAGAACAGTGAAGGATTTTAAATGTTTTTGCTCTGAGCTTTCACATTCAGTTAGGACAACTCAGTCCCCCTTCCTTTAGGGCTGGTATCCGTGGGCAACACGTTGAGCAGGGCTGCACTTAAGCAGAGTTTGCTCAGTCTTGTCTCAGTTCCCTAATCAGACAGCAGCCTTAGCCTTGTCTGCATTAGCCACCTAGTGGGCAGGGAGTTTTGTTCCCATGTATCACTGAAACAATTAGCTTGGAAATTAACATAGCCTTATTCTAATGACCCTCCCATAAATAGCTATTTGTTATACTCCATTAGCTGGGTGCATGCAGTAGGTACAGATGCATATTATGCTCCAGTGACAAGCACATTAGCAGCATGTAATTTACTAATGCAAATTAAAACAGGCATTAGTATCTTATGCTCTATTTGGCATTGGCAAATTCATAACAACATTAGCATACATTTAATCATTAGGAAGTTAGCTGGAACCTCAAAGAAATCCTCAAGTGACATGAAACAAGTATTAGGAAATTATTTTATGCCCTGCTGTGATGCTTATTTTTGTGACAGCAGCTTCAGTTTTGGTTTCCATTAAAGTATGTGCTAATAATATCCTTGGCACAGGCAAGGTAAATCAGCAGCACCTTATCCAAGCACAGAGACTAAGATACAGCCTGTGCTTAGTACAGCTTACATTGTTCCCTTTGGGGAGAGAACACAATACTTTAGGTTTCAGAGTAGCAGCCGTGTTAGTCTGTATCCGCAAAAAGAACAGGAGTACTTGTGAGACTATCACCTTAGAGACTAACAAATTTATTAGAGCATAAGCTTTCGTGGGCTACAGCCCTTTTGCCTGGCTGGAGTCCAGGGCTGCTTAAAGGGAACTGTGGGCCTTGCTGGAACAATAGCCAACAGGAATCAGCACTGACAGGATCTGTACCTAGCATCATGGTAACTTCTGGTTTTTCATTCCAGTGCAGTGTCTGAGCTGGATTAAAAGCTCCTGCAACCAGAGGAAAGGCCGCTTGGGTCAGTAGATGGGGGCACCAGGCTAGTGTTAGAATAAAGGCCAAATACTTGCCTATTATCCCAGCTGTTTTTCCCATATATAAAGGTATAGCAAGACAATCAATCAAAGAGGCCCAACAGCAAGGAGGCCCAGCAGATGTATCCCATTACCCCTACCCCTGGACCCTGGAAGGGCAATCAATCAAGGGGACCCAACAGATGTATCCTATATACCCCTAGAAAGGAATTTAAAATTCCTTAGGTCAGCAGAATGTATGCACGTTAAGTCATTTGTTACTGGGTATAAAAAGGCTTGCTCTCCGCTTGTAAGGTGTGCTCCTCCCTCTGGCATGAGTCGAGGGGGACACCCGCTCAGCTGACTGATCAATAAAGAACTTGAAGCCGTCTTCTAGACTCCCGTGCCTCCTTGGGGTAATTGGGCAGCTCCAGGGGGAAACGAGCCCATTTGGCTAACAAATGGCGACTCCGCCGGGACTTCTCTCCCTATAGAGGGCACTGACCGACGGCCGAGGGCGATTCCGAGGAGTGGCCACCTCGAGCTGTTGCTTTGCTCGGGCCTCGGATCGTCATAATCGGCCGGGGCGGCTGTGTCCTCTCTAAAGAGAACTCTGAAGGACACGGAAGCAAGACGGCTTCAGAAGGAGGGGAAGTCTGACTGCCGGACGCGGCCACTTCGGGCGGTAAGTGCGTTTACCTCCTGGGTTTGAGGAATAACGCCCCCGAGGTGTGGGTTGGACAGTGGAAATCCCCTAGGCAGCCTGTATACGGGAAGGTATGTTAACATTATTGTAGCTTTGTAAATGTCTTGTTGTTGTGTTTTTGGTTAAAGGGTAAGCAAATAACGGCCAATGAGTAACGTAACTAACTCCACAAGTCCATGGGCCGTTTTTAACAATTATTGGGACTTGGAGCAACCTCAGGGATTACTCTTGTCTATAGGAAGGGTAATCTTGTTTCTCCTCTTAATGGTGTGTTGGAAACCGAGATTGTAACTGATTAAAGGATCTGTGTGAAAGATGAATGAGTGCTGCTGACAGGTCTGAGGCTTAAGCTGACTTCAGCCGCCCCAAGACTCCTGCAAGGGGAAACCCGATGACCAGGATATCTTGATTGCAAGGGGGGTCAGCCGAACCTCGTGACCCAGCGGATATCTGAGTTAGAACTAGATCTATACCTCTTCCCCCTCTTGATATCTCTGTCTCGGAAAACTCTGGGTAAAGCATAATGGGGTCCGGACAAAGCACCTTCTCCTGGACACCCCTGGGATGTATGCTGCATAACTGGAAGGCGTTTAGACGCCAGGCTAATTATGGAATTGTATTATGTAAAGACAAGCTTGTAAAATTCTGTACTCTTGAATGGATGACATTCGGGGTGGAATGGCCCGAGGGCGGGACGCTGAAACCAGGGGTTGTACAAGCAGTACATAGCATTGTGATCTGGGATGGGCATTGGGACCAATATCCCTATATAGATATTTGGCAGGACCTTGTGGCCAATCATCCCCCATGGTTGCAAAAATGTAGATCACAAACTATTAAAACCTTAATGGCCCGTGCCCCTGTTAGGAAACCCTGTTTCCCTGTTAAGAAATCTTGTCTGCGGGCTGTGATTCCCTCTGCCCCTGATCCTATGCCCCCTCCCCCTTTGTATCCTGGCCTCCCGGCTCCGGTACCCTCAATTGAAATCCCCCCCCCCCCATCTCTGAGGATAATGCCTCAGCTGAAAGGAGTGAGCCAAGCAACCAGGATTTTTCCAAACGGGACCCCCCTCCGATCTCTCTGAGCTCCCCGGTGTCTAACCACACCAGGAGCAAGGGTGGCCCGGTACTCCAAGGGCCCCTGCAACAGAATTATTTGTGTCCACTGCAGGAAACTGTAGCCCCTGAGGGTAATCTCACTATGGTATATGTTCCCTTTACCACTAGTGAGCTATATAATTGGAAGGGGCTTCGGGCAAGAATATAGAGGAACTTTTAGAAATAGCCATGAAGGTTTATGATCGGAGGGATGATGAGGAGCGAAAGAAAGAGGCCCGTGTTTTGGCCATGGCCCTGAGAGAAGGATATGCAGAAAGGGGGGACAAGGTTAAGGAGAAGCCAGGGCCACCTGGGAGAGGACGGGACCCCCGCCTGGGTCAAAACCAGTGCGCTATCTGTAGGGAAGAGGGGCACTGGAAGAATGAATGCCCCCGGCGACAGGCCATGGGAAAGGAACGTAAAAACAAAACCCCGTCCCTTCCCATCCTTTACAACAACACGGGACGTTCAGGGGAGGGATCTTCCCCATAGGGAAGCCGAGGGACCCAGCGGCCCCTCCTGGCTGCGCAAGCTGCCAGTCTGGATCCCACGGTAAAAATTAATGTGGAGGGCCGCCCAATTGAAGCCCTTATTGACACTGGGGCCACTCTTAGTTTGCTCCCCCTTAGTAAGGCTCCCCGAGGTAGAGCTCGGGAATGTGCCATGGTACAGGGGATAGAGGGACAAACTACAGTTTTGAAAAAAAAACTTTGCCTCTCCTAGTAAAGGTACGGGACCACCAAATTTCCCACCAATTTGTTTGCAGCCCCTCTTGCCCCATCGCACTGCTTGGACGAGATATTCTTACTAAACTACAGGCAGAAATCTCGTTTGATAAAGGGACTATGGAAGTTAGACTTCCTAAGCAGCAGTCTTCAAATTACCAGATGACCCTGATAAGCGCTGGAAATCACCTCCCGGAATGCTGGGGAGGAATGAAGAAAGCCAGCTGTCAGGGGTTAACCTTGAGGTTTGGGCAGAGGAGGGAGGTGTCGCTTGAGCCCGGAATGCTTCACCAGTGCATATTTCCCTTAAGGAAGGAAGCAGCCCGGTCCAAATTCGACAATACCCTCTTAAGCTGACCACTAGAATCGGGTTAAAACCTCTGATTCAAAAGTTTCTGCAGTGTGGGTGGATCAGGGAAGGCACGTCCCCGTACAACACTCCGATAATGGGAGTGCCTAAGCCTAATGGGCAGTATCGGTTGGTCCAGGACCTGAGACAGGTTAACAAGTTAATAGAGGCTCCCTATCCAGTCGTCCCAAATCCCCATACTATTTTGGGCCAAGTTCCCAAAGAGCACAGTTGGTTCTCTGTAATAGACTTAAAAGATGCCTTCTTTTCTATCCCCCTTGATTTGGAATCTCAAAAACTGTTTGCCTTCAAGTGGGAGGACCCAGATACTCATTATAAGGCCCAATACCTTTGGACCGTGGTCCCACAGGGACTTACCTGTGCACCTGAGATTTTTGGCAGCCAGTTGAGAAGGGACCTTGCCCCATTCCTGGCTAGACACCCCTCATGTAACATAGTCCAGTATTGCGATGATTTGCTCTTAAGTACTGAAACAGAGGCAGCTTGTAAAGAGCAGACTGTAAAGCTCCTTAATTACCTTGGGGCACAGGGGTATAAGGTCTCAAGGGAAAAAGCACAATTGGTTAGGCGACAGGTCACTTTTCTTGGGTATCATTTGTGCCAGGGAAGTCGTAGTCTAGGTAAAGAAAGAATCCAGGTGATACTCAATAACCCTCGACCTCAAAACCCCCGAGAGTTGAGGGCTTTCCTGGGGTTGACTGGGTTTTGTCAACTCTGGATCCCTGACTACGGGGGAAGAGCCAAACCGCTGTATGAATCCTTAACTAAAGAGGGTCTGCTCCATTGGACGTGGACCAAAGAGATGAAAAAAAGCATTTCGAGAGCTAAAAGAAGCCTTGGTTCAGCCTCCTGCTCTAGCCCTCCCCGACCCTCGGAGGCCGTTTACTCTATACGTTCATGAAAGGGGAGGGGTGGCTGCTGGAGTTCTATGCCAAAGGTCGGGACCAACCTGGCGACCCATTGGATACTACTCAAAGGTGTTGGACCCTGTCGCCAAGGGTGGCCTGCCTGTTTACGGGCCGTTGCAGCAACCGCTCTTCTTGTACAAGAGGCTGAAAAATTAACCCTGGGAGGGGACACTGAGGTTGTGGTTCCTCACGGGGTGCCTCAAATACTGGGGACGGGCGCTGGGGAAAAGCATTTAAATCCCAGTCGACATACCAGATATGAGGTAGGGCCCTTGCTAGCCCCTAACTTAACCTTTAGGACAGTTAGCTCCCTCAACCTAGCTACCCTATTGCCTGACCCTTGGGTTTCCTATGAGACCAGCCCCACTCATGACTGTATTGAAGTCTTGCAACAGGTGTCCCAGGCACTCGGTATACAATGGAAGCTACATACACCCTGGAGGCCGCAAAGCTCGGGTCAGGTGGAAAGAATAAATAGAACTCTCAAGGATACCCTCACTAAACTATGCACAGAGTCTAGTTTAAAGTGGCTTGATGCGTTACCACTCGCCCTTAACTGCATTCGAAGGGCCCCACGTAAGGGTCTTAAGCTTTCACCATTTGAACTGGTCTTTGGGTTCCCTCCCCGAATACTTATCCCAGGATTCCGGGAGGATGTAACCTGGGAAGTGGGAAATGACTTACTATGGAAACAGGTTTCCGGGTTGCAATCTGTTTTGTTACAGCTGCATCGACGCGGCGCCATTCCAGGCTCTCCCCTTGGACCAGACCGTGCATCCGTTCCGGATCGATGACCAGGTCCTTGTCAAGAAGTGGAAACGCGACCCCCTTACGCCAAGGTGGGACGGTCCACACACCGTTTCGCTCATTAGCCAGGCCGCAGTTAAAATTCTCGGGAGCGACAAATGGACACATCACACCCGGGTAAAGCGGTTTCTGAATCCTGACCAGGGAACCAATCCCACGGAAGAGGACACCGGCCCTCTGCCCACCCCGGCCCCGGAAGTCCGGGGTGGCACGGGCGAAGACACCGTCTGGGAGTATCAAGGACTCGATGGGCTAAAAGGACTGTTTAGGAAAAAGCAATAATGAACTCATTATTAATATTTCTGTTCATAGGTGTCTATCTTGGTTATGGTTGGGAGAATAGGTTTATACAACTGGGAGAAATAATAGCGAGTTCCTTCAATCTTAGTAGCTGCTGGGTTTGTGGAGGTCCAGGGGATTGAAATGAATGGCCTTGGGTAGCCCAGCCAGTGCAAGCTAAATGGTGGATCAGTAATTTAAGTATAGTCCACAAAGGAACAGAAGTTTGGGATGAGGATAGTAGCCCTTGGTGACTCTATTCCTCTGAGATGGGGATCCTTTGTCTAAACCGAACAAAACCAGAAGGGGTGTATGTGGGCAAAAGCCGATGTGACTGGACCCTATCTCTAGGATTTGACTGCTATGATCACCCTAGTTGCCATACGTATGACTGTTCTAAATATCAAGGACGGTGGAACCATACCCACGTAAAACTCACTAATCATAGCTGGGTAAGTTGTTCCTACCAACAGCATACCGGCGAGGGCTGTAAGGCAGTTGGACAAGATGGGTTCTTTGATGCCCTCTTTCTAAGTTGCCAGCGAGATAATACCGACAGTAAGGATCACGTGGTACGCTGGTATCAGTGGGCATGCAACATTCTAATGGAACTCAGGTAACCCATTTTAATCATTTTTGGTCTACTACCAATAGCCCTAAATTTGGTTGTAATTGCGCTTGGAAGGAAGGGGCTGGGCCTTGGAAATGTGACTATTGTAATCCTGACGGTACATCTATTGTATTAGGGGGACCCCTGGAGATGGGTAACTCTTTGTATTACGAAGAACCAGGCCCCAAGGACTATCCCGAAACCTGGGATGGCCCCTTTGCGAATGGACAATGGGCCCTAAAAGGCCATTACTGGATATGTGGGCAATACGCTTATCGAAGCTTGCCTCCAAATTGGTCAGGAATATGTTATGTTGGGTACATTAGGCCCTTATTCTTTCTACTACCCCAAATCCAGGGAAATAAATTAGGAATTAAGGTATATGACGACTTGATTAGGGAGAGGCGGTTCGTTGATTCCGCATTGACTGCTGGAAGCTCCCAAAAGTGGGGGGCTCAAGAGTGGCTCCCTGTGTAATTGCATTAGTCCGACGAATGGCTAATCAAATTGTATGCCAACGCATGATGGCATTATATCAACCGGTAAAAGCTGAGGATTGGGGGCCATAAGGCTCTCAAAATGCTTTTAAGGGGGGAGAACCTTGTTAGAATAAAGGCCAAATACTTGCCTATTATCCCAGCTGTTTTTCCCATATATAAAGGTATAGCAAGACAATCAATCAAAGAGGCCCAACAGCAAGGAGGCCCAGCAGATGTATCCCATTACCCCTACCCCTGGACCCTGGAAGGGCAATCAATCAAGGGGACCCAACAGATGTATCCTATATACCCCTAGAAAGGAATTTAAAATTCCTTAGGTCAGCAGAATGTATGCACGTTAAGTCATTTGTTACTGGGTATAAAAAGGCTTGCTCTCCGCTTGTAAGGTGTGCTCCTCCCTCTGGCATGAGTCGAGGGGGACACCCGCTCAGCTGACTGATCAATAAAGAACTTGAAGCCGTCTTCTAGACTCCCGTGCCTCCTTGGGGTAATTGGGCAGCTCCAGGGGGAAACGAGCCCATTTGGCTAACACTAGGAGTCAGGAAACCTAGGTTCACTGATTTCAAGTCCAGAAGGAACTATTATGATCATCTCGTCTGACCTCCTGTATAAAACCCAGACCAGGAGAACCTCACCTGGTAATTTCTGCTTCAAGCCCATAACTTCTGTTTAAGTTATTGCAGTGGCTCTGCCTCCGACCTGCTTGGTGACCTCAGACAAGTCACTTGCTCTCTCTGTGCCTCTGTTTCCTCTCCCACCTTTTGTCTGGTTTCTGTATTTACAGAGAGAGAGAGAGAGAGCGCGCGCGCGCGAGCGAGCGCGCTCTTTGGGGCTGGGACTTTCTCACTATCCATCTGGGGGCTGCACAATCTCAGTCAGGGATTCTAGGTGCTACCGCATTACAAATAATATAACACCCTCCTCCCCCCCCTCCCCCACACGTGGGGTGTAGATCTCCTTACCAAAGGAACAGTTACCAGTGGGACCCGTCACATTCTAGACAGCAAGAGGAAGCTTGAAGGTAAATGTGTCTTTAAAAAAAAATAAAATTGTAGAACTAAGGACCACAGAACCTGCTCTCCCTTTAGGAGATGAACATGATGTGATGCTAGTTTAGTGTCCTCATGAGTCCATGTAACTCCAATAGCCCGCCGCGTGCTTAGAGTCCCTGTGGGATAATTCTTTGGGAGTACAATGGAGATACCAAGGGCTAGACAACCTATGGCATGCGAGCTGATTTTCAGTGGCACTTACACTTCCCGGGTCCTGGCTACCGGAGCAGGGGGCTCTGCATTTTAATTGAATTTTAAATGAGCTTCTTAAACATTTTAATAACCTTATTTACTTTACATACAACAATAGCTTAGTTACATATTATAGACTTATAGAAAGAGACCTTATAAAAACGTTAAATTGTATTACTGGCACGCGAAACCTTAAATTAGAGGGAATAAATGAAGACTCGGCACACCACTTCTGAAAGATTGCTGATCCCTGGGCTAGACCTTCAGCTTGTGTAAATCCAGCTAAGTCCATGGAGCTTGGCCGATTTTCACCCACCAAGGATCTAGTCCCAAACTTCTTCATGACCCCTACAGGTGCTGCACAGCCAGAGGAAGAGAGTCCTGCTCTTTGGAGTTTGAGCCAAGACCAGTAATAGGACAAATTTGAATATCTAAGGTGCCCAGTTGCAGAGCCACAAGCAAGCTACGCCAAGAACCCACGTGCAATGGAGAAGTGTGCACAGCTTCTCTCGCTGGGACCTCACCTTCAGCATGGAGGGCTGAGGTAAGCTGGTTCACTGGGGTTGCGGCTACAGGCAGGGGAAGTCCTGCTCTGGCCACAGTAAGCACAAGCGTATGTTTGCTGTGCAGCAGAGGGAAGGCAGGGTTCCCAGATCCTTTACAGGGGTGCTGGAGCTCAGCCGCACTGGGGTGTGGGGGAAGAAATTGAAGGCAGGGCTGCTGGCCATTCCGCTGGCATCTGCATGTATGGGCAGTAGCAGCTGTGTTGACTGTGTGGGAGGAGGAGAGGAAATAATTTGAAACCCCCTCCCCCAGGCCATTATCAGAAAGAGCACCCAGGAGACACAGGAAAGGCCATGCTACGGAGCCAGGTTTTGCAGAGCAGACTGCGGGAGCCACCTGGGTCAAATTTTCAGGACAACAGCACTACAGTGGGGACTGTAACTGACACAAGTGAACATAACAGAGGCCACAGGGCACTTGGCATTGGCAACAGGGGCGGCTTTCCTACAAGGCGGGGGTAGGGTCTAAGCTATCAGAGAGGAGCGAGAGGCTGGCTGAAGTTAGTTCAGCCAACTATTGCACTCCTTTCCAAGGCAGTTCCTTGGGAAAACGAACACACACACACACACACACACACACGCAGCTGCTGCGCACCCCAGACCTGCATGACAGCCGTTCAAAGGAGGGGAGAGGACTCTTGTATCCACGGCTGGAACGGAGGGGCATGGCTAGGGAGGAGGCAGAACATAGTTACATACAGGGAACTTGCGGTTTGCTTTGGGAACATGCCTCGGGATCTTACATCAGAGCATGAAGGGGTGGACCCTCAGCTGAGGTAACTAAGGGGGCAGGCAGAGCTGACTCAGAGCAGGGAAGTGCCTGCCTATTTGATCACCAATATTTCCAAACGAAGTCCAGGGTCCCACAGGATGTCTCCCCTGCAACCACTGACCCAGCCTGACCTGCTTATCTTGCCAGCCCTGTGCAGATCACAATGCACCGTGGTCTCCCTGCACCACCATTCAGAGGTTCAAGCCAAGGATTTGATCCTTTTTATTGAAGGCCAGATCCTTAAACCGCTTTCTGATGGCCTAGGATGCAGTAAGCAAAGGCCCTGCTTAAAACCATCTAGTGAGTCAAACTTTACCCATTCCCATTCTAGGTCTCCCTCTCTCCTGACTTCACACCAGCTACCTGTATCACAGTGCTAATGCTCGGCCAGCAGAGATCGTCCCCATGCATTCTTGACACATGTTCCTACTGTTCTACTAGTCCACACAGCGTGTTTACATCTCCCTGTACTCACATTGCTAGGACGGCAACATACATATAAGGTGCATCTCTTTATCTACTGGAAACTGCAGTGTCTGGAGACCGCATTGGCTGCGGGTCAGAGGAGGTGACTTGCGAGTCATTGCCAGCATCAACTACAGGCCATCTTTTGCTACAGCACAGGAAATGACAAGCACCCTTGTGCAACGGAGACGTGCACCTTCTCTGATGGGCTTATTTTTGGTTACGAATGGACTTAGGATTTTTCCATAATGTCTATTGGATTTATTTGGAATTAAACCAATAGGGCTTGGTAGATATTCTCCCGCCCCGTTAAATTCTGTGGGGTTTTAGAGTGATATTTTTAATAAGGTTCCCAAGTCAGTCTTTGGCTCTTTATCAAAATTCCACAGGAGTATCCAGAAAACACACACCTCTTAACAGAGGTTGAGAATCTTTCTACAGGACTTTTCCATAAGGGGATGTTGCTTAGATTAGAGTTTGCTCCACACCCGGCCTTATCAGCAACCTTTAATCATGTTTACTCAGATCCACTGGCCACTGGACAGTGAGAAATCTAGGCCCAGGACAAAGGTTCAGTACCTCTGGATTCCAGGGAAAATGCTTCACTTACTCAGCACATTATCAGTGTGCTTATTTGATGCTTCCTATGGCAGGGCCAGCATCCAGATAGAGTCTGAACCTTCTCTTATGCAGTAGGTTTTACTCTCCCAGACTGAGGCCGAGTTCATATGTCTAATGATGGAGAATAACAACGAAAATGAGGAGAAACCATTGCTTTTTACTTTAAGAAGATTTCATCTCTCTGAAGATTATGGCTTCCTTCTTCCAAATCCTCTGGTAGGGACTCTCTCTATACGAGACATTCATGTTAAGGGAAATACAACACTTTCCAACAGAAGGGTTGGTGGGCACTTTTCTTATTCTATAGCAATAGCTTATAATTGAATCATTTACTAATATTTATACACAAATAAAATATTTAAGCAAAAAAAATTGTAACAAATTAAATAGAGGACAAGATTCTAATTCTTAAAAAGCAATAAAAGTGCCAGGAGCAAGCTGTGAGGAGAGGGGAAATGAAACCTGCACTTGACACCAAAGAATTGATCTTCTATTTACAGATTTTTAGTCAGTCTGAGTACAGGGGAGAGTGGGCTTTAGAATACAGACTTTCAGCTTTAATCCTTTTTAAAAAAAGGACAGCAAATTATAAATGGTACTCCTTGAGCAGAAGCTTGCAGGGATGCCGAGAAATCAATTCAAGATTATGCAAGTAAAACGTTGAGAAACATGATACAGACAGGGAAGTTAAACAAGTGTAGTTTAATATCCAATAGCTTGTGTTTAAATCACAGTGCCAGCACTTAAAAGGCCCAATACTACAAAATTCTAATACTAATTGCTGACAACCCCACTGGCTTCGCCTGCTCAGAACCTTGCAGGATCGGACCCTTAAAGTTATTGTATTTACAGTCACTAGGATGGTAACTGACATTCCAGTTCCTTCCCTGGAAAAAGACCATGTTCTGCAGATAGCGAAATGCCAGAACAGCAGGATTGATTGCCCTCTGCACACACACAGACAGCACATTAGGAAAGACATGGACAAATTGGAGAGAAAAGCAACAGAAATGATAAAAGGTTTAGAAAACCTGACTTACCAGGAAAGATTAAAAAAACAAGACACCAGACAAACAAAACAAAACAAAACCACACACACCCTGGCCATATTTGCTTTTGAGAAAAGAAGGTTGAGGGGAGACAACAGTCTTCACATATTTGAAGGGCTGTCATAAAGGGGATGGGGATCATCTGTTCTCCATGTCCACCAAAGAAAGGTGGAGAACTAATGGGCTCAAACTGCAGCAAGGGAGATGTAGTTACAAGGTTATTCCGAATATCTAACCTACAAGGATAGTTAAGCTCCAATGATGGGGATTGTACAACCTCCCTATTCTAGAGTTTAAGAACAGTTTGGACAAAATACCTATCAGAGATGGTCTAGCTTTACTTGGTCCTGCCTCAGCGCAGTGGCCTGGACTTAGAGGTCCCTTCCAACCCTATGTTTCTATGAACACCCACTCCCCTTTGGAGTCTCTCAGATGAACCGAGTACTGGAACCAAAGAGTCCTGGGTAGTCACAGTGGTGCTATTTAAGGCGATTACCAGACTGTGAAATGGTTATAAATGTTGGTGCATAGTTGTATCCAACTTGTGATAAAAATCACAATTCTCACGCTATTCAGGGTTGTTATTAAAGTCCCAGTGGTGCGATTACATGGCTAGCTACACCTCTCCCTGGTTCCTGGTCTCGGACTGCACCCCTTCAGATATCAGCCTCAGGCCTCTCTCTTTCTTGGGGCGGAGTTCCATAATTCTCCCCCTTTTAGACCAAGCCCTGAGCGATATACCCTGCATATCAACCATGCCTAGCCTGCAGGTCGGACTAGGTTTGGCACATGCAGTTCTTCCCTTTGGGAGTCTGAGCCTCGTGGGGATTACTGGGACCAGACAATACTGTTCAGAAGGCTGTCTGTCTATTTTGCAACCAGAACAAAGCCTTTAGAGAAAAGGGATTTTAAAGAGAGTCTCTACTTGTCTATCTTACCAAAAGGCTTACTATCCCCAAGCAGACCTCATTTCTTCAGGCACATCAATGGGTCCTACGTATCAGTCTGGTTCCACCCAGACAAACAAACAACCATTCCCCCCTCAGACTCCCTTTTTAAACTGCCACGGCCCTTTTGATCTTTTGGTTTCCAGGCTTTGGCCCTGCTCATCAAAACCCGTTTTGTAAGATGCCTGGAGCCAGGATGAACAGTCTTCAAAAGTTAATAGTTCAACCATCATCTCTCAAGAACCCTCAAGTGTTTACCAAGGGGTGGATTATCTTGAGCCATTCAGTTTCCTTACAGTCCTCCTCATTAATCTAAGCCGATGTAGTCATCAGTAATATCCCAGTAACTAGGTCAATATACATGGTTCACCAATGATTACAGAGCGGCTCCATTTCCCTCACATGCTGCTCTCAGAGACATGTTACTACACAAGAATCTGTCATTAAAACAAACAGCAACAAAAGCTTTGCAGAGTAAGTCTGAACAAGTGACTCCTATAAAAGCTAAAAAAAAAAAATCAGAAACCAAATAAAAACCATGAGATTTCTTAAAATATTGGGTTCTTTGTAAGTCCCCTGGGGCCTGACTCAGCTTTTGAATGCTTGGGGTTTGTCAATACTGTGTTAGCGGAGGCGTTGAACGTGTCACAGCCAAGCAGCTCCCAATGCAGGGATTGCTGCCTGCTTGGGTCTGTTCTTTGTCTGTATCGCAGAGAATGACTGGTCTAGAGCCAAGCTACAATATGCTGCTATGGTAATGGAATCATCATAATTATGTACAGTCACTAAAAGTGGCACCCTTGGTGTGTGCATCTCTGCGGGGAAGGAGTTCTATTCTCCCTGCAGGGACTGTGCTCGTGTCTGTTTGGAAAGTGCTCAGCAATACCAGAAAATAAACAATTCAGTTCAAGCCAGCTCCCCTGCCCCATCTGCTCGTTGCAGGCCCCGAAACATCACAAAAGTACTTTCAGCAGCAGCAGCTCATTATCTCTTATGTGCCAAAAGGGGAAGACAATGTAAAAGTTCCACACCCATCCCCAGAGATAAGACATCCTGAAAGTCTTGTGCACCATAATGGCTGGGCAGACACACCAGAGGGGTTGGATTTTTCAGGGAGCTCAGCTGAGCTGAGCAGTAGTTTCAGACGCTGGCTAACCTGAGCTCGGTAGTGTAGCCAAATTGCTACTCAGTTTTTCATGCAATTCTCTTTGCTATTCCCGAATAAAGCCTCACTCCCAGGAGAGGAGTGAGAAACCTAAGAAAATGATTCCATTTGTGCTAAACACACAACAAAAAAAGTCTCAATTCTAATTTAATGGAGATTGAAGGGACTGACATTGGGGGAATCCTAAAATAGCCCTATACCCCCCCCCACTGGCACCATGGGGGAACACCCCTCCCTGCATGCTGGGCACCTCCACAATACACTCCCTACTTTGCATCTGTGTTTTAAATACCATCAACCGTCCTTGAATGAAGGGGGAAAAGAAGCTCATTTAAACGGATTGCAAGTCAGCTAGTACTAGGGTGACCAGACAGCAAATGTGAAAAATCGGGACGGGGGTGGGGGTAAATAGGAGCCTATATAAGAAAAAGACCCCAAAATCGGGACTGTCCCTATAAAATCAGGACATCTGGTCACCCTAGCTAGTACCGTGCTGTCTGGGTCCTCGCTGCAGTGAAGACGGAAATGCCTTAGAATCTGGGGAAGGCAGAAAGTAACGGGAGTGACGTTGGGCAGTGTCAGGAAACGAACCTGTCCTCTCCTTTAACTTGCCTGTGATCACCGGAGGCAAAGAGGTGAGAGAACAAGCGATTTGTTTCACATCAGTTATCACTGGGTCATTACAATGGCATTTTTAAAAGCAGAAAAAACTCCATTAAATCTTCGTCCTGCTCAGATCCCACACCAGGAAATAGCCACTTAGTTTACATTGATCCCAGATAAAATATAAAAGCCATGTGGCCCCGAAGGGAATTGTTCTTCATGAAAAATCAGTGGATACAAAATACATTGAAAGGATCAGGATTTTCCAGTTGAAGAAAGGCGGCTTTATGGTTTCCCCCCAGAAATAGGACACACACACACACACACCACTGCTCTTTTTAAGCACCACAGCATTTAACATGAAGAAAGAGGACGCAGGCTAATAATTAGCCAGATATTGCCTGATGATGCACTGTGCAAGCATCCAGACACACCTCAATTCCCTGTTACTCCACTCTTGGATTCCCTGAACATGCAGTTCTACCAGTCATGCCCATCAATCCCACCCTGCAGTCCTGCCTGCTACGTCAGTCATACCACCCTGAACTCTGTGGATGCCCCTTGTTCCTGCCCCATAGCATCCATCACTACCCCAATCATGAACTTGCTCATCAAATTAGGGGTCAATGGGGAGATACAGCCAATGACTTTATTGCACCACTTCCTAACAGAATTGTTTGAGGATTTAAGGCCTTTTGTCTGTTCTAGAGCGAACTCCCTGCTCTCTATGGGCCTTGGATGGAGATTGCCAACAACCTGCCTCACCTGATCCAGAGCCATCAGCTTCGTTCAGAAGTGTATAAGGTGCCTATTTAATCCTCTGCTGGAATTCAAGATTCTTGGGGATTAACCTCAAGTTAATGTTGGTGCCAGTCACCTCCGCACCTGCAGAACTGGAGCCTCATTTTCAAACAAAGCTAAAAAACAAACATTTAAGAAAACATAGATCCCGATGTATCGGGATTAAAAAACCAAAAGGAGGAGAAAAGTTAAAAAAAAAAAAAAAAAAAAAAAAACCAACCACCCACAGCTTCTCTTATACAGTGTGAAATACAGAGAGAATTCCTTCAGGTGTCACTAGAGGTAAAGCACAAAGACGGGCCAGGACTCATCATCATTTCAGCTAGAAAGCAAATAGGTTTTGGAGTTAATCATAACATGGAACTATTCCAGATTCCTCCATCTAGAGCTTTGCTACAGCACCTTTAATCTCAAATTAGCTCTTTTAAAAAAAAAAAAAAAGACCAGATCTGAGAGGGAAGAACACCTTTCTTCAAAGCTGCTCTAAAACTATGGTTCTCAACCAGGGGTACTCAGAGGTCTCCCAGGGGGTACATCAATTTACCTAGCTATTTGCCTAGTTTAACAACAGGGCTACATAAAAAAGCACTGGTGAAGTCAGTACAAATTAAAAAATTCAGACGATGACTTCATACTGCTCTATATTATACACTGAAATGTAAGTACAATATTTATATTCCAGTTGGTTGATTTTATAACTATATGGTAAAAAATGAGAAAAATAAGCAATTTCAGTAATAGTGTGCTGTGACATTTTTGTATTTTTAGGTCTGATTTTGTAAGCAAGTAGTTTTTAAGTGAGGTGAAACTTGGGGTACGCAAGAGAGCCTCCTCAAAGGGGTACAGTAGTCTGGAAAGGATGAGAGCCATTGCTCTAAAAAGGACCAGGGGCTTACCATATAGTAGTGCTACAACTGAGAAGTTCCATCAGTGTAATAAGCTGTATTATAAGGCAGAAAGAGAAGACTGAGCAGAGCAGAGCAACCCTTTGTGTGGAAGATGGCAAGGATATTTCACAGATGTGACAGCACAGGGATGGGCATCAGGTTGCCTGGGTCCTGTTCTGAGCTCAGACTTTGACTTGTTTTGTGATGCAGAGCAAATTACTTTGCTTTGGGGCCTCAGTTTATGGGAGGAGTATATCTCCCCACGGCACTGGGAGTTGGCCAAGTGCATTGAGATCTTTGGTGGTGTTAATTTTTAACACTCTAAAATGCCTTATTCACATGTTTCTCGTTGGCAGATGCCCCAGCTGAGCAGTCAGCATCTCAAAGGGCACCGAGAGCTACACTTGGCCCACCTTGCACTCAGCTTCATCACGATGGGGTTCGTCTGGCAAGAAGGAGAGGAGGGGACCGTCAAGGTAAAAGCAGCACCAAACGGGTTATTTGCTTTTTGAAGCCATGAAGATTTTGCTCTTTTCAGATTAATGCCACCAGAATAGGCAGCAGAATGGCCCCCTTCAGGTAAAATGTTTGTACCTGCAGAGAGCTGGAGAGTCCATGCCGAGCTGGGAACTGCTTGTGCTATTGCCAGCCACAAAGCTCTGAACTTACCTGACATCAGTCAGCATCTATAGCAAATTGCAGCTTGAGGGTTTGTCTTCTACACTGCAGAAAAAGGAACTGTCTTACCTTGGGTTAAAATGGCAGCAAAGACATGAGAACTCGGCTTTTCACTCAGGTTGGCAGCTTGAGTTCAAACCCCAGCTTCCCTGTAGGCTTTAACTTTAACCCAGATTGCTGGGTCTTCCTTGCTACTTCAACCCGAGTTAAGAACACTCCTTTTCTTGCAGGGTAGATGTACTCTTGGTGTCTGAGACCAGGGTGCCCCCGGTGCCCTGCAGACGAGGAGCCTGCTACATTTAACATTCCAACTGGATCATTTTCAGAAGAAAGTGAATAAGCACAAGTTTGTGTCTTCCAGCTTCTGCCACGAAACCTTGCTGTTCCCTACTGGGAGATCTCTCAGATGCTGGGACTGCCTCCTATCCTGGTTCACGCAGATTTTGTGCTAGCGAACTGGAAGAAAAAGAATCTGAATGGGTAAATGCAAGAACAATGAAATCTACATCTGGACAGAGTGAAATCGAGTTGTTAAAGTGGTTCTGTTAGGTATCAAATCAGCACAAATGCAACCATTGGTCAATCTAGCAGGAAGGTTTAAGACCATTTTTGTCCATTTAGATTTTAGCTCTGACATTTTGATAATCCTTTAAAATACTCCCTGTCCTACTCCGTTCTGAGCCCGGCTAGCATGAAGGATAAATATTCCCTACAAAGATCTTTTCAGTGAGGGGGGTTGTGGTGTGCGCATACAGGAAAACAGGAGTCAACGCCACATTACTGTTCTCAGCGTTAGGACAAAAATCTCATTCTGAAGCGTACACACACACACACACACACACCCCCCCGTCTTTGGTAATAGATTCCATTTCTATATAGTGATTTGTTATTCCTGTTTCCTTTTCTTGCACATTTGCTGTCAACACCCGAAACTCCTGCAGGCCTTTGGAAATTGAGTAAGTATCTAATATGCTTATTTATTTAACTGTATTAGCTTTGTTTCAATTCAATTATTTGCTCCATCACCTCAGGGCTCTTTTTAGTTTACATCTGTCTCCTGCTACATGAGCACAACGTAACAGCTCACTCTTGGGCAGAGGAATTCCAGTGCCACATAGCAGCAGCTGGGTGGCCTCTATGTGACCCCACATAGGTATAGATGGTGGAGACAATGGATTCGGCACATTGGGTGCATGGAGGGTGCTGAGCTCCTTTGAAAAAAATCAGACCCTACATGCCCCAGCATGCATTGCCCCACTTCGATCTGAGGGGCCGGCAGTGGGATGTATGAGCCACTTGCAATTTGCACAGGAGGCAGGTGCTGCCATCTGCAATGCAGACATCTTCCACTCTGAATACCCAAAGACTTGGGCATGTTAGGTGGGTTCTCAGTGTGTGGCATCCTCTCCCAAATCCGGATGTGGTGGCTGGGGAAGGGGATAAAGAGGAGGAAGGTATTTTATATCCCCACACTGTTACTTAACCAGCAGCAATATTTGTAGCGTACTCGAGCCTGCCCAAAGCTAGGGCAAACAACACTTGTGTTGCAGGGTCTGGCTAGAACCTGGCTGCACTTCAGAGCAATGAAGGAGCATGAAGGGCCAGTTAGTCTCATTCCTAGAATGTGTGTGTTTCTATCTCCACATGTTATGTGATTTCAAAATTATCCTCCTTAAAGGAATCTGGACACTATCTTTTCACTGCCTGGCGGAGAGAGTTTGAGAGGATTCATTCTAGTTACTCTCCTTGTTGAGAAGGCAGCAGCGCCTGGGGTTAAGGTACAGTACAACTCATACAGCGCCCTCCTGGGTGGACAAACATTTCTCTCTTAATGCTTTACGACTCTGGATGCAATTCACTCAGATCTGCAGACATAGGCAAAGTGGACAGGAGGTCACGGGTATTAGCAGGATGGCCTGTTGTCAAGAGAGTCTTTCCCCCCCCCCCCCCAAAAAAAAAAAAAAAGGGTGGTCTGCCCTGCAGTCAACACAATCCAATCTGAGTCAGATTTATTAGGAATTAAACAGAAGATAAAGATGAAGGGTCACGTGTTCCAGCCTGGCCCAGATCTGTAGTACCCCAGCCTGACAAATGGCCGCTCCCCTGGAAGAGGAGGGGCGGCTGTTCTCAGAAGACACAGGCTTCTTTGTTAGCAGTCTTGGCAGAGAACTACATGGCCTAGCAGGTGTTTCCCAGGGGGAAGGTTCTCTCTGTGTTTGTGTAGAACGTACATATACGGATGCTTGCACTGCTACTGCCCATGCTCCCCTGTGCTGTCGATTAACAGAGACTGTCACAAACACATCCATGGAGACCAGTGTCTGCCACTACTCAGGAAGTCACTTGTGCAATCCTGTATTGGGCGCACTGATGGGCACACAACCCCCATCTCTCCTGTGGTTTGGTTTGGGAGATCTCGTCCCAGCATCTGCATGGTTTCAGGGGTTGGAATTCAGAACCATCTGCACGATGGCAATTTGCTTAGGTTTCTCTTACCATGGCAAGGTGAGAAAGCCCTGCCAGGTGAACTCAGAATGAGCCAATAAGATAAGGAGAGCCGGTCCCAATGGAAGAGAAGGGGCAGTGTGCCCAGAGGCACACCAAGGGCACATAAACCCACATTTCTCCAGTATATCACAGCTCTTCCACTGTTCTCTTACAGGCCGTTGTTCAGGCAGGTAATGCCATCCTGCAGCCTGACAAAGAGGCCCTGCATAAGGCCCTGCAAGAGATGGCAAAGGCCATTAAAGAGATGACTGATGCTTTGAAACGGATGCACGGTAATAATACTTCTTCACACTTAGAGGTCTTTAGATCACTGCACAAGCATGAATTCATTGGGATATAGGAGCAGAAATACATTTGCACTCAGAGTATAGTATCAGGGGGTAGCCGTGTTAGTCTGTATCCACAAACACAACAAGGAGTCCTCCGGTGGCACCTTAAAGACTAACAGATTTATTTGGGCATAAGCTTTTGTGGGTTAAAACCCCACTTCTTCAGATGCATGGAGTGAAAATTACAGATGCAGGCATTGTTATACTGACACATGAAGAGAAGGGAGTTACCGCACACGTGGAGAACCAGTGTTGACAGGGCCAATACAGTCAGGGTCGATGTAGTCCACTCCCGATAATTGAGGAGGTGGTGTCAATTCCAGGAAAGGAAAAGTTGCTTCTGTAATGAGCCAGCCACTCCCAGTCCTTCTTCAAGCCCAAATTAATGGTGTTAAATTTGTTACTCACCAGCAACTACACACCACTCCACAGAAACACCAACCCAGGAACCAAACCCTGTAACAAGCCTCGTTGCCTACTCTATCCCCATGTCTACTCTAGCGACACCATCAGAGGACCCAACCACATCAGCCACACCATCACAGGGTCATTCACCTGCACATCTACCAATGCAATATATGGCATCATGTGCCAGCAATGCCCCTCTGCCATGTACATTGGCCAAACCAGACAGTCTCTACGCAAAAAGGATAAATGGACACAAATCGGATATCAGGACTAGTAACATACAAAAGCCAGTAGGAGAACACTTCAATCTCCCTGGACATTCTATAACTGATTTACAAGTAGCCATACTTGAAGAAAAAAAAAAAAAAAAAACCCCAAAAAAAACAAAACAAAAAAACCCCACACCACTTCAAAAACAGACTTCAAAGAGAAACTGCAGAACTAAAATTCATTTGCAAATTTAACACCATTAATTTGGGCTTGAATAGGGACTGGGAGTGGCTGGCTCATTACAGAAGCAACTTTCCCCTCTCTTGGTATTGACACCTCCTCATCAATTATTGGGAGTGGACTATTGTATTGGCCCTGTCAACACTGGTTCTCCACTTGTGAGATAACTCCCTTCTCTCCATGTGTCAGTATAACAGTGCCTGCATCTGTAATCTTCACTCCATGCATCTGAAGAAGTGGGTTTTTAACCCACGAGAATTTATGCCCAAATAAATCTGTTAGTCTTTATACTCCGAGTCCGGTGGCACCTTAAAGACTCTAGGCAGGGACAGGGCTGCAGGTATCATGGCTTGGAGAAAATCAAATATAAGACAGATATTCCCAGGACACTGCAGGGATGTGTGTGCGCATGTATGGCTCAGCAAGAGTCCTGAATAAAATCAAGTGAGTTTTGTGAGACAATCAGAGCAGCAACACTGAAAAGTCTCTCACTGCTCTTCAACTCCCCTCTGATTCCAGAGCAGCTCAGACCAGCCTTGCTTAGCTGGAGTGAAGGGCTAGGCTGGTGTCTGTCCCCTGGCATGGAAATAGGTGAATTCCAGAGGAGTGAATGCTTAATGCTAACATGGCACTGTCTACCCAGGGACCTCAAATCACTTTCCTACACAGGTTTTACTAAGCTCTGTGAAGCAGATGACTATTTTACAGAAAGGGGCTCCATGGAGCACACACAGCTACAGTTAATTGTCTGCGATACAGCAGCTAGGTAGGGCCCAAACCAGGATTGTCCCTACGGTGGACAACGTGGCCCTCTTTATGAGAGTCCCCCTGGTCTAAGTGTGAGAGGAGTTCGGGCTGCACCTCTTATTACACATCCTTATAAATGACCAGTTATTTTTATACAACAGCTCCTGGCTTTACCAGATGTTCATGCCCCCGCCTCTCCATTATGGAGATTCAAGTACAGCGGGGGGGTAATGTTAGTCACACTGACCTCTTAACCCTCTGTGATTCTCTGCTGTCACCAGCGGGCTGCAATCAGACTTTGCCAGCAGCAGCGTGATCCTGCACTGACAAGGAACACAGACAGGCATAGACACTGCGATGCGTTGATTTCAAGTGAAGTTACCTTGACGTGCTTAGGTCGGGAGAGCACGTTTGCTGCACGGAACACATTTGAAACGTGCTCAGACACCCACGGTAACAGACAGAACTAAATGGGTCCCACAGTATTCTTGCCAGCAAGTTAAAGAAGTATGGGCTGGCTAAATGGACTATAAGGTGGATAGAAAGCTGGCTAGATCGTCAGGCTCAACAGGTAGTGATCAATGGTTCCATGTCTAGTTGGCAGCCTGTATCAAGTGGAGTGCCTCAAGGGTCGGTCCTGGGGTTGGTTTTGTTCAATATCTTCATTAATGATCTGGAGGATGGCATGGATTGCCCCTCAACAAGTTTGCAGAGGACACTAAACTGGGTGGCGTGGTACATACGCTGGAGGGTAGGGATAGGATACAGAGGGACCTAGACAAATTGGAGGATTGGGCCAAAAGAAATCGGATGAGGTTCAACAAGGACAAGTGCAGACTCCTGCACTTAGGACGGAAAAATCCCATGCACTGCTATAGACTAGGGACTGAGTGGCTGGCAGCAGTTCTGCAGAAAAGGACCTAGGGATTATAGTGGACAAGAAGCTGGATACGAGTCGACAGTGTGCCCTTGTCGCCAAGAAGGCTAACAACATTTTGGGCTGTATAAATAGGGGCATTGCCAGCAGATGGAGGGATGTGATCATTCCCCTCTATTTGACATTGGTGAGGCCTCATCTGGAGTTCTGTGTCCAGTTTTGGGCCCCATACTAGACGAAGGATGTGGAAAAATTGGAAAGAGTCCAGCAGAGGGCAACAAAAATGATTAGGGGGCTGGAGCACATGACTTATGAGGAGAGGCTGAGGGAACTGGGATTGTTTAGTCTGCAGAAGAGAAGGATGACGGGGGATTTTATAGCTGCTGTCAAATTACCCCAAGGGGGGGGGTTCTAAAGAAGATGGATCTAGACTGTTTTCAGTGGTACCAGATGACAGAACAAGGAGTAATGATCTCAAGTTGCAGTGGGGGAGGTTTAGGCTGGATATTAGGAAAAAAACTTTCCACTAAGAGGGTGGTGAAGCACTAGAATGGGTTAACTAGGGAGGTGGTGGAATCTCCTTCCTTAGAGGTTTTTAAGGTCAGGCTTGACAAAGTCCTGGCTGGGATGATTTAGTTGGGGATTGGTACTGCTTTGAGCAGGGGTTTGGACTAAATGGTCTGAGCTCCCTTCCAATCCTGATATTCTAGGATATGGGGGAAACGTGCCCTTGAGAGCATTTACAGCTCTCAGCCAGCAGGGGCCAAGGCAGCGGGATGGTACTGAAGTCTCAGGAGTACGGCAGAGCCAGCATCACAGCGTCAAGGAAGAATCCATACAGCAATATGAGCAACAGCCCAAGCTACTGAGCTCTTGGCCAGAGACAGCTTAATTCTGCTTCATCAGCCAATCACGTGGTGCAACAGCTCGCAGTACCTGGAGTTCCATTATTTCAAGTGAACGTTCAGTGCCATGAATGAAGCTTACGGGAGCATTAAAGGGGCCAGGTCACATTTTGGAGGGGGATGGTGGCAGCACACAGCATTCCAGCCTCCTCTGCAAGTTGTTTTTCTAAAGATTCAGGGCATTTCTCACTCAGACTGAGAAGGAAGTGATGGGAGATGTGGGAAGGCTGATGCAGATGTAACTAACTGCCATTGGCTTGGAGTAACATCACAATTTGATTTCTTTCCTAGATTATGTGGATCCAGCAATATTTTATGCCGTGATCCGGATCTTTCTGTCTGGGTAAGTACGAGGTGCCCATTTCCCTCTGGAACGATCATATCAGCAATTCCCAAGGGTAGAAAAGAGGCTGTTGGAGGAAGGCAGCCCTAATGTAGGTACATTGGGTGCCACAGTCTCTCTCGCGTGGCAGGGATAACTCGGGTTATAGTGAGTGACACCCTTGTGCCTAGGCACGAGGAGAAGAGCCCTCTCTTTTGGAAAGGGAATGTTTGGTTTGCTTTATCCACGTTGCTTTATCCAGCCCAACGCATGGGCCGAAGATATCACAGGGACTCAGGTGTGTTCCACCGTGCCCCAATCCCAAACTTCTCATATATGGAGACAGTGGTCACAGGAACCTGGATCAGCAAGAGAGCACAGCACAATGGCTGGTCAGAGTTTCTCTTCTGCCTTTCCCCATGATCTGTCCCTGCCTTTCAAAAGACCAACTCTCCCCCTGACCCCTGGTGTTCTCTGCACCATGAAAATTGTTAGTATCAATCATACGGAAATGGATCATGAAAAGTTCTTGACCCAGCTAGCAACCCTGGGAGATGGGTGGTTTTTTGTTGGACACATTGTTAATTATTTGTAATGCCTCAGAGCCCTAGTCACGGAACAGGACCCCATTGTCCCACTGAACAAAACAACAGTCCCTGCCCCAAAGAGATTACAGTCTAAGTACTTTCAGCTCTCTCTTCCTGACCTTGTGCTATATAGTCTCTATAGACATTGCTGGAAGGTCAGTAGGTCTCTTCTGCTAAACGCGGTTCTTCATGGAATCACATTAACAAATTACCTTGCCACTGTTTTAAACAGGATGCTGCTCATTAACAGAAAAAACAAACAAACCAAACCAAAAAAAACCCACCACCACTCGTCTGTGTAAAGCAAAGAGATAGATCTCAGAAATAATTGAAGTTTCATTCAAAACGCCTTTGTCATGCCAGATCCTCACTTGGAGAGCTCAGAACTCCCAAAGTTACTCTAATACCAGTGTTATTTTTGGGTTGCTAATTTTCATTTTGTAACAGGTTTCAGTGTTCCTGCGTGTCAAGGCCTGCTGCATCTTAAATTTTCTTCAGTTTTCCATCTAAACTGACCTTGTCTTGAAGGTTGGCAGCCTGAAAATACAGGCCTTTTAAACTCTGTTCTGTTATAAACTGCACAGGACTGGAGGTTACTATACATGTATTTCTGGGAGAGCTAAAAATAACTGAAGGTTTGATGATAAAACTATTTTCCCTCTTAGATTTGTACAACAGCTGTTCCTGGAAGTTAAAGTAAGGGGGAGGGTCAGCCCCAGACACCTAACTGAAACCTCCAAAATTGCAACCTTTCAGTAGCATAAACAGCTAAATACATACATTCTTCAGAAGCCAGGAGATATTTTCACGGCACGGCAGAGTTATTTCCAAAATCCTGCTTCCTGCCCCCGCCCCTTTCCATTCAGAGCTTTCAGCCATTTGTAAAAATGGATGCATAAAGCAAACATTGCAGGGTTTGAATCAGTGGTGGAAAAAGCACATCAGGTCAGGAAAAAACCACGACTAGCCACTTTATTGGTTTGCTCAAGACTAGTGTTTTTTTGTGAGGGTAGGGGAATTACATCACATAAAGGTAAAACCCTGCACTCCATTACAGGAAATGGAAGTTGTCCCTACTCTGTATCCAGAGGAATCATTATGCTAAGGAAAGGTGACAAGGAAAAAAACCCCAAAACAAAAAACAAAAAAAAAATTTTAGGACTTAGTAAATATCTGCCTCAAATGCTCTCCTAACCCAGAAGATCTGAGAATAATACAGCAATGTTATTTTGCTATTTTCCTTTTAGCAAAACCAAACACCACAAGTGTCCAGCAACAGTGATGGGGTTTGGGGTGATACCACTACAATTGGTCCTGCTTTGAGCAGGGGGTTGGACTAAATGACCTCCTGAGGTCCCTTCTAACCCTGATATTCTATGAAATTCGTTTTCAGGTGACAGAGCATGTATGCTTTCCACTACCATGGTTCACACTATCGCATAGTCAAGCCTGGTGCTTTATAGGAAAACAAGACAGGCCCCTGGTGCAAGGAATGTAGGAGGAGATTCCAGACACAAAGTGCAGCTAGGTTTCCAGCTCCCCATTGAAAGTCAGTGACGGGGCGGGTTAGATAGGAGCTTAACTATCCTTTGGCTCTTTTAATAATCCCCCCTTGCCGTCTAGTCTAACAGGCATGACTTTTCAATATTCAATGCTGAGGAAGAGTTGTTTAGAAAATTTTAGCTCATAGCAAACCTGTAAGCTCTGCACTATAAATTAAAAGGAGAATTTGAGAGAGATTACCAGGCAGAGAGGTTGGTTTCAAAACCATGGATTGATCACCATTATGCAGCAGTCCAGGGGCTACTACAATGAACCAGCATGCTCTTGATGTCTGAGACAATTAAGGTTACATTTTAAGACCACTACACAGTCATTTGAGAGTAACCGCCCTGGAGGTTAATGAGAATTGAGTGCCCAATCCCTGCATATTACCTTGAGAGCTTGCTCCTTGCAATTATGTGTTCTGTTGCTGAGGAATACACACACACACTTTAAAAAGCCATACCCCTTTTAATTCCTAAAGAACTATACAGAATGGAATTAAACTCTTGGCTCCTGGGATTTTATCTTGATAAAATGCTTTACCACCATACTGGTCACTGCCAAAATATCATTTTATGTAAATCCTGTTTCAATAGAGACCCTTCCCCCCACTACACTGTGGCCCTGCGCAAGTGTTATGCTTCTTCTGAGTATTTCAGGCAACCGAGAAAATCCGAGCTGTCGTCATTCTGCTTGATGCGATTGTTAACAAAGGGCTTAAAATAGGCATTGTTGATCTCATGAGCATCTTCAACATCTGGCTATAGAAGGTTCTAAATGATAGTTTACAAACAAGCACACAGCATGAGCGTCATTAGATACACACACAGCGCTCTTCTACCCAGAGCACATTTTCCGCAGCATTTAACCCAGCAGATGACGACACAGGTCTGGGTGGTGTACAAGGATTATTGCAGTGGTCTTTGATGGCTCATCCCCAGTACCATCACCTATTTCTCCTGGTGAATTTTCTTGAGATGGGATAGATGGGTTATATTTTTAAATACAAAAAAAAAAAAAAAAACAAAAAAAAAACAGTATTGGTGCTGTTGGTTTGTTGTATTCATTATTCATACAGCACAACAGTCGAGCATATCACTTTACAGAAAAATGGCAGGTCCCTAATCTGATTCGCTGCAGTCTGCATTACACTGCCATGGCATGGGATGACAAAGACAGGATGGGGAAGGGAAGTATCGGAGGACGAGGCATGAAAGGAACTTGTTGTTACATATGCATCTTATGTTCAGTTTCTTCCAGTGTAATATATTAACATTTGAGGACTTGACTTGAAATGAGGGTTAGCCCCGAGATGATGTACGAGTCCTACCGAGGGGTCTTATTCCATCTAGCCTGTGTAGGGTTCTTAGCTCACTGAAGCACCATTTCTTACTGCCTTGCATTCTTGTTAAGATGGAAAGATAACCCAGCAATGCCAGGAGGGCTGATATATGAAGGAGTTTCTGATGAGCCTATGTCATATTCTGGAGGGAGCGCAGCACAGAGCACAGTACTTCATGCCTTTGATGAGTTATTAACAATTCGTCATAGCAAGGAAAGCAGTAAGTCAAACAACACTTTGCTTATTTGTTTAAACGAATGACTGTGGCTCTGTATCAGGTATATTTATGAATGGATAAAGCTTTGTGTAAATCAGACTGTCTCAAAATCTACCTGCTTCTGTGTCAGCTGGGAAGAAGTTCCCTTCAATACATTGTGGAAGGATGTCTATTAAACCCAGGTTCTGGCAGACCCATTACCAAATCCCAAAGGCATGCCCTAATTAATAGAATAATTCAAACCAAAACAGGTCTGTCTAGGTTATATATGGACACTGCACTGGCAGGAAGCGCAAGACTTCAGAGGCGGCCAGTAACATCAACTTACCCCCATGTACACACTTTACAGGGCCGACCGGGGGGGGGGGAGGAGCCAGTACAAATTACTGGGGCCCAGCGGTCCGGAAGGGGGCCCAGGGCCTAGCTTCTCCCCCCCCCACCTCGTCGGCCCTGTTTAGCCGGTCCGCCCTTGCTGGGGGGCCCGAAATTTCCCCCCCCCCCACTGGGGCCCGAACCCGCTCTTGGCGGCCCTGTTTATAATTAGCCTAACTAGGAACTGAAACGAGGACATGTGGGCGAGGAGTGGCCATTGTATTTGGGGTTAAATATGTAACCTTAGTGGTGCACTGCAGTGGGGGGGGGGGGGGTTCTTTTCACATTCCATTTATTCCTATTCTAGTGAAAGGAGATAAAGGGGGAGGGGAAGCAAAGCTGCCTGTACATGTTGTTAATAAAGGGCTTGATGCATGACTTCATGTCCCTGCCTCATGGAGATAAACAGGATGCATGAGGAATGAGGAGCAGCAGCAAAGATGGAAAAGTAATTTACACGTGCTGGAGGTTTCTGCTGCACCCGTTTCAGTGAGACACGAACACTGTCCCAGCAGTAGATCCTCAACCTCTGAAGGCAGGCTAGGAAATGCACCTTCGGTATAAGCCACCCCTTGCAGAGTGCCACCACAAGTCGGGTTTAAGCCCTCCTTCGAGGAGAGCAGTGGTGCATCGGCCTCGGGCTGAATTTCACCCACAGGACCTGAAACTCTTGGATTCGTTTTCTAGCTGTGTTACCAAATCACAGTGTGCCCCTGGCCTCAGTTTCCCCACGTGTAGAATGGAGATGCTGAGGCTTTCCAACCTTGCAAAGCACTATGAAGCCTGCTACTGGAGTGAAGCATTAATTATTAAAGAGCAGAGTTTTACTAGAGACTTTTCTAAAACCTGAGCAGATTTGAGCTGAATATGCTCAAAGTGATTTTTCATTGGCTTATATCTGAACTATAAATAGGGCCTCTTACAAATAGGCTCATGCTGAAAACCGCAATTTATACTGATCATTGTTTTTTAAAAGGTACTGCAATTTTTAATTCTCTTGATTATTTTTCCCCAGTTACACAGATATACCATGAAAGAACATAAAGAATGGAAAGTGATAGTGTTTTAGTCTTAAGCAAGGCTAAATGAACTACAGTATCTCTCCAGATTTATTGCATGCACTTGGTTTATTAGGGATATTTTTTTCTTGGTATCAGAGCAAATATTACTCATTGGGGATATTTAGCCGCATGCATTTGTGAAGAGAGACCATATTACATTAAGTGTCTCTTGTGTACTTTGAATTTGAGTAGAGTTGCAACAGGATCGATATGATGGATTCAGTAAGGTGCCACTGATTAATAGCCTCCAGGCCTGGAAAAGTTGTCTCCAATTGCCCTCTTAGGATATAGAGCAAGTCACCATCACTGCTACCATCAAGGGACAGAGACTCAGGCACTACCTTCCCTACCAAGATCTGTGGCTACTGGGAAGCAATGGATTGGAGTTCTGGGTGCAGTTGGGAATATGGGCTTGTTTTCTATGCGTGGGATCTGCAGGCAAATCTGACTTAGGTCACAAATGCAAAAGTGCTGGGTGGGTTTCAATCTAATCCCTTATTGATCCATGTCAGTTCTACACAGCTAGCATTCTGTGCTCTGACATGTCAGTGAGTGCTTGGCAGGGTATTTTGGGGAAAATCAGGAGAGCACCTGTCAGCAGCACTCTAGAACTAATCACAGTGGGCTAGAGGTTATGCAGATTCCAATATTAAAGTATTCCCCGGGCATTGTCAAGATTAGTTTTAACAATTAATAGCTTCCCCTTCCCATCTTTGGCTAAGTGATTCACCTCTTCCTTTGTTGCTCTTTTGCAGCTGCATTTCTCCACCGGATGAGGGATTACATGCCACCCCACCACAGGGCCTTCATAGAAGAAATCCAGTCTGCCCCTTCACTGAAGCAACATATACTGTCCTCTGGAAATGAAAAGCTGCGCATAGCTTACAACCAATGTGTGTCCGTCCTGGCAGACTTGAGAACCTACCACATTGCTATTGTCACCAAGTTCATCATCACAGCAGCCGCTAATGCCAAAGCCAAGAAAGGAAAGGAAAGCCACTGGGTGGGCAGCCTTCAGATTAACCCGCCTTCGTCGTTACAAGAGAGGGGCACCGGTGGCTCAGGCATCCTGAGCTTCTTGAAGAGTGTCAGGGACACGACGAGAGCAGGGATAATATAGTGTTAAATGCTGTCGTGCCACACGCGTTTTACTAGGGACGAGAGGAGTGCGCAAGCTTAAGACCAAAATAGCTTTTTGTTTAATATCTGCATTTGTGCCTGTGCCAGGATCTGGCTGGGATCACCCCAGTTGAAAGGTCCATCTTAAGTAGAGCATCCTATGCCCCATTTCTATGAACACAAAAGACATTCAATATTGGGAATAAGCGAATGCTGGGGTGATTCACTAGAAGAAAACCATTGCCCATCTGATACATGGGGTATGTCTACACAGGGATAAAAGACCTGTGGCACGGCGCAGCTGGCCCAGGTCAGCTGACTCAGACTTGTGGGGCTAAACATCGCCGTGTAGACATTCAGCTTGGGACTGAGCCCGAATGTCTACACAGCAAATGTTTAGCCCCGCAAGCCTGAGTCAGCCACAGGTTTTTTTATCCCTGTGTGGACTTCCCCTTTGCTTCACCTTCATTCAGACAGGAAGCTGCAGAACTTTCCTGCAGCTTAGCAGCCTGGCAGTTCCCAAGGCAAGAAGTCCCTCCCGTGATGAGCACATTGTGACATGAGTCACAGGTGGCCTGAAGTGGCTGCTGGTGGGGGCTAAGAGAGAGACTCAAAAATTCAGGCCAGTTATGTCGGACCCCTTAATCTGTATTCAAGCTCCAAGTATTAGGCCCCCAGTTCTGAGAAAGGTGGTCACTATTCCAAACTAACATTCATCCTGAACGGTCTCTTAATACTAGCAAGTGCTTGAGCAGCATGGAAGCTTTCCTACCCACTCTCAGGCTGCCAGCAACATTCCTTTTCACCCCTTGGCTCAGCAGAAGCAGGAGCTTCAACAATATCGATTGTAATAATAATAAAAACAGATCCATGGCCTCCTTTGCTGGGGGAAGCCAGACCAGACTGCGTGGCTCAGAAGAATAAGGGGAGCATCTCTGACCTTAAACTATGACTCTAAGGATTTTTTTTTTTTTTGGTAGAATTGATAAATGTTACAAGACTGTCTGTCAAAGGGAGCAGAGTATCCGGGTTTATAAGAAGCTTAAGATATGGAGCAAATGTGGCACCCATTAAAAGGCTCAGAAAGCAGCATTTCTTGGTAGTTCACTGCTCTCTGGGTACGATCAGCCCATAGGAGCCTGTTCTGGCACAGTGGGGGTAAGCACACATCCTGCCAGTGCTTTAGGTGCAATCTCCGTGGAAGCAGATGGCACTGGCGTCCTGCCTCTTCCCTGCTCCCGGAGTTGTAGTTAAAGGTCAATTGCATTAAATTGCTTAATAAAAATCAGGATTATTAAAAATATTTTTTCCTTCAAACTCCTCATTTATTTACTGTTACTGCAAAGAAGGGTGTTACATATAAGGGAAGCAGTAAGTCCCTTCGCTTGTGAAGTCACTGAGAAACCCAAGTCTGCCACAAGAGCAGAGGGGACTCAGTTCTCCTTGATAAAGGAGTGTGGCAATTCTCCCTGGGATTCCCAAAGGGGCCTTGCAAAATCTGACTTTCAGTGGAAGTTGGACACAGGACTCGAAAGTCCTGACCTCCATGGACCTAGTGTCTCATTTGCTAATTTCAGCTCTGGTCCAGCAAATGGATTCTTGCATCCATGAAACAACCCACTGGCTTTGTTGGCCTCTCCACAGGACAACAGAGTCCACTCGCATGGGTCCATCTGCACTGTCTACTGCGCCAGGGATGTCATCATCTGTCACCCTCCATCATTCAGATCAAGTTTAGTGTTTAACGTATCCCTTCTCTGCCCACCACGCCAGGCTCAGTCCCTTTGCTTTCCTCCTCCCACTACCACCACCTTTGTGCCATCTTCCACACACAGAGAAGTCCCCCAATCGTCCTGGCTCCTCGTCCAAATCCCTCCTAAACACTCACTTCTTGCATCAGGTAGTAAGCACTAACCCACGTCAGTCGAACGCTGCCTTCTCCATCCAACAGAGCCCAGGTAAGGGGGGCTGGGGGGGGGGGGGGGAGAAAAGCAGAGAAATGTCAAATTCAGCCCAGCCTCTTAGTCTCCCATGCATCTTATCTGTGTCTGAGCCATAAATCCCTGGGGTTAAGGCCCACAGTGTAGAGGCGGAGCAGATTGTCAGCACTTAAGTTATCACTACCAATGCGTTCCTAAAGCTTCTGGATGCCAGGGTGAGGGGCACGTCACAGTGAGGTCCCAGATCATGTTTAGAGCTCACGGGGTAGCAGGACTTGTCTGGAAACCAGCCAGGAAAAAACATTTTGTGGGACAGACAAATCAATAATCTGAACATGTGCAGTCCACAGCTTTGAAGTCTGCAAACCCAGGACCTGACCTGCCATAAACTCACATACAGTCCTCACAAAGGATTAAACAGCAGCCAAAGGGGTTCCCCTTGGGGCCTGGTTATTTTATCTTGCCAGTGAGTGTGGTACACCCATCTCCATTTATTCCATTTGGAACCTAGAGACACAGTAACTCCCTTAGGACTTGATTCTCTGGTGCCTTGCCCCATGTGTGCACAGTCATTTCAGCCAGTGCAAGATGGGTGTTAAAATGCCGCCATTTCACAGTCACTTTGCACTAATGGAAACGATTGCATGAGAAACATGGCAGTGGAGACTCCGGCCCCTGATGCTGCCAGGAATGTTGGATCCACAGAATAGTTTTCAGATGTAAAATATAAATCAGAATACATTTGTGACAAGTCATTAAAAGGGGTGGGGAGGAAGCCACTGCAATTCTGACACATTTAGTAGATTTCAAAACAAGAGATAACTACAATAATCTGCATTATAAACTGTGTTGAGGCAGCAATGACTGTTGAAAGGAGAGAAAGAGCAGACCTCTCGGAAAGAGCTCTGAATAACCCTCTTGTTGTCAGGGAGATTTCTAGGAATTTAAAAATATATAAAAAAAATCTAAAATTTTATTAAGTTCTATTTTTCCCTCATCCCCTTTTAAAGTGTTATGATCAGCTCCATGCCTTCACAAGGGAACTCTTTAAAGTATGCTGAGAATTTCCATTATAATTCAATGTTTCTTGCAGGTCTGGTCTCTGCTTCTCAGGAGTTGCTATAAATGCTGCTAAAAGGCTCCCATTGTAGATGGGACCTTTAAGGGGTGGAAATATTTTTTACTCCATGGATCAATATGCAGAGATGCCAGCTTTATCTTTTGTGGTGTTGTCCAGATTTGTGAGCATGCACGCAGGATTTAGGAGAAAGTGGCAAAAAGCAGGACAGTTCTCTGTGGGGGCCATTTAATTTAGCTGATCTGCGGCTGTAATGAGGGAATTCCCCCTACTTTTCTCATTTTGTTTTTGAAACTCTTAGGACACAGGCTAGGAAGATATTTCTCTTGTGGGTATTCTGCACAGATGTGCTGTTCACATTACTTTCAGAAGATGGCTATTACAGCACTGCGGTGTTCATTGTGCACTAATTACAACTAATAATTGCTAAAGTAATTTGTCTAGTTTAGCACCTGCTTTCAAGCAATATTAATAAAGCCTCATCAAGGACAACGGAGATGGAAGATGCCTATTAGATCACCCAGTCCCAGTGGAGGATAGCTCCCTACAGTACATAGCCTAGTGCTTTGTTCAGGCTGGATTAGCCTGTTTCCTGGTAAAGCTGTAAATCAGGCAATCAGTTTTTCTAAGTAAATTACTCACAACTAGCTACTTAAAAAGGTAAAAAGCAGATAAACTAATGTAAACCACTGTATTAAAGAATAATCACCTTAATCTTAATTCAATCATAAACAGTGGGTAATTCAGTCAGTCTTGCATAAAGCCGCATCAGAACAGCATTTTTTTTTTTTTTTTTAAGTGCTTTGTGTTTCAAGCTGCAAATCTGATTCAGGGATACCTGTGGCACTTCCTCCGTGCAAATAGAACTTTGCAGCCTTTTCTTATTCAATCACCAGATGGCAGCAGTAGCTTGGTTTTGTTTTGTTTTTTTATTGAGGGTGAAAAGCTGCTTGATTCCAAGCCATGCAAATGCATTTAGGGATCATTCATGGCATGAATTTAAAAAATGAACAGAAAAAAAAATTAAACCATTTCATATTTTATATATATTACACACACACACACACACGGAAATTCCTTGGTCAAGAAGAGAGGCTGATCATGGAAGCAGTATCTTCCATGCTTGTGTTCCAATTAATCAGGGCAATCTATCACCAAAGGACAACATTCTTCCAGGGTAAACCACCAGGTCAAATCTGTCAGACTAGACCCCGTACTTGTGCTGGTACCAGCAGCAATCCAGTCTGAAAACAGAGGTTTCCTTGTTGCTCTGTATTTCATTATGTGCTGCTGATGGACAATTTTATCTAGTGAATTACCTACTCTAAGTCTGTGTAAATAGATGTTACATCTGCAACTGGGCCATAATTACTCACAGCCTTCGCCGGCTTACAAACACTGTAATTATTCAGTCACTAGAATTATGCTCAAGTCTTTCAAAACTGTCCTGAGAGAGGACAGTGGATGATGACAAAGAGAAATGAGACTACCATGTGGGAAGAAGCTAGAACAATCAACTAGTTGTCAGGGAGTCTGGTATTAGTTTAAAAATGGTCCATTAAGCACCCAAATGCACTTACACCATCCCTCCAGTCTTCACTGCATTGATTAAATAAGCATTAAGATCTTAGTAAGATAACTATAAAACCCCAAGTTATTCTTGTCACACGTTGGTAAGGATGGAACTCTGCATATGTTGGTAGGACAGATGCCCTAGTGCAATTTTCCTCCTTATTCTATCTACTATATCTCCTCTGGGGCCTTCCCCTCCGACATTTTGTACCAGCTCATACCGGGTCACCCTGCCCATCGTCACTGACAGTCACAGCGTAAGAGCAGGTAGCTGCTCTCCTTTGGCTTTGAGACTTGCACTGCAGCAAAGGGTGGTGATTTCACAGCTGAGTGAGAGTTTAAGACTGTAGTGCCCTGCTACAGGGGAACTTTCAGGCCGGAAAGAGACTCCTTGCAGACTTGCTCCCTGCAATGGAGGTCAGTTCTACCCTAGAATATTTCTCCTTCTCCTTAAAAATGTCTCCTGCACCCCTGGCAGAGGCCTGAGAATTCCAGCCCCCTTCTACCACCAAAGCCCTGCCTGCCACCTGCTGGGTTTAGAACTCAACTGATCTCCCCCTTGAAGCCGATCTACTGAAAGGAGGTCACAGCCTGAATGGGAATGCAGAGCATCCACCTCTGGCCCATTGGGATGGCTTCTGCGAATGGCGCTTTGTACCAGCTGACCCTAATATAGCCTGTGATAGACAGAATCATTACGTGGAATATTCTCTGTGCAAAGATAAGAGGGAAGGTCCTCTCCTGGTTTGGTAACTGGTTAAAAGATAGGAAACAAAGGGTAGGAATAAATGGTCAGTTTTCAGAATGGACAGAGGTAAATAGTGGTGTCCCCCAAGGATCTGTACTGGGACCAGACCTATTCAACATATTCATAAATGATCTGGAAAAGGGGTAAACAGTGAGGTGGCAAAATTGGACGATGAGAAAAAACTACTCAAGATAGTTAATTCCAATGCTGACGGTAAAGAGATACAAAGGGACCTTAGAAAACTGGGTGGCTGGCCAACAAATGGCAGATGAAATTTAATGTTGATAAATGCAAAGTAATGCACATTGGAAAACATAATCCCACCAATACATATAAAATGATGGGATCTAAATTAACTGTTATCACTCAAGAAAGAGATCTTGGAGTCACTGTGGATAGATCTCTGAAAACACCCACTCAATGTGCAGCGGCAGTCAAAAAAGCAAACAGAATGTTGGGAATCATTAAGAAAGGGATAGATAATAAGACAGAAAATATCATATTGCCGCTATATAAATCCATGGTACGCCCACATCTTGAATACTACATGCAGATGTGGTCACCCCATCTCAAAAAAGATACATTGGAATTGGAAAAGGTACAGAAAATTATATATATATGATTTGGGATATGGAATAGCTTCCGTATGAGGAGAGATTAATAAGACTGGCACTTTTCAGCTTGGAAAAGAGATGACTCAGGGAGGATATGATAGAGATCTATAAAATCATGACTAGTGTGGAGAAAGTAAATAAGGAAGTGTTATTTACTCCTTTTCATAACACAAGAACTAGGGGTCACAAAAGGAAATTAACAGGCAGCAGGTTTAAACAAACAAAAGGATGTATTTCTTCATACAAAGCACAGTTAACCTGTGGAACTCCTTTTGAGAGGACGTTGCGAAGGCCAAGACTTTACCAGGCTTAAAAAAAGAGCTAGATAAGTTCATGGAGGATTGGTCCACCAATGACTATTAGCCAGGATGGGCATGAATAGTGTCCCTAGCCTCTGTTTGCCAGAAGCCGGGAATGGGCAATGGGGGATGGATCACTTGATGATTCCCTGTTCTGTTCATTCCCTCTGGGGCACCTGGCACCGGCCACTGCTGGAAGACAGGATACTGGGCTAGAGGGACCTTTAGTCTGACCCAGTATGGCTGTTCCTATGTTGTTCTTAAAGAATTTCTGCCTGAGTTTCTTTAGTGTGCCAGATGTTAACAGCTCGATTTGCAGAGCCGCTGAGCACCCTACATATCTCACTGGAGTGAATGGGTGCTGCAGATGATCAACACCTTTTGAAAAAAATCCAGCCATCAGTGTCCCTTGTTTTATTTGCCCAGCATTTGCTGGCATTGCTTCACCCCCAGCCAACTTCTCCATGTCACAACCGCTTTGGCAGGGCCACCTTTCCTGCCATGTAAGTAGAGAGTCAAGGTCCTCTGAAATTGAAGCTTTATTCCCATAAGGGCAACCAAAAGATCAGCACAAGGCAGCTTGAATTATTAAAGCTCCTTGGTAAGTTTCATTTTGTGCCCTCTTTTGCCTTATAACTGTGGCTTAGGAAAAGATGTCATCAGTAAACAGCCTATAGACATGTGTCAACTCCTTTCAGTCTGTGTCAGCCAAACCTCATTCAGCTAGATCTCAGGCTGAGACTAGCTGCTGCATGTTTTATGTAGGAAATATTTCATACTGATGATTGTCTTGCTCTATTAGATTTCAGCCCCTTTCGGGAAAACAGCATGAACTAGAGAAAAAAAAAAAAATCACTCCAGCTAAATGAAAACAGATCATAAGTATTCTAAGGGCGCTCATGCAGATTGGCACTGCAAGCAAGATGCATGGGGCTGTCAGCCTCATCCACATGTACTGCAAAATATTGGAACAAACAGCTGATTAACAGCAATCACAGAATCCCTAGACTGGAATAGGAGAGAGCATTTTGGTGTTGTTGAATGTGTTCACTACAGCGCCAAAGTTTCCCACGGACTTTAATGTATTTATCCTCCGCTCCTCCCCTGTGAGGTAAGGCAGTGCTAATATCCCCGTTGTACAGATGGGGAACTGAGGCACAGAGAGGCTACGTGGCTTGCCCAGGATCCCACAGGGAATAAGTCTGGGGCTTGGGAGACAGGTTTGACACTGTAACCACTCGATAATCATTCCTTTCTAGACTAGGAAAGTTCAGACACATCCCGATATGAGGATACCCATTCCCCCTGCCCCTCAAAGGCACCAAGCATTTCTCCACCAGCTGCCCGTCTCCAGTAAGGAAGCAAACTGGACTACATCTGCACTAACTCTTTGTAAAGGCCACCTTCTGCCTCAGGAGCCTTTGAATTCAAGCAATGCTGCCAGCAGCTCTAACTCAAAGTGCCCTCTCAGACAGCAAGGCAGACAGCTCTGTGCTTACAGCATCCAGGGAAGGGAACAAAAGCCCTCCCAAAAGAGCAGTACAGAAAGTTTCAAAAGTATTTCAGAAAGTATTTTTCCAGTTAAGAAAGGGAGGTGGGTGTATTGGGAAAGTGTCTCTGAAGCCTGCAAGAGAGACGAAGGCAGCTAGAGAAACTTGAAAAGATGGGAGAAAACTAAAGCCATTTATTCAAAGGGCCTGAAGTTTTTGTTTTGTTTTGCTTTAAGAAAAAAAAATAAAAAAAATAAAAAATGAACCTGATCCAAACCCAAAACAGCCGGTTAGATTTTGCCAGTTTCACAACTCTATATATATATAAAAAAAAAAAAAAAAAAAGAGCTTGTTGCAATTACGGCTTCTGAGCTAAGCTGTGTGTGCGCATGCAGAGTTTGCCTTGTAACATGTTATTTTAGTGGGGAGAATGGCTAAAATCTCTCCACCTTCTATGCAAATTGTCCCCCCTCCATCCCTTTATCCCCCCTAACGCCATGTGTCTTTGCTGTGTACACAAGCCAAGCAGAGGGGTTACTGAATTTGGCCCTTGTTTACCAAGTACATAGAAGAGAGATTTATTCAACTACACACAGCAATTTAAACATCAGATTCAGTTCCTCCAAAGAGACTCACCAGCTGCTGAGATTTTGATAACATCCTCAAACAAGGAAGATTTGCACAGACCTCACCTGGCTTTCTTTCATGACATTTTGGGACAGCCACTTCACTAGAGCTGTGATTCATTTTTCTCTCTCTTATTGATCACAAGATCCAGACATCTTAAGCCTCAGCTGAGCTGTGACTGAAGGTACATACAGTGGTAAATTATTTAGGGGGCCCTATGCCTAAAAATACCATGAAACAAAGTATTTTAAAACAACAAGACACTACGCTTTGTCTATGGTGCATTAGCCATTTCACAAGCTACCATATAAAATTTTCATTTAGGTTAACTGTAAATGATATAACACACACACACACACACACACACACCCTAGTCTCAACTACACTTGATGCATGGGGCATTTTTAATGTTGCACATTGTCACAAAGGACCAATACTTCACATGAAGGACTCTGGGCCAAGCAGTCTTCTCCCACACGTAGCATGTATTCAGCTCTTAAATCTTGCACTAACCAGAGAGCAAGGCATTGTGTAGGTGTGACTGGATAGAGGAATTGCCCTCTTCTTTGTGGCATTCCACCTGGACAAGCAGGTGCATGGGTAGGTACCACATAACCACTCCCCAACGGTGCTTCTGACATGCATTGGGATTAGTCAGCCAGATTCATTTCTGTACTTGCTATGCCAGCCAGCACCTCACAATCCCTTCACTTCTTGTCTACCTTACTCTGCCTAGTATAGGGCTAGGAAACTCTCAGCAAGCAACAGCACGCCCCCATTCTCCCTACCAACCGGAGACTGAAGTCCAGCAGAATTTCAACGGTGAAGCAAATGAGCAACAAGAGAATGTGGCACACTTCAATTTTAAAGCAGCCGTGGCACCAGACCAGCTCCTCTGGTGCCCAGTGCCGCAGAGCACGGTGGCCAGGAGCAGCAGCAGCAGCACTGTGACTGTTACACTGGGTAGCATTTTGTCTCTTTAATTAAGATAGGCTCGGATTCCTGCCTGGGGTCAAAGACTAACAGCCATCTCTGTGTCATCCCCGGTAGAGGAGGACGACAACGGAGTGGACAGCGGACTAGAACATTAACTCCTTGCTACGTAAATCAGAGAGGTGATTTCAGTTTGAAACAAGCCTCCTTATGAGTCTCAGGTCAGCAGCATGATTATCACCACATTTCCAGCAGCAGTCACAAAAGGGCCTGGGAAACAACTGTGCTGAGAGGCTGGTGAAAAACGAATGGCAGTGGAGTCAGTTAAGATCCCTTTTTCATACAGGCACCAAGTTCGAGTCTTTCCAGCCTGAAAAGCCCCCTCCATGCAATATACCACAGTCTGTTCAACTTTTAAAGGGGCTGTATTGAGGGTCCCAATCAAACCCTGGGCGCTGTTCAGAGCCTTTCCCCAGCTAGGCTACACTGCACTGGATGCAGTAAAGACACATGCCACAGCATCTCCCAGTTTACGTTCCAATGCAGTGCCGATGTGAAGGTAGCAGTGCCTACCCAGAACTGTCATGTACTCAACAGCCAGAGGAAGTTAGACACCCAGCTCTGTCAAGAGATTAGGATAATTGAAGGGGCTGATGCCCATCTATCTATTTGTAGTGGCCCAAATTTCATTGAATGCATTGTAGTATGAGTGATGCTCACAGTCACACCCCTTCAATAAAGTGGTTCCCCCACTTTATCCAAAACAGAGAACACCAGAAATACCAGGAAGGAGGCAGGGGGTGTTGTACAAAAGCACCTTTTACCAGCTAGTAAAACACTGGCTTGGAAACTGATTTTATTCCCACCAATTGCCTGTCCCCCCAGAAGAATCACACACGGCAGCATAGAATGGCCACATTCATTACAGCCCTTTGCTCCTATAATCGTCAGTGCATCATTTGAGACTCTAACCTTCCTAGTAGCCTTTGCACCATTCTTCAGAGAATGGCCCTGCCCTTACGTAATCGGCGGCGGTTCAGAGAATAAAGAAAAGGAGATGTTCCGCAGCTGCACTGCACCAATGAACCATGCTTCAAAGCATAAAGAACAGGAGTACTTGTGGTACCTTAGAGACTAACAAATTTATTTGAGCATAAGCTTGCATGGGCTACAGCCCACTTCATCGGATACATGTCATGCTGCCCAGGAACTGAAGCACCATGGCTTTGGCCATTTGGAGACTTAAATTTATGCCAACCTGCCCTGGAACATCCCTTCTCAGCGTTGGGATAGGAGGCAAGTACTTCTGCTTTAAAATCCATGTGCGTAACACTCCAGTAATATACAACACGTCCATATTAAAGTAAGTTTGACTCAGCAGAGGGCAAACAGCAGAGGAGTAGCTTTGTCTGAAAGTTACCAAAAGCGAAGGAGTGTCCTTAGCTGGCAACCACAACTAGAAGCAACATTACATTAACAACAAACCCCACACAGCACCACTCCCCACCCTCCCTAGGTCCCACCATATTGTCAAGCACTGATACAAACACAGGGCCTGATCCTGCAAAGATTTACACACATCCTCCCCTTGACTTCCAATTGCAAATCTGCAGGATCAGAGCCACGTCACAGCAACACAGCAGCCCCTGCACAGTGATTCTGGTGTGGCCCTGAATCGCTGTTTTGGATGGGGGTAGATACATTGAGCATGTCTTTCTATGGAGAACTTTTGCCCTTCAAATCCATGTGTGTTTTATGTCTAGAAAGAGCTTAGAACTACTGGAGTGGATCCATCAGACCAAGGTTAGAATAACTCAGTCATTTATTTTGCATTGGTGCAGTTCAGCCCCTTTACCTGGGATTGTGGGGTTTGCTCTATGAATCCTGACCAGCCTGTATGTTTTAGACAAGGAACATAACACAAGCACACACCTAAGAACAAATCTAGGCCCAACTCTGCAACAAGCTCCACACAGATAGACTCCCCCAATCCCACACGCTTCCCCATTGACTTCAATAGGGGTCCGGGCAGGCTCAGCAGACTGCGCACACAGAGCTCATAGCAAGGGCAGGGCTCAGCTGATTAACCCTAGGTAAGAAACATTTCTCAGTGGAGAAGGCACTGTCTCTACCCCACAGCAGCAGGCTGATCTACAGAGACAGTAAGACTACAGATATTCATATATGAAAACAGTTCCTACCAGTCACTTGCTCCCACGAGGTCAGAGTCCCTAGAGAATCCTTTGCTCCCTCCAGACAACAGCCAACCTGGGATCCAGTAGGTAACCCCTGAAGAGGAAAGGATAGCAGCGTCATGCCAATGAGCCCCAGTGAGAAAGTGCTCTTCCTGCAGCTGAGAGCAATCCCAGCCCCATCTAACTCTGCTGAATACCCAAAACAATAAAATTGTATTCACCTCTCCCAAGAGACCAACCCCACCAGTAAAAGATCACAAATCCTGTAATTTCACCCAAGCCTCCTCTCCTAGCTGCTTCACTCCCAGAGCCTGCTGGCCACCCATATCAGCTAACATGACCAGCTGTGGCACTCGCACAGGTGGAGGCAGTTCTGTGCTATTAGCAGTGAGGGGCTGGACAGAGGATCCCCATAGCTGCTTGGTAAAATTCTGTCACCAAACAGAGGAGCAGTTTCCCCCCCCCTTCTCACAGAACTCACCCTCTTCTGGGCAATGCTAAACCATTCCCCCCAGAGATGTTATCCCAAAAACACAATGCATTTAAGGATCAATTTGTTTGCTTTCGGGATGCACCAGATGTAAGGTACAGAAAGAAAGAAAGAACAATCCTAACAGTGGATACCCTTTAGCTGCTCTAAAAGGCCTTCAGACACCCCCAGTCCTCCTTTCAAATGATACCAGCCAAACACTCTGCTTGGCTCTTCATGCATACAGCATATTTCCCAGGAATAGAGTACAGTACTAGCATTTGCACTGGAGTGCCCCAGAATAGTTTGCCTCCCTATTGAATTTGAGGGGGGGAATGTTGTTAAACAAATTAGTAGGTTTTCTGCACCCTCACCTCAAGCGCTCCCAGGACACAGGGCTTGCCACAGCCTGAGGCCCCAATCCTGCAATGTGCTCATTACGGAGCTTGAGGGAAAGGAAGTTGGCAGGGGGCCCCCAGTTAGAATGTTGGGGGACAGCAACTGGTGACCTCCAGAACTAAAAGCACAAGTTGTCACAGACTGAGCTAAGAGCTGTAACACACCCATAGCTTCTGTGGGCTGGGGAACTCTAGTGCACCCTGCCCGCTGGGTTACCTGCTTTCTCCAGGATGGGGAAGCTCAACCCATGTGTGGCGCACAACAGTTTGAATCCCAGATGAGCCACCCCATATGGGTGGGTGCCATTTTGGTCCACACTAGGCCATGGGGATTGAACTGGGGACTCTTCAACTGGACGCAGGGATCTCTATAACTTAAACCCAGACACTCAAACTAAGAGCATATACTCTGTGGCTTGGGCCCAGAGCGGGACAGGTTACACTGGGAGCAAATCAAGCATGTGTCAGCGCTAGCTTCATCCTTCTCTCTGTGCTTTTCACCAAGCAGAGTCCTGGTCACACGTAGCCAGCGGGGGGTTTGTGCAGCACCGACACACGGGCCTGTGACTCTATGGCAGACAGCCGCTGGCAACAGGTGTGTGTGTAAACAGCCTCACTAAAGCCACGCTCTGGCAAACGGCCCCTGGGGGGGCAACTCACTGGATACTATTATTTTACTGGGCCCTGTGTAATTTACCCCTTCTCACTAAGCTCCCCTAGGCCCCCGATTGTTTCTAGTATTTTTCCTTGCAAGTAAAACAGAAGAAAATTCACGGGAGCTTAATGAGGGGGGCTAAATTACACAGAGCTTCCTGCTGCTTTGGGCTGAGGAATGCAGGCAAATCCACCAGCACAGGGCCGGCTCTAGGCACCAGCAAAACAAGCTGGTGCTTGGGGTGGCACATTTTTAGGGGCGGCATGGCCGGCGCCAGAATGCCGCCCCTAAAAATGTGCCCCGGCCGCCCTAGCTCACCTCCGCTGCTGCTGCTGCTGCCGCTCGCGCGCCGAACAGTTGATTCACGCGCCGCTACTCACCCTCCCTCCCAGGCTTGAGAGCCTGGGGGGAGGAGGCAGGGCTGGGGATTTGGGGAAGGGGTGTAGTTGAGGCGGGGCCAGGGGTGGGGTAAGAAAAAAACGGGGGCGGCCAAAATTGTTTTTGCTTGGGGCAGCAAAAATCCTAGAGCTGGCCCTGCACCACCAGCAGCTTGCTGTTTCCAGGGCCTGGCCATAGACAGACTGAAGTTTTTCCCCAACACGCCTTCTCTCCTCAGAGGGATGAGCCCTGAGCTGCCAGCAGCCTCCAGAACAAACAGAGCCTGTGGCAGTCACCTCCTCACGAAAAAGGCAGGCTAGTGCAGCGGTTGGGGCTGTAATTGGAGAGCTGCGTTCAGTTCCCTGATGCGTCATAGATTTTCTACAAATCTCTACAACAGTCCCTGAAATATTTCTCACCATTTGCAGCCTTTCCTCATAATGGTGGACTCCCAGCCTCAGTTCCTGAGGGCACCTCACAGTTCCTCACAGGCAGCCCTTGTAAAACCAGAAGCTTTGGTGTTGCCTCCATTAGTGCTTTTATTCTCATGAATATTTGAAATTGAACAATGTTGTAAACATTTGGATTCTAGATGCCTCCCAACTATATTTATCATACTTGGCTCATTTCCTGGCACTGGGGCCAGAACAGCCTTCAAACTACTGAGGTTAGTTAACACACTGTGTCTGGATCAAACTCGCGCTCCCCTCCAGAAACAGGGTTCCTTTTGAGGTTTTCTGCACAGTTATGATGTCCGTCAGTATCAGTGTAATTAAAATCCCCCATTATCCAGGCCCTGGCTGCCTTACAAACTTCTCATAGCCATAAAAACATCTCCTGATCAACTTTCCTCAACTGCCCACAGGGGTTGTAGCAACACTCAAGAATCCATTGACTACTTTTAGTGTCCTTAAAACCAACCTGTGCCCAGGCTAAAACATGTGTGTCGTTCCCCTCTGCATATTCTCATCCCACATCAGAATTGTTTGTCACCTTTTGTCCTGATTTCTCTCTTTTATCTGGCAAGCTCATTTTTAAAAAAGCCTCTCTATGGTCTGCTTAACTTCTAAACCAGGAGGCTAGTGCCTTGTCCTGTTAGTTTGATCCTTCTTACAGAAATGCCCGGAGGCGTCAGGTGTCTGGTTACTCTTATTCTGGATTCTAACCTGCTGCACAATCTCTTCGCTCATTCTGTCCTGAAAACTGCCCATGTACCAGAAGTCTGTCAGAGTCTGTGACTTCCTCCATCCCTCTTTTTGCCCAGGCTTGCTCCTCGCTAGCTGTGCTCTGAGGCGTCTGTGACAGTTCTGGGGGCCCCTGCGGGAGATGCATGCAGTAACTCAGAGAGACAGCTGGTCAAACTCTTCCCCTTCACTGCTGAGTCTGAAATGGCACAGAGGCCACCAGCAAGCCCCTCTGATTCAGGATCTCTGAAAGCCCATAAATGGCTCATTTCTTACTCTCTCCCCTCCATTGTTCTGGGCATACATCACAAACAGTTCAGGTCATTCCCTCCTTTTGGATTATACTCAGCTGACCTTTATTTGTGTATTATTTATTTGCTCCTCTTTTGGAATAAGTGGGTCTGGGGATCTAGTCACCTGCAAAAATGAGATAACTTACTAGTGCTCAGTTTGCAGAGTGGCTTGGAGCTGGGGGGAGTTTGTTTGTTTGAGGGAGATGGGGACATTTCTTAAAATATGTATTTGGGACAGCAGACGGTGGCAGCGCTGGGGGCTGGAGCCATGTAGCTATAATTCCATCTCCTTCCCCTCTCAACTTTCCCTAAACCCCAGCAAATGGAGATTTATTGCAGGATGCATCATTATGACAAAACTGCAATGCATTACATCTGCCACTCTTAAACTGTTGTGGCTTTCCCATCTCTAGCATCTCTCATCAGAGGGTATCAAAACACTTAAATAATGAAAACTAATTAGACTCATAACGTCCCTGTGAAGTGGGTCAGTATTATCATCCCCATTTTACAGAGGGGAAAATAGAGGCACAGAGAGGGAAGGTGACTGACTTGCCCAAGGTTAGTAGATCAGTGGCAGAGCAGGGAACAGAACCCATCAGTGTGCTGTGACTGACACAGCCCATAAGGCGTCCCCCGAGCTCTATTTCAGCTTTTGAAAAATGCGAGGGCCTCGTTTGGTCCATGCGTGACTCTCAGAAATGTAGAAGCCTTTACCTTCCATATCTGAATAACTGGCCTCACCGGGAACCAGTAATCCATTCCAAATCCATTCATCCTTCTGGGATGTATCAGCAGGAGTGTAGTTAGCAAGACACAAGAAGTGTCTTGCTTCCACTTTACTCCACACTGTTGAGGCCACAACTGGAGTATTGTGTCCAGTTCTGGAGACCGCATTTCATGAAAGCTGTGGTCAAATTGGAGAAAGTCCAGAGAAGAGCAACAAAAACGATTAAAGGTCTAGAAAACATGAGGGAAAATGAGGAAAGATTTAGTCTAGAGAAGAGAAAACTGAGAGGGAACATGATAAGTCTTTAAGTACATAAAAGATTGTTACAAGGAGGAGGGTGAACATTTGTTCTCCTTAACCTCTGAGGATAGGACAAGAAGCAATGGGCTTAAATTGCAGCCAGGGTGGTTTAGATTGAACATTAGGAAAAACTTCCTGTCAGGGTGGTTAAGCACTGGAATAAATTGCCTAGGGAGGCTGTGGAATCTCCATCATTGGAGGTTTTTAAGAACAGGTTAGACAAACACCTGGCAAGGGTGGTCTAGATAATACTTAGTCCTGCATTAGTGAGGGACGGGACTAGATGACCTCTCGAGGTCCCTTCCAGTCCCACACTTCTATGATTCTATGTGCAGCGGCAGTCAAAAAAGTGAACAGAATGCGGGGAATAATTAAGAAAGGGATAGATAATAGGACAGAAAATATCATGTTGCCGCTATATAAATGCATGGTATGCCCACATCTTGAATATTGTGTGCAGATGTGAATATTGTGTGCAGATGTGGTTGCCCTATCTCAAAAAAGATATATTGGAATTGGAAAAGGTTCAGAAAAGGGCAACAAAAATGATTAGGGGCATGGAACGGCTTCCATAGGAGGAGAGATTAATAAGACTGGGACTTTTCAGCTTGGAAAAAAGACAGCTAAGAGGAGATATGACTGAGGTCTATAAAATCATAACTGATGTAGAGAAAGTAGATAAGGAAGTGTTGTTTACTACTTCTCATAACACAAGAACTAGGACTCACCAAATGAAATTAATAGGCAGCAGGTTTAAAACAAATAAAAGGAAGTATTTCTTCACACAATGCACAGTCAATCTGTGGAACTCCTTGCCAGAGGATATTGTGAAGGCTAAGACCATAACAAGGTTCAAAAAAGAACTAGATAAATTCATGGAGGATCAGTCCATCAATGGCTATTAGCCAGGATGGGCAGGGATGGTGTCCCTAGCCTCTGTTTGCCACAATCTGGGAATCAGCGACAGGGGATGGATCACTTAATGATTCCCTGTTCTGTTCATTCCCTCTGGGGCACCTGGCATTGGCCACCGTTGGAAGAAAGGATACTGGGCTAGATGGACCTTTGGACTGACCCAGTAGGGCCATTCTTATGTTTTTAATTAAAGGACACGGTCAGGCCAAAAAGTGTTAATTATAGCATGGGAGCAGTGATCGAGGAAAGCAAGAATGACTAAGGGTATGTCTACACTACGAAATTAGTTCGAATTTATAGAAGCCGGTTTTATTGAAATCGGTTGTATACAGCCGATTGTGTGTGTCCACACATAAAATGCTCTAGGTGCTCTAGTCGGCGGACCGCGTCCACAGTACAAGGCTAGCGTCGACTTCCGGAGCATTGCACTATGGGTAGCTATCCTACAGCTATCCCACAGTTCCCGCAGTCTCCGCCGCCCCTTGGAATTCTGGGTTGAGATCCCAATGCCCGGATGATGCAAAACAGTGTCGCGGGCGGTTCTGGGTACATGTCGTCAGGCCCCTCCCTCCCCCGTCACAGCAACGGCAGACAATAGATTCGCGCCTTTTTACCTGGGTTACCTGGGTTACCTGTGCAGACAACATGGAGCCCGCTCAGCTCAGCTGAGCTCACCGTCACCATATGTCCTCTGGGTGCCGGCAGACGTGGGACTGCATTGCTACACAGCAGCAGCTACTAACTGCCTTTTGGCGGTAGACGGTGCAGTAGACTGGTAGCCTTCATCGGCGATCTGGGTGCTGGCAGCCGTGGGGCTTGCCTTTTGGCAGTAAATGGTGTATTACGACTGTTAACCATCCTATTACAAGTCGGGTCATCGTACATTAGCAGAGTCTTCCCTGAGCAGCCGATTGTGCAATAGGCCTGAAGACCATCGTCATACACCGCCCCGTATTTGCTGCCAAGCACCCAGAAAGATGCCGAGGGTTATCAGTCACACTGCACCGTCGTCTTAAGATGTAAAAAATAGATTTGCTCTGTATTCATTTGCTTCCCCCTCCCTCCGTCAAATCAACGGCCTGCTAAGCCCAGGGTTTTCAGTTTAATCTTTGGGGGGACCATTCTGTGTGACAGTTGTTTGTGTTTCTCCCTGATGCACAGCCACCTTTCTTGATTTTAATTCCCTGTACCTGTACCTGTACGCCATGTCGTCACTCGGCCCGCCCTCCCTCCTTCCCCTAGTCCGTCAGATACTACGTTTGCGCCACAGCTCAGAGAGCCGAGAAGCGCCTTTCGCGCCTTTTCTTTGAATTCTGGGTTGAGATCCCAATGCCCGGATGATGCAAAACAGTGTCGCGGGCGGTTCTGGGTACATGTCGTCAGGCCCCTCCCCCCTCGTCACAGCAACGGCAGACAATAGATTCGCGCCTTTTTACCTGGGTTACCTGTGCAGACAACATACCACGGCAAGCATGGAGCCCGCTCAGCTCAGCTGAGCTCACCGTCACCATATGTCCTCTGGGTGCCGGCAGACGTGGGACTGCATTGCTACACAGCAGCAGCTGCTAACTTCCTTTTGGCGGTAGACGGTGTAGCATGAGTGATAGCCATGGGGCTGGCAGCCGTAGGGCTGCATTGCACCAGCCCCTTGTCAGGAGATGGTATATTGTGACTGGTATCCATCATCGTCGTACTGGAGTGGCTGTCAATCATGGCCACCTGGGCAGACATGCTACTGTTTCGATGATGATGGCTACCAGTCGTAATATACTATTTTCTGCCAATTGCCCAATATTGTCTGCTAAGCACCCAGAAGAGGCCGAGGGCGATGCTGGGTGCTGGCGGACGTGGGGCTGGCAGACGTGGGGCTGCATTGCTACACAGCAGCAGCCCCTTGCCTTTTGGCAGACGATGGTATATTATGATTGGTAACCGTCGTCATCATACCGGAGAGGCTATCACTCATGCTGCACCGTCGGCTACCAGCTTAAGATGTAAAAAATAGATTTGTTCTGTATTCATTTGCTTCCCCTTCCTCCGTGAAATCAACGGCCTGCTAAGCCCAGGGTTTTCAGTTTAATCTTTGGGGGGACCATTCTGTGTGACAGTTGTTTGTGTTTCTCCCTGATGCACAGCCACCTTTCTTGATTTTAATTCCCTGTTCCTGTACCTGTACGCCATGTCGTCACTCGGCCCTCCCTCCTTCTCCTGGTCCATCAGATACTAGTTTCGCGCCTTTTTTCTGACCAGGCGCCATAGCTAGCACTGGGATCATGGAGCCCGCTCAGATCACCGCGGCAATTATGAGCACTATGAACACCACGCGCATTGTCCTGGAGTATATGCAGAGCCAGGACATGCCAAGGCGAAACCCGGACCAGGCGAGGAGGCGATTGCAGCGCGGCGACGAGAGTGATGAGGAAATTGACATGGACATAGACCTCTCACAAGGCACAGGCCCCAGCAATGTGGAAATCATGGTGTCACTGGGGCAGGTTCATGCCGTGGAATGCCGATTCTGGGCCCGGGAAACAAGCACAGACTGGTGGGACTGCATCGTGCTGCAGGTATGGGACGATTCCCAGTGGCTGCGAAACTTTCGCATGCGTAAGGGCACTTTCATGGAACTTTGTGACTTGCTTTCCCCTGCCCTGAAACGCCAGGATACCAAGATGAGAGCAGCCCTCACAGTTGAGAAGCGAGTGGCGATAGCCCTGTGGAAGCTTGCAACGCCAGACAGCTACCGGTCAGTCGGGAATCAATTTGGAGTGGGCAAATCTACGGTGGGGGCTGCTGTGATCCAATTTGCCAGGGCAATGAAAGACCTGGTGATAGCAAGGGTAGTGGCTCTGGGCAACGTGCAGTCAATAGTGGATGGTTTTGCTGAAATGGGATTCCCAAACTGTGGCGGGGCCATAGACGGAACCCATATCCCTATCTTGTCACCGGAGCACCAAGCCACCGACTACGTAAACCGCAAGGGGTACTTTTCAATGCTGCTGCAAGCCCTGGTGGATCACAAGGGACGTTTCACCAACATCAACGTGGGATGGCCGGGAAAGGTACATGATGCTCGCGTCTTCAGGAACTCTGCTCTGTTTCGAAAGCTGGAGGAAGGGACTTTCTTCCCGGACCAGAAAGTGACCATTGGGGATGCTGAAATGCCTATCGTGATCCTTGGGGACCCACCCTACCCCTTAATGCCATGGCTCATGAAGCCGTACACAGGCAGCCTGGACAGGAGTCAGGACCTGTTCAACTACAGGCTGAGCAAGTGCCGAATGGTGGTGGAATGTGCATTTGGACGTTTAAAAGTGCGCTGGCGCAGCTTACTGACTCGCTCAGACCTCAGCGAAAAGAATATCCCCATTGTTATTGTTGCTTGCTGTGCGCTCCACAATATCTGTGAGAGTAAGGGGGAGACCTTTATGGCGGGGTGGGAGGTTGAGGCAACTCGCCTGGCCGCTGATTACGCGCAGCCAGACACCAGGGCGGTTAGAGGAGCACAGCAGGGCGCGGTGCGCATCAGAGAAGCTTTGAAAACGAGTTTTGTGACTGGCCAGGCTACTGTGTGAAACTTCTGTTTGTTTCTCCTTGATGAACCCTCCAACCCCCCCCCCCGACCCAGTTCACTCTACTTCCCTGTAAACCAACCACCACACCCCACCCTCCCCTCCCGCTTGCAGAGGCAATAAAGTCATTGTTTTTTCACATTCATGCATTCTTTATTAGTTCCTCACAGAAGTAGGGGGATAATTGCCAAGGTAGCCTGGGATGGGTGGGGGAGGAGGGATGGAAAAGGACACACTGCATTTTAAAACTTTAACTCTTATTGAAGGCCAGCCTTCTGATGCTTGGGCGATCATCTGGGGTGGAGTGACTGGGTGGACGGAGGCCCCCCCACCGTGTTCTTGGGCGTCTTGGTGAGGAGGCTATGGAACTTGGGGAGGAGGGCTGTTGGTTACACAGGGGCTGTAGCGGCGGTCTCTGCTCCTGCTGCCTTTCCTGCAACTCAACCATACGCTCGAGCATATCACTTTGATGCTCCAGCAGACGGAGCATTGCCTCTTGCCGTCTGTCTGCAAGCTGACGCCACCTATCGTCTTCAGCCCGCCACTTGCTCTGTTCATCCCGCGATTCAGCCCGCCACCTCTCCTCTCGTTCATATTGGGCTTTTCTCATCTCCGACATTGACTGCCTCCACGCATTCTGCTGTGCTCTATCAGCGTGGGAGGACATCTGCAGCTCCGTGAACATATCGTCCCTCGTCCTACGTTTTCTCTTTCTAATGTTCACGAGCCTCTGCGAAGGAGAAACATTTGCAGCTGGTGGAGGAGAAGGGAGAGGTGGTTAAAAAAGACACATTTTAGAGAACAATGGGTACACTCTTTCATTACAAGTTCGCATATTTCGGCTTGCAGGCAGCCATGGTAGGCCACAGTGTTTTGGCTTTTTTAACCTTCTTAACATGCAGGAAAGGTTGCAAACAGCAGCGCATTTCCCATATCAAGGATGAATTGGGTTGTCCATTTAAAATGGGGTTTCAATGTAAAAGGAGGGGCTGCGGTTTCCCGGTTAACATGCGGCACAAACACAAGTAAACCACCCCCCCACACACACACACACACGATTCTCTGGGATGATCACTTCACCCCTCCCCCCACCGCGTGGTTAACAGCGGGGAACATTTCTGGTCAGAAGAGCAGGAACGGGCGCCTCTGAATGTCCCCTTAATAAAATCGCCCCATTTCAACCAGGAGAGCTTTCTGGAGATGTCCCTGGAGGATTTCCGCTCCATCCCCATACACGTTAACAGACTTTTCCAGTAGATGTACTGGCCACTATTGCCAGGGAAAATTAATCATTAAACACGCTTGCTTTTAAACCATGTGTAATGTTTACAAATATTTACAAAGATACACTCACCAGAGGTCTCCTGTGTGCCCTGAGGGTCTTGGGTGAGTTCGGGGGTTACTGGTTCCAGGTCCAGGGTCACAAACATATCCTGGCTGTTGGGGAAACCGGTTTCTCCGCTTCCTTGCTGCTGTGAGCTACCTACAGTACCTCCATCGTCATCTTCCTCGTTCCCCAAACCGTCTTCCCTGTGTGTTTCTCCAGTGAGAGAGTCATAGCACACGGTTGGGGTAGTGGTGGCTGCACCGCCTAGGATCGCATGCAGCTCCGCGTAGTAGCGGCAAGTTTGCGGCTCTGCCCCGGACCTTCCGTTTGCTTCTCTGGCTTTGTGGTAGGCTTGCCGTAGCTCCTTAATTTTCACGCGGCACTGCTGTGTGTCCCTGTTATGGCCTCGGTCCTTCATGGCCTTGGAGATCTTTTCTAATACTTTTCCATTTCTTTTACTGCTACGGAGTTCAGCTATCACTGCTTCATCTCCCCATATGGCGAGCAGATCTCGTACCTCCCGTTCGGTCCATGCTGGAGCTCTTTTGCGATCCTGGGAGGACTCCATGATGGTTACCTGTGCTGATGAGCTCTGCGTGGTCACCTGTGCTCTCCACGCTGGGCAAACAGGAAATGAAATTCAAACCTTCGCGGGTCTTTTCCTGTCTACCTGGTCAGTGCATCTGAGTTGAGAGCGCTGTCCAGAGCGGTCACAATGAAGCACTGTGGGATAGCTCCCGGAGGCCAATAACATCAAATTCCATCCACACTACCCCAATTCCGATCCGCAAAGGCCGGTTTTATCACTAATCCCCTCGTCGGAGGTGGTGTAAAGAAACCGGTTTAAAGGGCCCTTTAAGTCGAAAGAAAGGGCCTCGTTGTGTGGACGTGTCCAGGCTTAATTTGGTTTAACGCTGCTAAAGTCGACCTAAACCCGTAGTGTAGACCAGGCCTTAATGCCTAAAGTGGAAGGGGAAGAAAAAAACCGACTGAAGAGCTGACTCTGCACATACAATTAGTATAAGGATTTCTCAGCAATTAGCATGGCCAGTGACTCCTCAGATGTAGAGGATCCTGATGCAGTAGCAGAAAGACAGCTGTCGCTTTTGTTCTGTTCCTTCAGCTGTGCAGGGGTGATGTAGCTTTGGAGAGAGCACAGAGCAGCATCACAAAAGAGTAGCTGCCAGCTGCCTTGATGTGAAGGGAAGGGCCATTGCAGGCAGGAGGTGGGTTGCACAGCAGCAGAACTGCCATTGTAGCTGGCCGAGAGGATTTGTTCTCTTCAGTCAGTCTGTTCTTGTTCTCTGCACTTATAAGTGGGGTCTGAGGCACACGCTGTACAGCAATGGGCATTGTTGCTCCTTCCTGAGCATCATGAGAAGATTGCAAGGCACATGGATTCATATGCTGAATAATCAGTGCAATGAAAAGGAGGGAAAAGAGTCAGACACACTCATTCCTGCTTGATTAAAGGATCAAAATTACTCCATCACCGGGATGCTTAACCCCGTCAACACCCTCAGAGCGCAGAGGTTAGGCAAGCCCCTCACTCAGTGGCTGAGTTCCATTATGGCCAAATACAGCAGAGGGGGTTTCACCACCGTTTTGTTGTTTTGTAATGTTACAAATCCCGCTTAACGTTAAATTCCCCACTGTTGTATCTTCTCCTCGCTGGGAGGGTCCCTGGGAACTTGCCCATCAGGGGTTCTTCAGAATCCTGCCAGATCCCTGTGCTGAGGACTAGGGAGGACGGTTTAGTGGACAGGGCACTGGACTGAGACCCGGTTTCAGTTCCTAGTGCAGGCACAGATTCCCTGTGTGACCTTGGGTCAATCACTTAATCTACCTTGGGCCTTAGTTCCCCATCTGTAAAATGGGGGAAATACCTCCTTACTCTACCCTTTAATGACTGAGGTCTGAGATACTATGGTGATGAAGGTCATATAAGTTCCCAGTTACATAGAACCCTTGCTTTGTGTGCAGTTTGCACTAGTCACTCTATGGTGTCCCGTCTGTTTTGCTTCTGATTATTGACTCCTAGTGGGAAGAAATACCTGCTCTGTTCAGTGTCTTTTGGCGTGTTTATGCAACGTCTGAAGATGCAGTAATAGTGCGGTAGAGCGACAGGCAGACGTGCAGCACTCAGGCTGCTCTAGGTGAGTGAGCACAGTAATAATCTTACTAGATGGATTCTCTTCGCATTTTATATTTTCAAAGGCTGGGAAGTTAAAATGACAGGCTGGCCTGTGCCGAAAAAACATTCTGTGTAGTTCTACCTCTTGTGTATGGTCTGTACTGGGAACAACTGCACCAGTTTAAAGGTGATTTATCAGATGGAAAGCACTACCCAGAAGGATCTTTGGACATGGGCTATATTGCAGTCAGTGAAATCCCTGATGCGAAAAAATTTCAAACAATACATTGTGGCTGATATGTCACTGTTAAAGCTGTTGGAGAAAGAAGGGAATTACTGACTGAAATTTAGTGGGGGTTTAGAATAAAAATTATTTCATGCAGGGAAAAAATGTAATTTGGAAAAACAACTGGAGCTAGAAATCAGCAAGTCTTAGTGAAGGTCTGTTCTTCTTTTAGCAAGTGCAGCCAATTACCCTCCTAAGGTGATGTAAGTTGCTTGGTATCTTTGAAACCTGCATTTCCCAATGCCCTGCACTAAACCTTCAGCTAACAATATGAATGACTTAGTTGGCAGTGATAATACATTCTGCTGGCAGCTAATGTTTTACAGGATTCTGGGGCACAGCAGGAGTTGCTTTCCCGCATGTGCAGAGATGATTTAGTGCATAACAGGAAATAGGATTGTGTTTGCAATTTCATTGCTGGAAAATGCATAACCCAATGGAAGGAAGATAGAATATCAGGGTTGGAAGGGACCTCAGGAGGTCATCTAGTCCAATCCCTAGGATCAACATCAAAATATCCTACATCATTCAGTGATGCTGCTTGTGCAGCTCTGCAAGACTATCACAACGACGACGCACCTTGTCATCTAGACACACTTCACATGCTGTGTGCACATGTGCAGGAGTATAAACCAGAGGCCTGCAATCTATGGGGCAAGCCCCTCTGGGAGTAACATTCGGGGGGGCGGGGGCATGGCTGGGGCCCGGACCAGCTCCCACAGGGGGTGGGGAGGGAGCGCCACCCAGCTCTGATCCTGGCCCCCGCCGCCTGCCCTGTGCCCGAGGTCCTGGTTGCTGGCCCCGTGCCCAGGGATCCAGGCTGCCTGCCCTGCACCCAGGGTTCTGGCTGCCCGCCCCACCCCGCGCCCAGCTGCAGGCCTCGGCCCCTGGCCAAGGGTCCACTCCCACCCCCAGCTGTGTCCCCAGCCTTGGCCCCAGCCTTGGCCCCATTACCCCGTCTGTGTCCCCCCCTTCCGGGAACCGTGGCCCCACTCCTGGCTCTATGGGGTGGTGCAGACAGAGGTAAAGGGGCGGGGTGCAAGCTAAAAAGTTTGGGGATCACAGGTATAAACACACTCACAGGAAGCACTTCTCCCATCACAAACACACAACCACCTCTGCAGCAGAACAGAGCAGCTGTTTAATAGTTTGCAACAACACCCATGGCAATTTCCAGGTATGCCTATATGTATTGCAGTGTAGACATATTCCTAGACAGGAAGTGAAGAAATACCTTCACTTAGTTCGTAATCAATTTGGGACAGGGACTATCTTTTTGTTCGGTTTGTACAGTACCTAGCACAATGGGGGCCTGGTCCATGGTAATACAAATAACAACAAATATCAATAAGAGAGGACATTGGTATGAAAGACAGATTTTCAGTAAATAAGTTCTTGGTTTGCATGCGTAATACTCTGGTAATGCTTTTAGAACCTTCTAAGCTTTACTCATAGTTCGCAACTGATACCAGGATTTAAACTAAATCCATTAACATGCCCCATTCTTATGTAACTCCAGTTCTTTCCTGTTTTAGGTTCGCAGCCAGGGCTTGACTCTGCCTGTCTTCAGACACTCCCTGATGTGGCCCGGCTTTCTTTACACATCATTGCTCTGCATTTGCAGTTCAACATCTCTGACGGGATTACATAAGGGGTGCCAGCTCCATAGAGTCTGTATTATTTCTATTCGGGTCTGGGTGCCAGAGCCGTATGAAACAAGTCCTTCTCTGGCACCATCACCCCCTCCCCACCCCAATTGTGTGGGCATCTCACAACAATCAGCAATTGTTTGGGAACTTTAACTACATGAAATCTGTGGTACATACATTAAAGTTAATGAAGGGAGAGTGGGTAGATGACTAGAAATTATTTATCTAAAGATTTGGAATGCCCTTTTCTGTCATGAGCTGGAGTTTTAATCATCGTCTGGACTACAAGGATTTTAATTCTGCCATTTGGAGAAAGCTCCAGATATGCAGCAGCTTTAACACCTGCTTGTAAAGTTAGTCACTCAAAGCTAATAGTCACTAGATAAGGGCCAACAAGCAATCTAAGGCTATTTCAGGCAGACATGTAGATTCTATGAGGTAATTCATACAAGGGTTCCCAAGAGTACTGATATCAGAGTGATTACTTAAAAAGAGAGTCACTCAGCTATCATCTGCATTCAAAGAGTGTCTCATGCTAGGCTCTGCTTCTAAATATATTCTGTATTTACTGTATGCAAGAACAACAGGAAACCTTCAGGAAATACAGAGGAATTATTTGGATTTTCACCATCAACCAATGGTTCCTAACTGAGCCATTTTCCTTCTGGCGAAAAGGGAAAATGTTCATGGTTTTAACTTCTACAGCTCAAAGAATCTTTACCTCCTGACAACAGCCCGACAGCCGCGGGTGCAGGGCCGCCCAGAGGATTCAGGGGGCCTAGGGCAAAGCAATTTTGGGGGCCCCTTCCATAAAAAAAAAGTTGCAATACTATAGAATACTATATTCTCGTAGGGGCCCCTATGGGGCCTGGGGCAAATTGCCCCACTTGCCCCCCCCCCCGCCCCCCCGGGCGGTAGGGTGACCAGATGTCCTGATTTTATCGGGACTGTCCTGATATTTCCTTCTTTGTCCCGCGTCCCGACCAACGTTAAGTCAGGACACTGGACAAACAAGCAAATACTCCGGAGCCCAGAAGTGCTCGCGCCCACCCTCCCACCCTCTTCTTCCCCCATTGGCTCCCTCCCCGAATCCCCGCCTCTTCCCCAGGCTCGCCATTCCTCCTCCCTCCAGTGCTTGTGGAGGGAGGCCCAGGAGACGCAGGGGAAGCGCGGGGCCAGGGTGAGTGAGAGTCCGGCCTGGCCCCGAGTGTAGGCAGGACTCAGTCGGGCAGTAGGGAGAGTAGGGGGGGCGGCCTGTGGGGCCAGGCGGCAGCTGTTCTCCCTCCCTGGGCAGTGGGACTCGGGAGCAGCCGCTGCTGCAGTTCCCACTGCAGCGGGGGGAGGAAGCGGCTGATGGCCAAGCTCGGCGGCTGCGGCTCTGGCGCCCCCGAACTCTCCGAGCCCGGGCCTGTTGCGGGGACCCAGCAGCGCGCACGCTGCGCCCAGCCCCTGGCCAGTCGCGTCTGGGCTGCTGCCCAGCTGGTGCTATCCTGCGGCGGCCCGGGGCGGAGGCATCGGCAGCCCAGGCCCGTTCGTTCCCCTACGGGACCTGAGCAGGATGAGGGGGCTGGGGCCTGCTGCCCCCACTCCGGGACCGCCATGGGATAGCACGAGCTGGGCAGCAGCCCAGACACAACTGGCCAGGGGCTGGGTGCAGCATGCATGCTGCTGGGTCCCCGCAGCAGGCCTGGGCTCGGGGGGGTTCGGGTCCGGGTGCCAGAGCCGCAGCTGCCGAGCTTGGCCATCGGCCGCTTCCTCCCCCCGCGGCAATGGGAGCTGCAGCAGTGGCTGCTCCCGAGTCCTGCTGTCCGGGGGGGGGGGGGGGGAGAACAGCCACCGCCTGGCCCCACAGGCCGGCCCCCTATTCTCCCTACTGCCCGACTGAGTCCTGCCTGCACTCGGGGCCAGGCTGGACTCTCACTCACCCTGGCCCCGCGCTTCCCCTGCGTCTCCCGGGCCTCCCTCCAGCACTTGTGGAGGAAGGGGGGGGAGGTTTGCCACGCCCCTCCCCCTGCGTCCCGATTTTTGACTTAGGTGATCTGGCGGCCCTGCACAGGTGTAACACAAGTTACAGAATGAGCTGTTGTGTCAAGGAAGGAGGACAACCCAACACCTGTTCATCGTTGGATGCACCTTCCTTAAGGCCACTGGCTCTCTCCAGTTCCAAACTATTTGCTCGCCAAGAGTTGATCATTATTCACCTGCATTTTGGACATGAACTCTATGAGTGTATACAAGGAACAGAGCGCTGATTGCTAAAGAACGCCTCCAGAAGCACCCGGAATGGCAGCTTTAACAAGGCTGACGTCAGCAGCTGATCAAATTTACTGGCAATGGGATAGGAAGCATGTTTATGCCAACCAAACTGGGCTGTCCTCATACCGGTCTCCAGTTATCATTCCGCGCCTCTGTCTTATTACTCAGCTCTCACATTTATTAGTCTCTACATTGCTAGCTGCATTGAGCTGCAGTAACAGATTAACCTTTCCTGAAGAAGTAGGGTGAATAAACAGGTCCCAGAAGCAGTAATTTACTTACTCTGCCAGCACTTGCCAAAGCAAGATTCTCTCTCTATGCTTCTATGCCCTTCCCCAGAGTGTCTGAGGGAGGCTGTGTTTTAGGGAGATCAGAGACTTTTGTCTAGGGTGACCAGATGTCCCGATTTTATAGGGACAGTCCCAGTTTTGGGGTCTTTTTCTTATATAGACTCCTACTACCCCCTTCCTCCCCCGGTCCTGATTTTTCACACTTGCTGTCTGGTCACCCTACTTTTGTCTGGGTCTGTTCCTAAGAAGAACTTCCTTGTAACCTCTCTTTTAGAGACCTCCGTACTCAGAGAAAGCCTGCAGCTGCCTGCAGTCAGTGATATGAAACAGCCTAGTGAACAGGGGGTATCATCAAAAAGCCACCCACTCCACATTACAGCCAGCTCAGTATTAACCAGTCCAGAGAGATTTTGAGCAGATGGCCAAAGTCAAATACTTGGGAAGTGTCATAGGCCGTGCTGGAGGAGGCTAAAAAGATGTAGACACTCATATAACAGCAGCTGACACTACCTTTCAGGCACTTCGGCAGCCTCTGTAGAGACGTTGTGACATGAAGCTTGCTACGAAGCCGTGGGTGTACGACGACGGTTATACCCACCCTGCCGCACAGCAGTGAGACGTGGGTGCTGAGGAAGGCTGTAGAGCAGTAGATTGATGTTTTAGATTCTTGCTGTCGTCGTCCAAGGCTCCATATTAAGTGATAGGACGAGGCTGGCAATGAGGATATTCATAGCTGAATCCAAAAATTGCTTCCATTAGCAGTGGTTCAGATCCAGGGACTTTCTGGGTACAAATATAATAGAATGGAAGACGATGAATTGCAAACCGTGTTTGCCAAGGAATGCCCCTGCTTGTCTGGCAATCTCATGGGCATCAGAGATCACTAAGATCACCAATGACTGACAAAGACTGAACATTCAGCCAGACCGTCGTAAAGACGTGGCTAGAGATCGATCTGGGTGGTGCATGAGCTGCAAGGATGTTATGTCCCTTTGGGATTTGCCCGGATTATGATAATGGTGATGGCATTCTGGCTGTGTGGCTCAGAGGAGGAGAAATGGACAAGTTACAGACTCAAGGCCCACTGAAGCATCCTGTGATGGCCTCCTATTCTAACCTATTCTACCCCTGTTTTCTCTGCTGGCTACAGAGTAGCACACTGTCTCCCCCCAAAATCTGAACCTTGCAAACACTGTTTTTGTGACAGGCATGTTTCTATCAGAGAAAATATCTCGCATAACCAAAGATTGTTGTTTCTCCCCAATGCAGACAGGAAGAGAGAGATTTGCCAAGGGGCAGGCTTTGTTTGGATTAGATATTAATCGGGAACCCTCTGCTTTCCCCATTGGTTTTTCCTAAATAAAAGTTGCTTTAGCAAATGCTTTTTAAATGTTTCTCTGTGCTGTTGAGGTGGACTAGCTTTCCGCACTATGATATCTTTCCAAAAATCTCATGTAATTCATTAACCTCAGATCATCCTCTTCATTCTCCACTGATAGCAGCATTTTATTGTGTTATTTTATTTAATTTCTGCATCAGACCATGGAATCAGAGATTTTTACACAAAGTCCCTATGCCTGGATTTGGGAGTTGTTTCCATCAGTGCTGTTAACCTCAAGCCCAATTTCCCCACAGAACTCTGACAGTATCCCTACGCAAGCAAGATGAATTCTTCTCATGCATTGTTTAGAGTAGTGAAGAGGTTCCGGGCATGTGTAGCTTATCTCAGGAATGTGACAGAGGAGCTGGCACTGTCCCGCTTTCACTGCTGGAGAAATGTAAACTACGCAGCACGGGGCTGTCCTGCCCGTGCCCCTCATGGGCCTAGCTAGTTGGCTGGTTTCCTCTCACTGGCTATGGTGCCAGAGCAGCAATAGATCCCATAATGCCACGTGGCTGCTGCTTATGCATGTAGCGTGGGTCTGTGATGCTCCTGGGTGAATTGTGCCACTCTTTCAACCTCAGGCCATTGTGAACTTCAGACTGCATGTGAGCGTCTTGGCTGCCTGAAGTTAGGAGAGAGGCATAATCCACCAGCTGCGCCACAAAGCCAAGCGACGTGCAAAGCATCTGCCTCACCACGGTACGCAGCGACAGAGGTGCCCAGTGCCAGAGGGAAGTGGTGGACATTAAATGTGGGTTGTCAGGTTTCAGTGAGGCTCCTATTGCTCCAGCAGGTGCTTCCTCCTACCCTGCCGTGTGTGTGTGTGTGTGTGTGTGCACGTTGTAATAGACACTTTGTGCACGGGTATTTTGTAAATTGCACAGAACACCACAAATTAGAGAGGGAAACACCTGGTTAAGTTCCCACTAGTCTTTCCCCCGAGACAATGCAGGATTGCTCCCTACAACACATTCCCTAACATTTTGTCCAGCCTGGTTTTAAAATCCCTAGCAACGGCACCTCCCTCTCTTCTCTGAGATGATGATGCCACAAGCTAGCAGATCTCACTGCCGGCAAGTTTGTCCTGCTATCCAGCCTAAACGATCCTGTTCCTTACCACACTGGGGCTAGAACTCAGATGACATCACTGGTGATGAAACTAATTTAGCTACAACTAATCAGGAAAGAGATCTTGGAGTCATCATGGATAGTTCTCTGAAGACGTCCATGCAGTGTGCAGCGGCAGTCAAAAAAGCAAACAGGATGTTAGGAATCATTAAAAAAGGGATAGAGAATAAGATGGAAAATATCTCATTGCCCTTATATAAATCCATGTTACGCCCACATCTTGAATACTGTGTACAGATGTGGTCTCCTCATCTCAAAAAAGATATACTGGCATTAGAAAAAGTTCAGAAAAGGGAAACTAAAATGATTAGGGGTTTGGAATGGATCCCATATGAGGAGAGATTAAAGCAGGGGTAGGCAACCTATGGCACGCATGCCAAAGGCAGCATGCAAGCTGATTTTCAGTGGCACTCACACTGCCCGGGTCCTGGCCACCGGTCCGGGGGGGCTCTGCATTTTAATTTAATTTTAAATGAAGCTTCTTAAACATTTTTAAAACCTTATTTATTTTACATACAACAATAGTTTAGTTATATATTATAGACTTATAGAAAGAGACATTCTAAAAACATTAAAACATATTACTGGCACAATAAACCTTAAATTAGAGTGAATAAAGGCAGCAGGCCCCAGCCCCCCCGTCCCGCTCAGGTCCCGTAGGGGAACGAACGGGCCTGAGCTGCCGATGCCTCCGCCCTGGGCCGCCGCAGGATAGCACCAGCTGGGCAGCAGCCCAGACGCGACTAGCCAGGGGCTGGGCACAGTGTGCGCGCTGCTTAGGGTTACTATATTTCAGCAAGCAAAAAAGAGGACGGGAGGAGCCCCGCCCTAGCCCCGCCCCTGCCCCTCCCACTTCCCGCCCCCCCAGAACCCCCAACCCTCCCCCCGTTCCTTGTCCCCTGACTGCCCCCTCCTGGGACCCCTGCCCCTAACTGCCCCCCAGGACTCCACCCCCTATCTAAGCCTCCCTGCCTCTTGTCCCCTGACTGTCCCAACCCTTATCCACACCCCCACCCCCAGACAGACCCCTGGGACTCCCACGCCCCATCCAACCACTCCCCATCCCCTGACAGCCCCCCCCCCAGAACTCCCAACCCATCTAAACCCCTCTGCTCCCTGTCCCCTGACTGCTCCGATCCCTCTCCGCACTCCTGCCCCCTGACAGCCCCCCCGAGAACTCCCAACCCATCTAAACCCCTCTGCTCCCTGTCCCCTGACTGCTCTGATCCCTCTCCCCACTCCTGCTCCCTGACAGCTCCCCCCCAGAACTCCCAACCCCCCACCCCCCCGCTCCTTGTCCCCTGACTGCCCCCTCCTGGGACCCCTGCTCCTAACTGCCCTCCAGAACCCCACCCCCTACCTAAGCCTCCCTGTTCCTTATCCCCTAACTGCCCCTTCCTAAGACCCCCCCCAACTGCCCCCCAGGACCCTACCCCCTACCTGTACCCTGACTGCCCAAAACTTTCTCCACTCCCCCCAAGAAGCCCCCCCTGAACTCCCGACCCCCCCCCCGTTTCTTGACTGCCCCCTCCAGAACCTCCCTGCCCCTTCTCTTGCCCCCTGGCCCCCTTACCCTGCTGCTCAGAAAAGGGTGTTGGGCTCTGTGCGAGCCGGACACGTGGCTGAGCTCCCCTGCACAACACAAAACCCGGTCCCTGGCCCTGCACAGTGCTGCTGGAGCGGGGCGCGGGGCTGCCGGGGAGGAGGAGCTGCCGGCTAGGAATGCAGGGAGGGAGGGGGGGGAGCTCCTCTACAGCTGCTCCGGAGTCCAGCCCCTGACTTTCCTGCAGCCCTCCCAGCCGCTCGGTCTGCTCTGCCGGGGAGGGGGGAAATCCCGGACATTGTGAGTGCTTTACAAATTCCCCCCGGACGCTATTTTTAGCACAAAAAGGAGGACATGTCCGGGTAAATCCGGACGAATGGTAACCCTAGCGCTGCTGGGTCCCCGCAACAGGCCCGGGCTCGGGGGGTTCGGGGGCGCCAGAGCCGCAGCCGCCGAGCTTGGCCATCGGCCGCTTCCTCCCCCTGCGGCAGTGGGAGCTGCAGCAGCAGCTGCTCCTGAGTCCCGCTGCCCGGGGGGGAGAACAGCTGCTGCCTGGCCCCACGGGCCGCCCCCCTCCTCTCCCTACTGCCCGACTGAGTCCTGCCTGCGCTCGGGGCCAGGCCGGACTCTCACTCACCCTGGCCCCGCGCACCTCTCGGGGAGGTGAAGTACCTACGCTGGCAGGAGAAGCTCTCCCGTCCCATCAGCACAGATAGCTTCTTCACAAAGTGCTGCTGCTGCACTGCTGTAAGTATAGACAAGCCTAGAGTGACTGGAGATCACTGCTGCTTTGCAAAGGCTGAGGCTAGCGAAGAAAAGGAGTGAACACCCTGGGGGCCATAGGTTTAATATTTCCAACTTTTTATTCCTTATTTATCTGTGATTTCCCCAATATAACAGAGTCTCCCACCCTCTTCAAAGAACATCACTTCTCAGGCCCACAGGGAATTCCATATTCCATTCCACATTATACCTTGCCGGTTGCTTGGCTCACATAGATCACTATGCACAGCTGGATGTGGAGTGAATTCCTTTCACTGTTGTCATTAGCATTTCAGCCCAAGTGTTTCCTTTGGAAAGTTGCTATCTGGAGATATTAAATTCCCACGAATCTTGCTGTCCAACAACAGACTTTTGCTGCCTGCTGGGGGATGATGTTTTCAATTCTTTCCTGTGCAGATCAAGGTGAACAAAGGACCCTACAAATGTGCAGGAATTTCTTTTCTGAGGACTCCCAGGCTGCAGGTGGTTGGAGGCTGCTCACCAGAGGGGGCTGTGGGGTAGATAGAGGATTTATGTGCACACACCAGCAAAACTTGATCAGCCCCCACCCATTTATATGGGCGCTTTACTTGAAGAGTACTTGATATGTCTCACAATTAAAAAAAAAAAGATCTGTTAAGATTTTTGTTATCGTTAACCACTTGGGGGTTTGAAAAGGAAATTTAATTATTTCCTTGCAGCTTTTTCCTCCATTGCTACCCATACTAGTGTGTTATTGGAGGGTCTCTCGTGAGTGTTGGATTGTGGAAGGGAGGTGATGAACTCTCTCTATCCTGAGAGACTGCCGAGACTGAACCTAGAATACACATTCAGGTTAACTCAATACCAGAAAGATGTCAACAAACTGCAGGAATTTAAGAGAAGAGCAACAAAGGAGCTAAAAGGACAACAGATTAAGATAGCTAAAGAAGGATAATTTAGCTAAGTAGTGACGTGATACCGCCGGTAAACATTTGAAGGATTTCATCATCAAGGAACAAGAGCTGCGATTTAATCTCAAACTAACTTGCTATCTTTTTTTGATGAGATTACAAATAAGGTTGATAAAGATAATAGCATTGACATAATACTCAGATTTCTGTAAGGCTTTTCACTTGGTACTGCATGACATTTTGTTTTAAAAACTAGAACGATAAAAAATCAACACGGTGCACATTACATGGATCAAAAACTGGCTACCTGATACCTGTGTAAAGGAAATGTAAGATGAATTGCTGAAAACATTATTTTACTGCTCAGACAACATGTATAAATAACCAGGCAGGTGTATAGAAAAGTGAACTCTATGAGGCTGTGGCATGCCAGGCAATCACTCAGGGGAAGTTACAGGTGGCCCAGCCTGCAATGGAGAAAACACAAGCTATTGTGCAAGCCTGTGTTGGATACCAGAGGTCGAGGTACGTTATAAAAAATGTCTTCCATCTCTAATTACTGTGGGGCAAATCGTCAACTGGTGTAAACCAGCAGAGTTCTATTGACTTCACTCCATATCTACACCAATTCAAACCCGTTGAGGAACTGGCCCTATGATTTAGGAAAAGGGCAAGGACAAAACAGGAGCTTGGTTTCTCATTGTGCAGGCTGATGAGTAAGTGTGATGGATACAGGGCAGCACATGTGCTCACTAGAGCACAGCCTGTGTGTGAGAGGTTTTATGCTGCAGTTCCCCATCCGATGGCTCTCACACTGCATCATAGAGAAGTGGATAGATGGTGGCATGTGGGTAGGGTGACCAGATAGAAAGTGTGAAAAATTGGGACAGGAGGTGTGGAGTAATAGGCACCTATATAAGAAAAAACCCCAAATATCAGGACTGTCTCTATAAATTCAGGACATCCGGTCACCCTACATGTGGGGTTCTTGAGGGTCACTGCATATCTGATTCCAATCCCAGGCCATCCAGGAAGTCAGCAGGTTTGAAAATGCTTGTTTTGACCCATTTTTCTTTTGGGTCCTCTATGCAAACAAGAATTTCAAGGAGCATGGCAACTTCCCTGCCCTGCTCTAAATCCCTTTTATATGGCTGACCAAACTATGAAATCTCCTGACCTTAGATGTGATCTGGCTCACATCTAAACCAACCTGATGAAGCCCAAGAGCAGGCTATGAACTTGTATATGGTAGAAGGGTCTCTAACCACCGAGACCACATGTCTGTAGTGAAACCACAAGTCCAGTTGCTGACTGGTTTTATAAGACTGCTGCCATAATGGCCTGGGGAACTTAAGCCATTGCAAGACATAAATGCTTTCATCAGATTTTATGTCTAAACCAAATTCTGTCTTGTTTTACACCCCACCCCATCTCTCCTGACATCATAGGGACTGAGTTGGCTGTATGTGCAAAAATGGGCCCTGTATTTATACCTGTCTGAATAAAGAACAGGAGTACTTGTGGCACCTTAGAGACTAACAAATTTGTTCTTTTTGCGGATACAGACTAACACGGATGCTACTCTGAAACCTGTCTGAATAAAGCTTTTTACCTATAAAGGTCAAAGTAATTGTAACAATTGGAGTAGAAAATGCCCAACCCATGGTGTAGTTATCACTCCACCCAGCCTGACTGTAAGTTGTAGAGGGAGTGTATACATTCCTGTCTCTCTGCCTTTGCTAGATGACAATCTTAAATAGACTATACATATATTTGCACTGGGCGACTTTCTATTTAAACAGCAGGTGTAAAAGCAAATTCTAGTCTGATTAAATTTTTTAGGCAGCTGCTGCTAACTTCAGAGCACTAATGGAAGACAGGTTGCTTTTTTACTTTGTTTCTGAAGTGCTCACAAATCAGAATCAAAGTATCAGAAGTAAAACTTCGTACAGCTACTTAGCAGTTTGCTTTTCCAGTGGTGACATGTCTACTAGTGCGTTTGCAGTTTTTTGAAAATTGTTTGGTATAAGCAACTTTTTTTGTTCTTTTAATCAGAATTACAGGCTTGTTCTTTCAACTCTAAGACTGTTTGTTTTTTGTTTGAACTGTGAGAGCATAAATAAACCAACCTAGCCTGAGACAAAATATCCATAAATTAGAGCCACCACTTAATTATGATTCCAGAGCAGAGCTTTACAATGAAGTCTTGACTTCCCTGTGAACAATGTATCAATTTGAATATATAATAATTAAGTAAAAGTACATGTTGCTGGAAGCTTCTGGAAAGCACCAGTTGCTAAGGTTGGTTAGTACAGGCACTTCTGGTACATTGCCATTTTGAAAGTGTTAATTTAAAAAAAAAAATTCACATCAGGGTCATTGTTTTTAAGCCACGCTTCAAATACCCCCATCCCTCTAGGCTGGTGCGTGGGTGTGAAGCGGCCAAGTTCCCGCACTGCTGAGCTATTCAGTGCTCAGAGGGTTCTGTGTTCATTTGCAGGGGCTTGAAATCCAGAACCATCAGCTTCCCCTCTGTTCTAGGGCATCAAGATGCCACCACCTCTTTAAAACTGGTATGGCTCCTCTGCGCAGAAGCTGATATAAATCCAAGACTACAATTTACTGAGCAAAATTACAACTTACAAAAATTCCGGCTGCCCCTCTGGCCCCACAACAATGACGGAGGAGCTGTAAAAAGCCTCAGCCAGATTCCTGTTCTATAGGATTTTAGGGATAGGCCAGGAATGAGAGGGGAGGCAGCAATGTTGGGAGGAGAGGAGGGAACAAGCAGAGCACTCCTTGGTAGTGAAGGGCCTGCCCTTGAGCAAGACACCATTTTCAGGACTAGATTTCTCCTTCCGCACAGGAACCCTGTCCCAGCCCTCGCTTCCTAAAGGGACCAAGAGCCTGGAATTACTGCAATCTGACCCCCCTGGAGTTTACGGCCTAACCTGCTTCCAACAGAATCAATGATGGGGTAGTGGCCTGACTGGCTTTTGTGGCATGACTATAAGCAAGACAAGATGCTACAAGAATGTAGTTCCCAGATCCCGTCACCTTAGTCTGCAAGTGGGTTCAGGAGTCTTTAATCCTGATTGCTCACATGCAAGGGAGGTGAACTGCGGACACCAGAGAAAAGGAGAGTAAATATCATACAAAATACAAGTGCGCACTTACACTGAGGTATGTCTTCACACAACACACAGCCAACCTGTGGAACTCATTGCCAGGGGATGTTGTGAAGGCCAAAAATATCACTGACTTCAAAAAATAATTAGATATGTTCCTGGAGGACAGGTCCATCAATGAGTATTAGCGCAGGTGGTCAGGGATGCAACCCCATGCTCTGTGTGTCCCTAAATCTCTGACTGCCTGAAGCTGGGACTGGATGACAGGGGATGGATCACTCCATAAATTGCTCTGTTCTGTTCACTCCCTCTGAAGCATCTGGCACCGGCCACTGTCGGAAGATGGGATACTGGGCTAGCTGGACCATAGGTCTGCCCCAGCCTGGCTGTTCTCACAAGCATGTGCAAGCCAGGGACAGATCAATAAGCATGTATCAGCATGGGGCTGAAACATTCAATCTCGTGATCAGGGATCCATGCCAGGGAAGACAGACCTATCACCCTGCCACAGGGCCGCCCAGAGGGGAGGGCAAGTGGGGCAATTTGCCCCAGGCTCCGGGCCCCACAGGGGCCCCCACGAGAGTTTTTCGGGGCCCCTGGAGCGGGGTCCTTCACTCACTCCAGGGGCCCTGGAAAACTCTCGTGGAGCCCTGGCCCCCGGAGCTTCTTCCGCTCCAGGTCTTCGGTGGCAATTCGCGGCGGGGGGTCCTTCTGCCCCGGAACCCGCTGCCGAAGTGCCGGGTCTTCGGCAGCAATTCGGAGGCGGGGACCCCCCGCCGCCGAAGACCCCAGACCCCCTGAATCCTCTGGGCGGCCCTGCCCTGCCAAGGGTCATGCCTGGGGAGATAAGGACAAGAGCAGAAGGCAGAGGAGTTTAAAACAGTGAGGGAATCATTTCATTAGCAAACAACATTTTCTATGGCCTGGTCTACGCTACAAAGTGAGGTTGATGTGAGCCACCTTGTGCCGACCGAGTTGTGCATGTGTCTACGCTGAAATTGGTCTCTCACTGATAAGTGCCCCATTACAGCGATGCAATAACACCACCTCTCTGAGCAGCGTTGAGCCATGGTCGATGTACTGAGGTGGAAGCAGCGCAAGTATAGACACTTCAGTTACTTATGGGAACCCTAACAGTCCTCCAGCAGCTGTCCCACAATGCCTGACACTGACCGCTCTGGCCACACTTGTGAACTCCATGGCCCAGGGGTCATGGAGACTGGAAGGTGAGCACACCTAGCTGCTCTCCATTGCTGAGTACAACTGCCCAGCTGATGATGCCAGCTACACGCTCCAGATGCTCTCTGGCTTGGAGTACACAGGAGATATTAGATCTCCTGGGCCTATGGAGAGAAGAGGCTGTGCAAGCACAGCTGTGGACCAATTGTAGAAACGTGGACATCTTCTAGCAGATTGCATGGGGGTGCAGGAGACCAGCAGCAGGAATCATGCTCAGCCGGGGATGCCAACAGTAGATCTGGTGCCAAGCCGCAGACCCGCTGCTTTTACAAAAAGCTGCCTGCCATACTTGGCAAAGACTCTACCACCACCCTCTGCACCACTGCGGATACCTCTGAGGACCCCAAGCCACAGGCCTCTGGTGAGAACAGCGACAAGGAGGAGGATGGGTGACATGTGACCAGGGGGTCCAGCTATGCTACGAGCCAGGACTTGTTTGAGACTTCACCGCAGTCCAGTCAGTCCCTGTAGTCAAGCATGGGCAAGCCCCATGCAGGTGAACAAACTTCAGGGACGTGTTTAATTTTTTTTCCATTACAAAGATGTACTGATGGCAACCCCAATTTCAGAGGACACCGCTATCGACTTTTCATAAATTTACTTGTTCTAGAATAGGTAGCGGTACAACAAAGAGAGGTAGTGCTGTTATCTGTTTTTCATGTTTGTTTATGTACACAAGGGTGTTCCTTGAATCTTCCTGAGAGATTTCGATGAAACCTTCATGGAGGTACTCTGCAATCCTCTTCCAAAGGTTTCTAAGAATGGCAGCGTTATTTCTTCCTCCGCGGTAGGACATTTTCCCACACCAGTCAGCGATAACTTCAGCAGGCACCATTGCAGTGTGCAGGCTAGCAGCCCAGGAGGCTTCAGGGCACCAATACCAGTTGTGCTCTCTGTTTTTGTTACCCTCAGGCGTAAGAGATCAGCTAAAATCACCACTGCCTGTGGAAAGTGGTGCCAGTATTCAGCGTCATTCCCCATTGTTTCATGCAACCAAGCAATTCCCGCCTCATTTCCCTTAGCCCTGGCAGGCCATACTCACCATGGCTGGGGCATGAGTGGTGCAGTGCAGAAGCAGAAGTGTCAATAAGCATGTCTTGTTTAAAATTTTAGGGGAGCAAGGGAAGGGAGCTCTGAATCTTCTGTTGTGACTACACTGACAATGATACCTCTGCGTGTTTTATCTGCAGCTGCTGCGGCCTGGAGGGGTTTCCCCTCAGATAAGGAGGAGAGGGAACAGAACTCGGATGACATGTTCAGTGGAATCCTGCAAGCCAGTGCTGCGTCAGACTGTGAGCACAGGGTCTGGAGGGAGAACACTGCAGTCTGGAGAAAGAAAGAGCAGACAGGAGAAAGACCCAGGAGTCCCAGCAGTAAAAGGAGAGGGAGATGCACCAGACGTAACAGGGCTTCTCTGGCAGCAAATACAGATGCTGCAGACTCTTGTGAACCTACAGGTTCAACAGTCATAGGCTTGTCTCCCTTTGCAGTCCAGGGAGAACTTTATTACAGCATCTCCCTACACCCTCCTCAACATTCCATGTGATATCGGGGGCCACATCCCTACCCCTACTGCTCCATCCTGGGGGGATATAAAGGACAACCACAGCTTCACATACACTGGCCTCTGAAAGCCACGGTTGCTGTATGTGTAGGTAAAATGGACGTGAATGTTCTTTCCCCTTGTTAAGGTCTATCTCATTAATATATTAAGTTTTTAATGCATTTGCTTTTAAATTGCACAGATTTTTCTTTGCACTGGTTTTGTTACTGAATAAAATTCTATTATTTGGAAAATAACGCATCTATCTTAGTTCATAACATATGCCACAGAGTGCCTAACAGTTCTGAAAACACCCACTTACTTGTTGCTATACAGTGTGACACAACACATGGGATCAGTGACAAACACAGTGTAATACTCAGAAATGCACAGCAAACACTACAAAATTAATAGGCGCATTGACAGTGCTATATTCATGGTTGCACACCAAACACCATCCAATTTTTAACAGGCCCCAAAATGTCTGGGTAGAGCACGGTACATCACAATGCATTACTGTGGCTCGCTGTTAAAGTGCTCTTTCAAAGCCTCCCTGAGCCCTACAGCTCCACTTTGAGCTTTTCCGATAGCCCTTGGGTCTGGCGGCTTAAACTCAGCAGGCAGCCGCTCCACCCTGCCCTCCCACGGCAACTTTTCTGCCTTTGCTTCTGTGACAATGCGGTTCTGGCGGAACCCCACTGAGAGTGCCAACTCAGGACAAATTGCTCAAACAGGGCGGTTACAGCCCAAGGCTGGGGTTTTTCCACCTCTAAGGCAAACCAAACCAGCCAGACTAAGAGGACTTCGGTCTCACCCCACTGGCTAACCGCAAGTCTCACAAGCAATCTCCTTAGACACTCCAGTTTCCCAGTATTACCACCAGTGCCACACGTTATGGGGACAAATGGTTATGAAAACCAATACCCAAGTAAAAGAAAAAGGTTCTCCTGATCCCAAAGGACCAAGCCCCAGACCCAGGTCAATATACAAATCAGATCTTACCCACAAATCATGCTGCTGCCAATCCTTTAGAATCTAAAATCTAAAGGTTTATTCATAAAAGGAAAAAGATAGAGATGAGAGTTAGAATTGGTTAAATGGAATCAATTACATACAGTAATGGCCAAGTTCTTGGTTCAGGCTTGCAGCAGCGATGGAATAAACTGCAGGTTCAAATCACGTCTCTGGAATACATCCCCAGCTGGGATGGGTCATTCAGTCCTTTGTTCAGAGCTTCAGTTTGTAGCAAAGTTCCTCCAGAGGTAAGAAGCAGGATTGAAGACAAGATGGAGATGAGGCATCAGCCTTATATAGTCTTTTCCAGGTGTAAGAACACCTCTTTGTTCTTACTGCGGAAAATTACAGCAAAATGGAGTCTGGAGTCACATGGGCCAGTCCCTGCATACTTTGCTGAGTTACAAGGCGTATCTGCCTTCTCTCAATGGGTCCATTGTATAGCTGATGGTCCTTAATGGGCCATCAAGCAGGCTAGGCAGAGCTAATCTCAGCTTGTCTGGGATGTCACCCAGAAGCATAGCATAAGTTTGCCATACAGACAGTATAGAGCCAATATTCATAACTTCAACTACAAAACTGATACACACATATAGACAGCATAATCATAACCAGTAAACCATAACCTTGTCCTAGACACTCCATTTGACCCCCTTTATACCAGATTTGGGTGCCACTACAGGACCTTGGTTGCAACAATGATCTATACGGTCCCAGTTTATGTCAATAACGTCACAGCTTCACAGATATTATGCAGGATACAGCAGGCAGCGATAACTATTGGGATTTTTTTTTCACTGAGGTCCAATCTTCCAAGAAAACAATGCCAAGTTGTTGAGTCTGAACTTTTGATGAGCTTAAACTTAACCCAGACTTGATGTCTGTCTGAACTTTTAATCAAAGCTCTGACCTGCGAACTACTCATGACACCCTCCTCCCCTTAAGTAGTCATCTCCCCTTTTCTCTTTCTGAATTTACATTTTAACCTGTTTTATCCTGTAGAATCTTGATTGATTATACATGACCATTATGATCTGTTAATCACTTTGTTTACTTCTGTGTATAAATATTGATGCTCACCCCTAATAAACTTGCCACACTTACTCTGAAGCTTTTCAAGCTAAGGATAGTGTGAGCCCGTTGATCAACGAATTGGTGTCTGGTCTCTGACAGATTGTGAGCCCCATACCAACTCCGCACGAACTCGGATGCTGGAGAGGTGAGTGAGGACTTGCTTTTTACCTAACAATTTGGGGGCTCGTCCGGGATTTCCTTCTGGTGCGGTGCCTCTGTCCAGTGGTCAGACCACTCATATACGAATTGGCAGGCGCCACGGGAGATTTCTCCCAGCCAATTCAATATTGAGGGGTCGTGTACTGGACAGCAGGGTAAACGCCAGTTGGAGGGCTCCTGTCAGACACCATGGGTCAAGGGACTAGCGTGCCTCTTGAGAGTCCGTTGGGGATTGTAAATAAGTTATGGAACGAAGGGAAACTCCCAGTACAGACAGGAATGTCTAGGAGGAAGTTGTACACACTGTGTGTAAGGAATTGGACTGGGTATACCGCGGTATTGGCCGACCCGGAGATGAGGTGGCCTTCGTATGGCTCTTTCGAACAGGCTGCCTTAAGAGGAGTAAGGAGCCAGATCGAAAAAGACCATCCGGGACAGTTATGTTACTGGTTTTGTTGGGACACAGCAGCAGAGCTGTGGAAATCTTTAAAAATTATGGCAGTCAGGTATTCTCCCGAGAGTGAACCCCCCTCCATGTTATTTCGATGAAGGGTGTAAACCACGGCGTGTTTTGACTCGTCAGTTGGTCCCCACTGCACCTGCCCCTATTCCTCCGCAGGGGGACTCTCTCCAGGGCGCAGAGGGGAATCTGCAGGACTCCAGATCGGAATCTCTGCAGAGGGATAAGGGGGAAATGGAAGGGCACACCTCGGGAGGAGTAATTACTAGGCAAAAGATCAAGCAGATGCAGCAGGTTGCATACCCCTCCCCTGGGGACGCCCAGAGGGTCCGGTCGCATCCGCAGATACTTACACCAGGGACGAATACATCCCTGCACCACCAGCTCAGCCCGTTCCCCAGGCCTGGATCAACTACGGGCAACAGCAGCAGCTGCAGCAAACTCAGCCTCCTCAATGACGGTACCCCGGGGGCGAAGGCAAACAATGTGATGGTCTTATTTCCTTAATGTCTTTAGTCGGCTCCTTCCTCACTTTCTTCCCTCCCAGCAAAGAGCCTCGTCTAACCCTTTCAGTCCAGGGACTGCCTGTCTCCTTCCTCAATGATACTGGAGCTACTTTCTCTCTTTTAAATCATGCCCCCTCTCCCTGGCTATCCTCTGAGGTTAAAACTGCAACTGGGGTGGAGGGCAACCCACAGTCTCTGGGACTCACTTTGCCTCTAAATGTTATTTATGCTGATAAATGTTTTTCTCACCATTTTCTTTTTTCCCCAGCTTGTCTGATCCCTTTGATGGGCCGGGATTTAGTCTGTAAGCTTGAGGCTACTTTAACCTGCACTCCTGAAGGGGTAGGATTATTGATGACAGTGTTAGGAGATTCGGCCCCAACTCAGGGTAATTGGGAACCCCCCCCCCTCTCCCCTGACCTCACTGACTTGCCTTTAACCCTCTGGGGAATTTCTGACACTGATGTTTGCCTGCTCCTTTCGGCAGAGCCAGTAAGGATTCAAGTGAAGCCCTCCTTAACCCCCCCGTCAGTCCCTCAATACCCCCTGTCGCTGGAAGCCCGGGAGGGCATCCGCCCCATTATCGAGGGATTCATTGCACAAAAGCTAGTCCGCCCTAAGCGCACTCCCTGTAACACCCCTATACTGCCTGTCAAAAAGCCTCCTAAAAAGGACGGAGACCCTATTCGTTGGCGCTTTGTACAGGATCTACGGGTTGTTAATCAGTAGGTGGTCCCTCTTCATGCAGTAGTTCCTGATCCAGCTACTATCATCAGCCAAATCCCCTGGGATGCTGAGTGGTTCACTGTTATTGACTTAAAATCAGCCTTTTTCAGCATTCCTGTGCACCCAGACTCTCAGTATCTCTTTGGTTTCACCTGGGAGGGACAAAGTTATGTCTGGCAATGACTTCCTCAAGGCTACAGAGACAGCCCCATGATTTTCAGCCAATGCCTCCGCCACGACTTGGAAGGCTTCACCAGTCCGCAGGGATCCACGTTAGTCCTATACGTAGATGACATCCTATTAGGTAACCGCGAAGAAGCTGCCCTCCGCATCGATGGTAAGGCACTTTTATTATACCTACACACCAGAGGCCACAAGATAGACCCTAACAAGATTCAGTGGGTCTCACAGAAGGTCCGATATCTGGGCTTCCTGTTAACCCCAGAGGGGAGACAAATGGACCCAGTCCGCATAAAGACTATCCAAAACTGCCCTCTGCCAAACACCAAGAAACAACTTCAAGGTTTCTTAGAATTAATTGGCTTCTGTCACCCCTGGTTGCCGTCCTGCGGGGAGTTAAGCAAACCGCTCCACCGACTCACTGCTAATCTTGCTCCTGACCCTTTGCAGTGGTCCCCGGACACAATCCAAGCCTTTCAGTTACTCAAGGACAGTGTGGCCTCCTCCATGTCTCTCCGCCCCCCCCAATTACAGCAACCCTTTCACCTTTTTGTCCACGAGAGGGGCGGAATTGCTAGTGGCGTCCTTACCCAGCTGAGCGGGCCCCACCATTTCCCGCTTGCTTTTTACTCTCAGCAGATCGACCCTGTCGCTCAGGGAACCCCATCCTGCACCCGGACTCTGGCAGCAGCTGCCCTGCTGATCACAAAGGCAAAGAGCCTGACCCTGGGTCATTTTACCACGGTTTGGACCTCTCATGCCTTGTCAGCCCTTCTGCGTAGGGGCACAACCCAAGTCTTTTCGGCCCATCGTCAGCAACAGCTAGAGGCCGAACTCTTAAAAGACACTAACCTAATTTTTGAAAGGTGTGGGCCCCTTAATCCAGCTACCTTGCTTCCTGACCTGCCAGTCCTCCAGGATCAGCACGACTGTTTGGAAGTAGTTTATAGCATCTTACAAATAAGGGACCTGGCTTATGCCGGATGGCTGAGCCTGCCTCCCTCGCTCCACATACCCCGTGGCAGTTCACTGGCACCATGATAAGGGGGGTCACTACGGCACGCACGCCCTTGTGGACACCATCGCTCGCTTTTGGTATACTCCAGGCATTCAACCCTACTGCCTGTCAATAGTGAAAGCATGCAGCACATGTCAGCGTAATGGACCTGCTCCGCCTCTTAACAAAATTAAGGGTGGAAGACCTCCGCCTGCTGCTCCATTTCAACATCTTCAAATTGACTTTGCAGATATGCCAAAGGCTTTTGGGAAAAAGCACCTCCTTGTTTTGGTTTGCCCTCTGACTTCCTGGGTCGAAGCTTTTCCTACTGCTAATTGTACTGCTGCCACAGTGGCGAAGATTCTCCTTAGAGACATTGTACCCCGTTTTGGCATCCCTCTCGTGCTTGACTCAGATCGCGGACCTCACTTTACTGGTCATGTCCTTGGCCGTTTAGAACAAGGACTGGGCATTTCACACTCCTTTCATACACCCTACCACCCCCAGTCTAGCGGGAAAGTTGAGCGTATGAATAGGGAGCTTAAGTTTACATTGGCTAAATACTGTCAGGAAACAGGGTTAAAGTGGCCTCAGGTACTTCCCTTGGTCCTGTTTCACCTTCGTACTCGCCCAACCCGTGTATTGGAATTATCCCCCTTTGAACTGCTCTATGGACACCCCCCTTTCAAAGGCGGGGCGCTACCACGTGCTGATGTTTCACTATTGGGAGGAGATCATATGACCGCGTGCCAGTTTCTCTCCCTACAGGCTCGCCTCCGTACCCTTTGGAAAGCCTCGCAGTTTTCCCAGACCGTGCCGCTGGAAGAACAGATCCACCTGTTCCAACCAGGGGACTTCGTCTGGGCCAAAAAGTTCGTTCGTGGCGACACCCTCCAGCCGAGGTTTACTGGACCCCACCAGGTTCTTTTAACAACCCAGACTGCAGTGTTCCTGGAAGGACGCAAATCCTGGATCCACCACTCCCACGTCAAGCCAGCCGTAGTGGACCACAGTGACGGACCAGCAGCTCTTGCCACCACTGAGGACACTGCCTCCGACCAGTGGACCAGCTTACCTCTTTCAGACATCAGACTTAAATTGACTCGGCAAAAATGAGAGGACCTTTTATTCTGACAACTGTATGTTTATTATGCCTTTTTAGTTTATTTTCTACTTATGAAGATAATGCTTTTATTAGATATTCCCATGAGGTTAAAACTCGTATTTTAGGAAATAGAAGTAATTGCTGGGTATGTACTCAATTTCCAGTAAATGCAGAACAGGGACTACTAGAATCTTTAACCAATGAAACTGCGACCCTATTTGAGAATCAGGCCGGGGAAATGTCCCAGCTGCGCCAGTTAGCTTTGCAAAACCACATGGCTTTAGACACAATGTTAGCAGCCCAGGGAGGAACTTGTGCCCTCATAAATGAAGAATGCTGTGTTTTTGTAAATGACACCTACTCTGACACTTTTCAATGTACCAAACATCTAAGGGAAATGGCTAAAAACTACTCCTCTGGCCAGCCACCTTATAATTGGTGGGGAGCCTTATGAAATTGGCTGCCTGGATTTGGGTGGGTTAAAAAAACTCTTGGTGGGTATTGTTGGGGCCATAGTAATCCTTATAATACTGTGTTGCTGTATTCAGTGTGTCCCCACCCTCATAGACTCATGTGGGTCAGTTTATTCTTTTCCTACTTCAGCCAAGGGCCTTACTCTCTTCGAGTTGGCCCAGGCTGAAATTGCCAAGCGGCCCTTGGCTCCTTAAAATGGGGTGTAGCTTTTGGTAAATAGTTATCCCAAAGCTACAAATGGAGGAATGTTGAGTCTGAACTTTTGATGAGCTTAAACTTAACCCAGACTTGATGTCTGTCTGAACTTTTAATCAAAGCTCTGACCTGCGAACTACTCATGACACCCTCCTCCCCTTAAGTAGTCATCTCCCCTTTTCTCTTTCTGAATTTACATTTTAACCTGTTTTATCCTGTAGAATCTTGATTGATTATACATGACCATTATGATCTGTTAATCACTTTGTTTACTTCTGTGTATAAATATTGATGCTCACCCCTAATAAACTTGCCACACTTACTCTGAAGCTTTTCAAGCTAAGGATAGTGTGAGCCCGTTGATCAACGAATTGGTGTCTGGTCTCTGACAGATTGTGAGCCCCATACCAACTCCGCACGAACTCGGGTGCTGGAGAGGTGAGTGAGGACTTGCTTTTTACCTAACAAAGTCAACCAAAAGCTCATTCTACACCTGCTGATCCAGTGTTTGAAACTTTCCTTGGTGCTATCGAGGTGGCCGGGGTTAGGGGTACAGCTTCAGGAGCCAGGGGAACAAAGGGTAGGCTGGGTCCTCCAGGATCACTATTGGCATTTCAATGTCGCCAATGGTAACCCCCCAGTTGGGAAAGAAAGTCCCTGCTTGTAGCTTTCTGAACAGTTGTGTGTTCTTAAAGATGCAAGCGTCATGCACCTTCCCTGACCAGCCAACACTGATGTCAGTGAAGCGTCCCCGGTGGTCCACCAGTGCTTGCATAACCATAAAATAGTAGCCCTTTCCTTGATGTACTCTGTGGCAAAGTGGTCTGGTGCCAAAATAGAGACGCATGACATCTATTGCCCCACCACAATTTGGGAACACCATTGCTGCAAATCCATCCACTATCTCCTGCACATTGCTAGGAGTCACAGTTCTGCTTAGCAGGAGGTGATTAATTGCCCTGCATGTGCTAATGTCTTACAGGATACAGGCCTGTAGGTTCCTTGCGTTACTGCTGAATATTATAAAGGCAGAATATAATGAAGGCAAGCTAGCCCAATGGGCTACACACACGTGCATGACAACAGCCTCCATAGTGGATTTACCACTGACCGGTAGCAATCTGGCATCTCAAGCTTCCCCAGTGCGATCGCCACTCGCTTCTTTGTTGTGCCTGTGTTGGACTGCTGGGGCGAGCTTCGCATGCGGAGGCAGGAATGTGGCTTTGCACATCTGAAAGTTCTGCAGCCACGGCTCATCATCCCAAACCTGAATGATGATGAGATTCCACCAGTCACTGCTTGTTTCTTGGTCCCAGAAGCAGTGCTCCACCATCTTCAGCTGCTCCCTGAATGCCACCAACGACCTTGAATTAGTTCTTGCTAATCTCACAGCAATCTGTCCCCCAAGAAATTGTCATGTTACCCACTGATTAGGTTCTTCTTACGGTTTTGCAAATACCAGAGGATGGTGCATCCTGTGCTTGCAACACTTATGACAATAGTGCAGAACTGTGCAGGCTTCCTGGTTCCATCAGAGATGGCGGAGAGTGAAGGGGGCTGCGCAGGTTCGTGAGATTTTTTTTAAAAGCGTGTAAGTTATGGTATATAGATCACATTCAGGGATGGAGATAGTTGTTTGCTAGGAAGTTGACCCCTGGCTCCCAGTCACTCCTATGTGACTTGTTTCTGCTCCATCATGCATTGCCAAAACTTCCCAAAAGACAGTGTGTGCTGGATAGTGACAAATTACACACTGGGATACCTACCCATGGTGCAATTCACCTTGCACTGACACAAGCACTCCTGGTGAGTATGTGCAGCACTGACGCAAGGAGCCAAGTGTGCATGAACACAAGCGAGATACTAACTCCAGCGGCTTTAAGCCAACATCACTTGCATCGACCAAAGCTTGTAGTGTAGCCATGGCCTACAACTTCAGTAAAATGAGCAAGGTGAGTGAACAGCACATGGAAAAAATGCTCCCACACTCAGCAAACAGCAAGAGACTCCAGTTTGAATGCAATGAAATGAAAACTTTGTGGTTTCCCCTGACTGTATTTCAATTACTTTATGATAACAAAAAAGAGGCAGCCCTGGTGCAGCTTTCTGCTCGTTCGTTCCACTGATAGAATTACTCATACACTTATATACATCTAACATGAAAGTAGGATGTTACTGAAAGTTATATTTAGGGCTAAACAAACTGGAAGAGTTTTCGAAGTGTTCATATTATGGTGATGCTAAAAAGCTCCAGTCATAAGCAGGGCCTCACGGTGCTGGGCATTGTACAAACACAGAGTGAGAGACACTCCCTGTCCTGATGAGCTTGCAATATAACTAGACCAGAGAGACAATGGGTGGGAGGAGAAACAGAGGCTCAGAGAAAGAAAGCGACTTGCCCAAGTCACTGCTAGGAATAGAACCTAGCTCTCCTGATTCCTAGCCCAGTGCTTGATCCACTGGACTGAGCTGCCTCTCGAATCCAGCCACCGTTCACCCTTAGTGTCCTGTTTACTCACCAATGCTGGGTTCTTCTGCTTAGTTTCCCATAAAGAGATCTGATTTGATTTGTCCATAGTAAAGTATCTCCTTGTAGCAGGAATCCAAGAGTCTCCCACACAAGAGTTGGATTTACATTTACAATCCAGGGCACTGAGGTAGACAATCTACAGACAATGTCTAACATGTACATTTGGAAGATTTTATTGACTGAGCAAACTCTGGCGGCCAAACCTTGGATCAGTCAATAACGAATGTCTCTAATTAATCTCTAAATAGAAAGATTGTCTTGCGGCCAGCTCCTTTGGAATTATGGAGACTAGCTCCCTTTCCACTGATGATCACATAGCATCCCTGGGGCTATTACAGCAACTGCGTAGATAGAAGAGTGATTGTAGGAAAGCGTTTAGTGAATTTTGAAGCTGTCTCTAACATGGGGTAACAGCTGGAAACAAGTAGTGGAGCCAACACTATATTAGCAGCCAGCTCTCTGCAGGTCACCAGCAGATTATCTAGGGAACATGGTCTTGGAATTGGTGCTTTCAATAAGTTCATAGCCGTGGAAGCAGTCTATCTGCATTTCTAACACACCCCGCATTTAGTTTTCCTAGGCACAAGGGAAAACCAGCATGGGAGAGGAAGGTGGAGAAGATGTTACATGAGGGGATAGCTTTTGCTAGATAGGGAACAATGGGGAGCATTGGGACTTGGAAGCCGCTAGAAGTTAGCTGGCACCCTGCATGGAGAGCTGTCAGGGGGATGCTCCATAGAGAGAAATGCAATATTAGGCTGTCGTACAAAAAAAATCTGCTGTTAAACTTGAACTCAATGTCTATGCTGAATGATATTTTCTAACAAAAGACCTAGGTCATGCGATTAATGAGTGTGTTGAAAAATAAGAGTGCAATGGACTCTATCTAATTGAAGTGCAGGCCTGTCACATGGCAGCTTTCTTTCCTGTGCTCTATTTCTCTTATAAAAGGTTGCTGCTTAGGGAGGGAGTAGGTCTAAGGAATAAGGAAGTGTTATTTACTCCTCCTCATAACACAAGAACTAGGGGTCACCAAATGAAATTAATAGGCAGCAGGTTTAAAACAAACAAAAAGAAGTATTTTTTCACACAACGCACAGTCAACCTGTGGAACTCTTTGCCAGAGGATATTGTGAAGGCCAAGTCTATAACTGGGTTCAAAAAAGAACTAGATAAGTTCATGGAGGAAAGGTTCATCAATGGCTATTAGCCAGGATAGGCAGGGATGGTGTCCCTAGCCTCTGTTTGCCAGAAGCTAGGAATGAGTGACAGGGGATGGATCACTTGATAACCTGTTCTGTTCATTCCCCCTGGGGAACCTGGCATTGGCCACTGTCCAAAGACAGGCTACTGGGCTAGATGGACCTTTGGTCTGACCCAGTATGGCCATTCTTATGTTGTCGTGTATAGGCTGTTATGGGAAACCCAGATGAGCCTGACAGAGCTGTTTGCTTTCTTAAGGGGTTCAACAGAATTGCAGCTATTTGATAAATACAGTCTATGGTAAGTTCTCCTTGGCCGTCAGCACAATAAGGGTTCATCAGAACTCTTTGTATTCAGGCCTGGGTTATAGCATTTGTGGCTTCTAGAAGGAGATTAAAGAAGAAGGGCTCTCTTGCTCTTAATGGCCAAATGGATACAAACTGCAGTCTGTGCGCTCCTAGGGCGGGTTGGTGATATAGGGAAGGAAGTGGTTTGGCAGCGATGTGACCTGACTTATGGGGACACTTGAGACCCGGTCTCCGTCTCTGGTGCAGTTGCACGTGGGCTGTGCTACAACAATGCAATAGCTACCCGCTCTATAGCAATGTCCAAAGCAGAAAGCAGGATTTCCTGTGAGTCTGTCTCCCCTACACCAGACAATGGGCAGTCTGAAAACTGGAGACATTTCTGCCTTTCCCTTTTTACAGGGAAGAATACACAGAAACCTCCGGGAAGGTCATAGAGGAAATTCAACATGAAAGATAGGAAAAAGTTACAGCGCATTTGCCATGCCCAGCCTTTGCTGACCTGCATGGAAAGGGTCAATGAAAGCATAAGGTTAAACATAAGCTTTCCCTGGTGCTTATGGAAATAGCATTACACTGCTGAAGGGGCAGGAAAAGATTGTCTGCCATGTCCATTTAGGGGAGGAGTTTCAAAAGCACCTAAGGGAGTTAATGGGGCTTCCCCTGGGAGGGGGGTGCCTAATGCCCTTAGGCAATCTGAAAATCCCTCCCTTAGTCTGTGAACTCTTTGGGAGAGGGACTATCTTTAACTATGTGTTTATACAACCGTTACAATGATGAAGGCCCAGGATTGGTTGGGACTCTGAACATGGCTGTAATGCAAATAATAATATGGAGATGGGGGCTGTACACAACCCTAATGCAGTTAGGGCCTGAAAGGGAAAACACAGAGTGTCAGCTAGAGGAGGGTCTGCTGCACAGATGGGACTGAGATGTGAGGTTCTTTATTTCAGGACCAGAGGATGCTCTGTCTAGAGAATTGTCAACAACTCTCTCTTCCTTTCTAGAGGGTGCACCTGCCTGAAGTGATTGTAAGGAATATTCTTCAGGGCACGTGTTCTTAACATTCAGACCGGGGATGAGTTCCTTTCTAGAAACGTTCACAACAGATCAGAATGCCACAAACATGTCGGAAGTTGTTATGGTCACTCATGTACAAGCTACTTGAGAGACCCTCTTTCCCCCCGTGTCCCACAAGGCACGTGAGACTGACTGGACTGCCCTGGCTCTTCAGCCTCAGTTTCCATCTAGAATGGGGTAGAACTGAACTTTTCCAGTTCAGGTCCAATTCCCATCTGCAGCTCGCCCTCCCGCAAGAGCTTCATCATCTTGCTCCATGCAAAGCTCACTTTAAAGCCTTCCTCTTCAGGCCAGTCCAACTTCAACCATTTTATAACCTCCCAAGGAAAGTCCCTGAAAAGGGGAGGCCTTCTCTTTTATCTCATTATTTTTGTTGAGGGTAAGAAAGGTTGGTTTCTCTGGACTGTTGGAGCCAGAATTGTTTAAATTATTGTATATTGTATGCAGCGTCCCAGCAGTTCTTAGGATGGACATTTCAGTTCTGCATATATGATATTATACAGCACTGTATGTTCTGCCATTGCACATTCAGCAGTGTTAAAACCCAGGAAAGTTGTGAAAGAAAATGCTGTGAGAACAGCTCCTCTTCCATACTCAGCAAACTCTCCAGTGCAGGCTTCTCTCTCTTCTTCTGAGTTTGTCTATGCCTCTGTCTCTTGTAAATCATAAACACAACATTTTGTCCAAGAAAAGAAGAATCTAATGCAGCACAAACATGCAATGGAGATACCTCCAGGCTGGACATAGATTTGCATTTTATTTTTTATCCTACAGTGCATTCCCTGTGTGGTCAGAGCCAGACCCATTGCCCTGGACTGGCATTGTTTTACCTGATACTTATTCCAAGTGGATTTTATTTACTCAAGCGTGCAGAATGACAAAGCAAGTTTTCTTTGGTATTTTGAAGGACATGAAGCTTCAGAGGACAGAAAGCAAATGGAGAATCTATCTATACAGATATTTATACAGCCCCCATCACCAGAGCATCTATGAAAATGAGCACACTGTTCTGAAAGCAGATTCGAGACTGCTGTTTTCTTCAGGCTTTAATTAGATTTGTTGCATGCAGGGCTGCTGTGTGTGGGCGAGTGTGTTAACATTTGTAAAACATCATACGTTTCTGTTCAGTTTCTCAACCTGGAAACTGAGCATAATTTACTTACAGTAACTGTCCATTCATCATGTCATGTACTGCATTATTAACTCACAATGACAGGACAGTTAATAGAGAATATATGAGAACTGAAGAGGTATTAATTCTCAGTGAGACTCCAAACGTCCCTCTGATATGCTCTGCTTTTCTCATTGCTTTATTACATAATTAACTCCTGTGGTTAAACAGAAGCCTTAAGAAAGAAAACAAACTCAATTTCATGGTTTGTTCTGATTACTCAAGGAGGAAGGTACACTGCAAAACTTCCATCTCCTCTTCATCCATGCAAATAGGCCTCTCATTAAAGGATATATGTCTTGTATGCACCCCTATAATATCACACACTAGCTCCTGACTTGCATGCACAGCCACTGGAAGCCAAAATCCAGAATCGCTGCAGGGCCTGACAGCAAGGGCAGCATCTCACCTTAGAATTCTGGCAGCTGCAATCATAGGAGCTTGGGCACTTCTATAGGCTTCCTATCCATCCTTTGGTTTGTTTATTTCATTATTCCCTGTAATCTCAATGCAAAGTGCAGCATGCATGTAACAAGCCTAGGACCACAAGGTTCTTCTGCAAGTTGCTAGGATGTCAGACTCTGGGAACATCTTAAAAGTCTCCTCCTTTAGAAAGCTTAATTTCCTGCCTTCCATGGGGGAGACAATCATTCACTGGTCATGAGCCGTCCAAGGGCCCGATTCTACAAACACCACGTGAGTAACTCTATTTTTGTGAGTAATTCTGCTGATTTAAGGAACATTGATCTCAATGGGACTAATTGTGCAGGTAAAAGGACATGGCCCCCATCCTCAAATGTATTCAGGAACCTCAAATCTACTTATGGCCAAGATTCTCAAAGGTATTGAAATCAATGTGAGTTTGGGCCTCCAGAATTTTGAGGATCACAAAGCAAAATTAATAGGGCGGAATATAATTGTTATAACAATGGCTATCTTAGCAGCCCAGCAGCTAGTGTCTATTTAATTTATGTTTTCATAGAAAGGACACAAAGTTCTGAACAGGGACTCATGGCGGCAGGTTTTTTGCTATGAAACTATTTTTTGAAGTTGAAGGGCTGAAATTTAATCACATCTTCCCATGACTGAACGGAATAGTTTTTTATTCTGGCTCGCGTTTCAAATCAGTTGTGTGAACGGTACCGCCTGTGGAACTGAGCTGATAAATAATTCATTTTCTAGCAATTCGGCTGGTGCAAAACTACAATTAAAATAAATCACCTTATTGCTGTGCATCTAAACTAGAACCTCTTCAGAAGCTTAGTCAAATGGGGTCAGGAGCCAGCCTAGCCCACCCGGAGTTAGACTGGCAAAACAAGGCACTGACAAGATATATAATTCTTTGCACTTTGGTACTTTGCCTCTTTCACCAAGGTTTCTTCCACTTGCAGGAGAGTCTCAGCCAGTTGAACGCTTTGCCCAAAGTCAAACTCTCTCACTTCTGTTTTTGGATGAATGTTTTGCTTCTGAAAGGCGCTGATTTGACAGCCCTAGAGACTCAAATCCCCACTGTACCCCTCCTGGGGAATAAACCACAGATACTTACAATGCAAGTGTGTCTATGAACATGTTCAAAGGAGCCCCATCAACCTGGGATAGAAACCCGGGGGCATGCAAGGAAGGATCATTCAGGTTGGTGTCTCTGCTGGGTTCAGTCTGAGACTGTGGCACTAGCGCAAACACTTTAAGCTGACGGGAAAGAGCTCTCTCATCAACGTAATCCCTCCAGTCCCTGCGAGTGGCGGTAGCCATGTCGTTGGGACAGCTCTCCCACTGACATAGTGCTGGCCATGCCCAGGGCTTAGGTCAGTGTAATTTACATCACTCAGGGGCGTGGTTTATTCACATATCTGAGCCACATAATTTACACTGACGTCAGTTGTCGTGTGTACATCCCCTGAGTGCTAGTATATTATGGCATGCACTGCTAAGAATATATGCCACATGGTTGGGAAATCTGCACAATCACAATAGGGAATTCCCTGGATAACAGGTTAGGCACCCCAGATATCATCAACCCCTTTGTGTTTCTTAGCAATCTTACCTCTCATGCTAAGAGTCCCCCTGCTGGAGATGGCTGACTGCATGCCAGACCCTAGTCTAGTCAGACACTATACTCAGCTGCTGGAAATATTCTGGTGTCTTGTTGCTTTTCCCTTATTTCTCTGGCTCACCTATTTTTTTAGGCAAAAGCATGGAACGCATCTTCTGAGGCTGCAGACATGACCTCTCAGAGGGTCTATTACAAATCAGATGAGGCCTGTACTGTAAAAGGTGAGGTCAGTTTAGCAAACACTGCACTAGCCTTGTGCCAGAGGTCAGAAGTACTAGGTGGAAAGTCAGGTCAGGTACAGCCACTCACATGACCTGGACATTTCACTAATTCTCAGGGATTAAGATTCTGGGAGGAACATAACGAGCCGACTCCTCTTTAACCTTACTGTAATCTCACAGATGTTTCTGTGCTGGAGAGAATCACCTCTTTAATTCACTCCCCAGGCTGAGAGCAAACAAGCATACTGAGAACTGTATTCATTGTACCCTAACCAGCACAAGGATCCTCCAGCCCACAGGAGAGGAGGAGGAAGAAGAAAAAAATCTGTAAGTGACTCTGAGGTTAAATAAATATCATGGCATAAATAAGCTTGCAATGGGAAAAAGCAAGAAATGGCTCAAATGCCTAAAGCACCAGCAATTTTTCAAATATTTGTAATGCTTTCTATTAACAAAAGTTATTGAATGAATATCCTTTGTGTGTTTTCCATGAGAAATTGAACATAGTTAAAATGTACTTTTAAAACTGCATGGACTGTTCTTCATCTTGCAGCATGAAAAATAAACAAACAGAACAGCTGCTTTGGCCAAGTGGAGGCCAGGAAGGCTGAGGGGAGTGGCAATGGGACATGGAGCACTGCTTCACAGCTGACCTAGGTCCATAGAGACCAAAGTAATTAGCCATCTGACATCCATTTGATGACCCCTGGGAAATGTGGGGTCTCAGTTCTTAAAACACGCAAAAGCGCAATCACAATGAATCCTAATTGGTACCCTTGTTGGCAGTCCACGCACAGAGGCTTAGGCTCTGATTCAACAAACTATGGGATCACTTTTAAGTATGTGGTTAAGTTTCACCCCTCTTCAGAAAGCACCAAAGCACATGTTTACGTATTTTGCTGAATCAGAGCTTATGCCAGAAGAATGCATCTTGCCGCTCCTGTTCTGAGGATAAATAAGGAAGTTCATTCTCTACAAGCTGCGGATCCAGTACCTTTCATTACATTATAATTCACTACCATGTATCTATGGATATACACATATAGTCAAGGTTCTGTTCTGTGCACACACTTCAAACTCACAATAGCTTCAGAAGGTCCTTGGGTACCCATCTCTCACGACAGAGAAACTTTTCACTATTCTCCGGTATATCTCAGGAGATGAAGAGAGGGGAATCATTCTGGTTAAATCACAATATTTTAGGAGAAAATAAAAAATATCACCCATTGTATTGTAAATACATATAAATTCCTCATCTTCATTTCCTGGCCATAAACATGTTTGTTTTATGATCACAGTTGTTTTCTTTTATTAAAGAAACTCTAAATGCCCAAGGCTCAGTTTCCGAATGTTTAAATTTAAATTAATGGAGATGTCCTATCTCCTAGAACTGGAAGGGACCTTGAAAGGTCATTGAGTCCAGCCCCCTGCTGTCACTAGCAGGACCAAGTACTGATTTTGCCCTAGATCCCTAAGTGGCCCCCTCAAGGATTGAACTCACAACCCTGGGTTTAGCAGGCCAATGCTCAAACCACTGAGCTATCCCTCCCCCCCGATAAGATATGACTCACCAAATAAAAATTAAAAAGAGAACAGTTTATCTTTGGTTCTTTTTTAGGTAGTATTTTAAAGACAGAGGGATTGTTAAACAAAGGCAGCTGGTGTAGAGTGTTAAAACTTCATTTTCAAAGAAGCTCTTTTTGAAAAATTGATCATAGCAGGATATTTCTGTGGTAGAAGAAACTGATAAAAATTTAATTTATATTTTTAAGAAATCTGTGATTACAATTCACCCTGCCTCTGCATTGGAGCTCTGAAGCATGGAAAGTGTACTGATTTGGTTTCTCATTTGGGATTTTTATTGGCTAGGAATTAATAGGAATATTCATATTCCTACTGCCAAAAAACAGCCCAGCATTGCTGCCTCTCATGATTTTATTATGAGCCTCGCAATGTGGGCTGTTTTACTGAAAGCTCCAGCTCCTGGAGATAAGTGAGATTTTGTGAGAATCTTGGCTCTAGCCCCCATGGTGGCTTCAAAATGTCACCAAGCATCCTAAAGGCTCAGAAACAAGATAAAAAATAACCTAAAATTATTATTTGTAAATCTCTTGATTTCTGGGGGCTTGACTCATGATTTTTCAGCATTTAGGGTTGGCAATACTGGCAGCAGTGCCAGTGTTCTCTAATAGGGCTGCAATATCTTACAATAAGAACCACAGAATCATAGACATGTAGGCTTGGAAGGGACCTTGAGAAGCCATCAAGTCCAGCCCTCTGCACAGTTAGGGTGACCAGACAGCAAATGTGAAAAATCGGGACAGGGGGTGGGGGGTAATAGGAGTCTATATAAGAAAAAGCCCCAAATATTGGGACTGTCCCTATAAAATCGGGCCATCTGGTCACCCTATGCACAGTTGTAGGACTAAGTAAACCTAGCCCATCCCTGACAGATGTTTGTCCATCCTGTTCTGAAAAACCTGCAAGGATGGGGGTTCCACAACCTCCCTTGGAAGCCTGTTCCAGAGTTTACGTACCCTTACAAGTTTCTCCTAATATCTAATCTCAATCTCCCTTGGTGCAGATTAAGCCCATTACTTCTTGTCCTACCTTCAGTGGACATGGAGAACAATTGATCCCCATCCTCTTTATAACAGCCCTTAACATATTTGAAGACTGTTAACCTTTTTTCATTTTTGTTGTTTTCCTCTGGACTCACTCCAATTTGTCCACATATTTCCTAAAGTGTGGCTCCCAGATCTGGACACAATACTCCAGCTGCGGCCTGACCATTACTGAGTAGAGTAGTAAATACAACATTCTTGTTAATTCATCCCAGAATGATATTAGCCTTTTTCACAGCTGCATCCAAGTGTTGACATATTCAGTTTGTGATCCGCTATAACTCACAAATCCTTTTCAGCAGTACTACCACCTAGCCAGTTATTTCCCATTTTGTAGTTGTGCATTTGATTTTTCCTTCCTAAGTGAAGTACTTTGTACTTGTCTTTATTGAATTTAATCTTGTTGAATTCAGGCTAATTCTCCCATTTGTCAAGATCGTTTTGAATTCTAATCCTGTGCACCAAGGTGCTTGCAACCCCTCCCAGCTTTGTGTCATCTGCAAATTTTATAAGCCTACTTTGCACTCCATTATCCAAGTCATAGAGGAAATATTGAATAGTACTGGACCCAGGACTGACTCCTGCAAGACCCCAATAGATACCACCTCTCAGTTTGACAACGAACCATTGATAACTACTCTTTGAGTATAGTTGCTCAATCAGTTGTGCACCCACTTACAGTAAATTCATCTACACTGCATTTCCCCAATTTGCTTATGAGAATGCCATGTGGGACTGTGTCAAAAGCCTTACTAAAATCAAAATATATTATATCTACTTCTTCTCCCCCATTCACTAGACCAGTAACCCTGTCAAAGAAGGAAATTTGTTTGGTTTGGCACAGTAGCAGATTTACCATGGAGCCACTGGCTCCATGGAGCTGGGCCCACACTCCAGGGGGGTCCCAACCAGGCCCACTCTTCTCCGCCCTCTGCTCTCTCCTCCGGGGGGCAGAAGCTTGGGGCTCCTGGCACTGAGGCTCCTGCTGCAGTAGGGCAGCCAAGATCCCCCTCCCCTGCCTCGTCTCACAGCTTGCTCCCTTCCCGCCCTCCCCCTCCCTGCCGCCGATCAGCTGTTTGCCGACAGGAGGGTGGGGGGATGAGCACAGCTGCAGCATGCTCACCTGGGGAGAGGAGGCAGAGAAGAGGCAAGGGTGGGACCTTGGGGAGGGGGGTGGAACGAGCGTACCTATTCTGTGACTGCAGAGCTGCGCAGCCAGGCTGAAAAAAGAAGGTGCTGCTCAGCTCCCCGGACTTTGCAGCTGGACACCACCTTCTGGGTCCTAGTGCTGGTTGAGCTCCCTTCTGTGCGCTGGGAGCCATCCTTCATCTTGTACAACAGTGAGTGCCCATGGCGGGGCAGGCAGGGCAGGGGGACAGAGGCAGTGGGGAAGGAAGGGGCATGGGATGGGGAAGAGAAGGGGATAGGGCAGGGATCGTCAACCTTTGGCCCGCGGCCTGCCAGGGTAAGCCCCCTGGTGGGCCGGGCCAGTTTGTTTACCTGCTGCATCCGCAGGTTCGGCCGATCGCGGCTCCAGGCAAATGGGGGGCTGCAGGACAAGGGATGTGCTGGCCGCGGCTTCTCGCAGCCCCCCATTGGCCTGGAGCGGCAAACCACGGCCAGTGGGAGCCGCAATCGGCCGAACCTGCAGACACGGCAAGTAAACAAACCAGCCCAGCCCGCCAGGGGGCTTACCCTGGTGGGCTGCGTGCTGAAGGTTGCCGATCCCTGGGATAGGGGAAACGGGGGCCCAGCATGCGGATCCCCTTGGCAGCATCTGGGGCTCCCCTGTTAAGCAGGCCCATCAAACCCTCACCCTGACAAGCCCCACCTCCCCTGCATCTGTACCACCCCGATGAGCCCCCCCAGACACCCTCCCCAGTGAGCCCCAACCACCTACACCCCCACCCAAATGAACCCTGTAGATAAATCTCTGTATTAAGCATCTTCACATAACTTTCATATAACCTTGTATTAAGCCTATCCATATATAACCTCTAACTTTCATATGACTTTGTATTATGCCTCTTCATATAACCCTGTATTAAGCTATTTTCATACAACTTTGTATCAAGTCCTTTGATATAGGAACTTTGTATCAGATCCCTATGTAGAAAAACTTATAGAAAACTTTGTGTTAAGCCTTGGTATAATGTTATAGCCCCTCAGGATAGTTAAAGTAGAAGAAAAATGTCTTTTTGCTAGGAGTAGAATAAGATTCCCCCTCCCCACACTCCCTTAATCAATTGGCATGTTGAATGAATGAGGTGTGAGTGAGCAAGGCATGGAAGGCAGGCACCTCCAGACACCTAGTTGGAGAGGGGATGGAAGCTAGACCCAAGGACAATCAAACTTGTCAAGTGGACATATTGACGGCCTCGGGGGGGGGGGGGGGGGGGGCGCAGTGGTTTAGAATCAAGCACCTTCTTTTGGAAATACCCTCTTTGAACAGTATTGGGACAACACCCAGAAGGAAGCAGCACAAAGGACCAACGGACACAGATTTTGAATCTGGTACAGATTTGCATGAGAGGGAAGCTGCTATAAATGTAAGGTGTCTTGCAGAGGACCCTGGGTCTTGTCAACATCGGAGCATCGGAGCATCGATCCGGATCGGCAGAAGCCCGGCTCCACCCCGCCCCTATCTTCATCTGGCCAGTGAAGTTAAGGGGAGCAACTAGTTGGTAACAACAACAAGACAGAGTGTGTTTGTGTGTGTGTATGTGAGTGCATGAGTGTAATATAGATCATATGCATATGATACAGTGTTGATTGATGCATGTATTCCCAATGAATGTGGCATTTGCCTTATTCCCCCTGAAAAGATCCTGTGTACTACTTTAAGCACAACAACCCCACCTCCCCTGCACCCAGACTCCCCCCCCCACTGAGCTCCAACCACTTTCACTTGGTCCCCCCTGCAGACTCCCATTGCCCCTGCACCTGGCACTTCCCTGTGCATCCAGATCCCGCACTGAGCTGCCTGCACCCAGACTGTCCCCCACGGAACCCTCTTGCCCCCCCCCAAAAACCTCTTACCCCCCCCCCACAGAACCCTCTTACCCCCATCTGGATACTCCCACACTAAGTCCCTCTGCACTTGGATCCTGCTGCTGGGCTGAGCCTCCCTGTCCACATCTGGTGTGCCTGGCGCAAAAGGGGCAGGGCCCCAGGATGTTTCTGTGGCAGGCATGGCCCTTGTGCTGTGTCAGGGTCAGGTTCAGTCTCACTGCCAAGTCCCTGTCCCAGGGAGATGGGGGAGGCTGCAGGGTATTCTCCCACCTCCATGCAGTCAGTGGCCTTTGCTCCCCAGTACGTTGTGGAGCTTCCACATTTATTTATTATAAAAAAAAATCATAATTTTAAAATATTATGCACAGAATTTGATGCAGAATTCCCTCAGGAATATGGGATGTTGTGGAGCTGTGATGGTGGGACTGTGAAGGGGGTGCTGGACAGTAGGGGATCTGTGGGCGGGGGGTTGCTGGGCAGGGGGGTATGGTGTGCAGGGTGCTGTGCAGTGTGGTGGGAGGTCAGTGGGAGGGGTCTCTAGGTTGGGGGTGCTGGGCATAGGGATCTGTGCGGGAAGTCTCTGGGTGAGGGGGCGCTGGGCATAAGGGCAGGGCACTGTGCAGGGGGGCAGTGTGGAAGGGGCACCCTGGCAGCGCAGGGCTGGGTGGGCCAGTGTGCGTCTAGCAGTTTGGGGTTTGTAAATAGTGCCCTTGTGCTGGACTGAGTGGGGCCACTCCTGCTGAGCTGCGTCTCATTGCCCCCAACTGGCCCCTCGCTTTGCGGACCGTCCCCCATCACATGCCCTATTTCCCCAATGGGGGCCCACAAATATGTTTGGCGCCGGGCCCACAAAAAGTTAATCTGGCCCTGGTTTGGCATGATTTGTTCTTGATAAATTCATGCTGGCAATTCCTTATAACCCTGTTGTCTTCTAGGTGCTGAGAAACTGATTGTTTAATAATTTGTTCTAGTTTCTTTCCAGGTACCACAGTTAGGCTGCCTGGTATATATATCCCTGGATCCTCTTTGTTCCCCTTTCTAAAGACAGGTACTTATGTTTCCCTTCTCTAACTCCCTGTAACTTCTCAACCATCCTCCAGGAGTTCTCAAACACCGTTGCTAACAGTTCCAAGATTGCTTCAGCTAGTTCCTTAAGTATGAGAGATCACAAATTGCCTAGGCTTTAGCAGACTAATGATGAAGGAAAGCTGAGCAAAATGTTCCTTACAAAATTCAAAGCTACTCCAAAGTTACCTGCCTTTTAAAAAAACAAACACAGGCCTAGTTCATCCGAAGAGTCATTAAGGTATGGGAAGAGCACAGGCTGCATATGGCACATGTGTAGAGGTGAAGGCATAGCAGGTTTTATTTCATCTTTCTGTCTCCTCCGATCCTGGGAGCTACTCTATCTTGTGCCAGCAGATAATGGTCTGCAAGAGGCTATTCTAATGGCCTCGATCTCTGGAGGGGCATCATACTCTGGTCCAGCCCTTATTTGTCCTTCTCTACCACTCCTCCATCCCATCCTTAGGGCAGCTTTACTGGAGCAGTGCAACAGGATCTAGCCCTTTGAGTCAGGATTCCCTCCAGGAGCTACTTCTGGGGCAGCCCAGCTACGCCCTGCCCTATATTCCAGGGACTGAGCCTGGAGGCTCAATCTAGCCCATAATAAGTGACAACAGCACCTCAGCCCTCAAGGCCCTGATCTGGGACCTGGGAATTCACAAGATGAGTCGTAGGAGCTGAGCTTTCACTTGCTAAGATATAGGGTTCATTTTGTAGGGCTAAGTACAAACATGTCTGTTTCTTAGACAAAACAAATTAAGATAACTAGAATTCCACAGTTTTAAAGGAATAATAGAATCAGGTATGCGGCTGAACTATTTATTCTGCAAAGACAGAGAGAATGTGAATTAGAAACCAGACTTCTATTAATATGTAAAGCAGCAGGACGTCTAATAATTTCAAGATTTAATTATCTGAGCCTCTAGCTATTATCTTTGGAAAATCATGGGAGACGGGAGAGATTCCAGAAGACTGGAAAAGGGCAAATATATGCCCATCTATAAAAAGGGAAATAAAAACAACCCAGGAAACTACAGACCAGTTAGTTTAACTTCTGTGCCAGGGAAGATAATGGAGCAAGTAATTAAGGAAATCATCTGCAAACACTTGGAAGGTGGTAAGATGATAGGGAATAGCCAGCATGGATTTGTAAAGAACCAATCGTGTCAAACCAATCTGATAGCTTTCTTTGATAGGATAACGAGTCTTGTGGATAAGGGAGAAGCGGTGGATGTGGTATACCTAGACCACATTTGATACGGTCTCGCATTATATTCTTATCGATAAACTAGGCAAATACAATTTAGATGGGGTAACTATAAGGTGGGCACATAACTGGCTGGATAACCGTACTCAGAGAGTTATTATTAATGATTCCCAATCCTGCTGGAAAGGTATAACAAGTGGGGTTCCGCAGGGGTCTGTTTTGGGACCGGCTCTGTTCAATATCTTCATCAATGACTTATATATTGGCATAGAAAGTACGCTTATTAAGTTTGCAGATGATACCAAACTGGGTGGGATTGCAACTGCTTTGGAGGACAGGGTCATAATTCAAAATGATCTGGACAAATTGGAGAAATGGTCTGAGGTAAACAGGATGAAGTTTAACAAAGACAAATGCAAAGTGCTCCACTTAGGAAGGAAAAATCAGTTTCATATATACAGAATGGGAAGAGACTGTCTAGCAAGGAGTACGGCAGAAAGGGATCTATGGGTTATAGTGGACCACAAGCTAAATATGAGTCAACAGTGTGATGCTGTTGCAAAAAAAGCAAACATGATTCTGGGATGCATTAACAGGTGTGTTGTGAGCAAGACACAAGAAGTCATTCTTCCGCTCTATTCTGCGCTGGTTAGGCCTCAACTGGAGTATTGTGTCCAGTTCTGGGCGCCACATTTCAAGAAAGATGTGGAGAAATTGGAGAGGGTCCAGAGAAGAGCAACAAGAATGATTAAAGGTCTTGAGAACATGACTGTAGCGAGGCGGTGGGCTACCCCACAGCCTTGCTGAGGGCCGAACCTCCCCTACTACCAACGTAGGCGGAGCCACCGAGTCCGGCGCCCGCCTCCCGAGGTCACGGCCCCGACCCGGAAGTACAAAAGCCCGCCTGCAGAGCTCAGTGGAGGCCAGGCCGGCGGAGAGAGCAGACGTCCCTGACCGAGCTCCCGCTGGGGAAACAGCCTCAGGCCGCGAGCGGCCTGCTGACTCACCGGGCCGGTCGAGCCTACCTCTTGCCAGGTACCCCGAGGAGGACTGGCCAAGCCTGCCCCGTGCCAGGTACCCCGAGGAGGACTGGCCAAGCCTTCCCCGTGCCAGCTACCCCGAGGAGGAGCCGAGCCTGCCCTTTGCTACCTACCCCGAGGAGCCCATGCTGGTGGAGAGCACCAACGACACTAAGACGGCCCAGGTACCGTATGAGGGGGAGTGCGGAAATAGCCCGGGGGCAGCCGACCCCAATCTGGCTGCTGCACTGCCAGAGCCGATGTCAGTGTGTTGTGGCCAGGATCCCCACTGACAGCAGCGAGTTTACGTCGTTGCTAGGGCCCCGGGCTGGGTCGCAGTGGAGTGGGAGGGCCTGCGTCCCCCCTGCCACCCACTCCTTGGGTGGCAGACTCCCCCTGTTTCTTTCCCCTGGCCTAGAGAGGCTGGGTACCTGACTAACTATTTTAGGGTTACCATATTTAGTGCCTCCGAAAGGAGGACACTTTAAAGGGGCCCCAGCCCCGCCCCCAGCCCCGCCCCCGCTCCCGCCACAACCCCGCCCCCTCCCCAAAGTCTCCGCCCCCTCCCCTGCTTCCCGCGAACATTTGAGTCGCGGGAAGCCTGAAGCAGGTAAGGGGGGGGTGTGTGGGGGGAGGAGGCGCGGCCCACCCCCGGCACTGCAGGTCCCCAGCCTGTCCCCCGAGCCCCCGACCCGGCACCCGAGCCCCCAACCCGGCCCGGCACCGGGCCCCCCCGAGCACCGCCGGCCGAGCCCCCGGCCCGGCACCCGAGCCCCCGGCCTGGCACCCAGCCCGGCACCCGAGCCGCCGGCCGAGCCCCCCGGCCCGGCCCCGGGCCCCCCCGAGCACCGCCGGCACCTGGCCCGGCACCCGAGCCCCCGGCCCGGCCCGGCACCCGAGCCCCCGGCCCAGCACCCGGCCCGGCCCCCGGCCCCCCCGAGCACCGCCGGCCGAGCCCCCGGCCCAGCACCCGACCCGGCACCCGAGCCGCCGGCCGAGCCCCCCGGCCCGGCCCCGGGCCCCCCCGAGCACCGCCGGCCGAGCCCCCCGGCCCGGCCCCGGACCCCCCCGAGCCCCGCCGGCTGAGCCCCCGGCCCGGCCCGGCACCGCCGGCCAGGCCCCCCGAGCCCCTGGCCCGGCACCGGGCCCCCCCGAGCACCGCCGGCGGAGCCCCCGAGCCCCCAGCCCGGCACCCGAACCCCCGGCCCAGCACCGGGCCCCCCGAGCACCGCCGGTGGAGCCCCCGAGCCCCCGGCCCGGCACCCGAACCCCTGGCCCGGCACCGGGCCCCCCGAGCACCGCCGGCGGAGCCCCCGAGCCCCCGGCCCAGCACCCGAGCCGCCGACCGCATGTCCGATTTTCCCGGACATGTCCGGCTTTTTGGGATTTCCCCCCGGACGGGGATTTGGAGCCCAAAAAGCCGGACATGTCCGGGAAAATCCGGACGTATGGTAACCCTAAACTATTTGCTTGCTGCCCCGCCCTGACGTAGGGCCTGGGCTGCTACAAACCCCGACCCAGCCCCTGCTTAAGGGCCTGGGCCTCTGACTATTTGCTTGCTGCCCCGCCCCGCCCTGACCTAGGCCCTCGGCTGCTACAAACCCCGACCCAGCCCCTGCTTAAGGGCCTGGGCCTCTGATTGTCTATGTGCTACTGACCCTGTCCCGGCTTAAGGGCCTGGGCAGCTGATTGACTGTTTGATTACTGCCCCAGCCTGATTGGGGCTCGGGGCTCTTTTCAGACTGTAGCGAGGCGGTGGGCTACCCCACAGCCCCGCTGAGGGCCGAACCGTGGCCCCAAACTACTACAATGACCTATGAAGGAAGGCTGAAATAATAGGGTTTGTTTAGTTTGGAAAAGAGAAGACTGAGAGGGGACATGATAGCAGTTTTCAGGTATCTAAAAGGGTGTCATAAGGAGGAGGGAGAAAACTTATTCACCTTAGCCTCTAAGGATAGAACAAGAAGCAATGGACTTAAACTGCAGCAAGGGAGGTTTCGGTTGGACATTAGGAAAAAGTTCCTAACTGTCAGGGTGGTTAAACACTAGAATAAACTGCCTAGGGAGGTTGTGGAATCTCAATCTCTGGAGATATTTAAGAGTAGGTTAGATAAATGTCTATCAGGGATGGTCTAGACAGTATTTGGTCCTGCTATGAGGGCAGGGGACTGGACTCGATGACCTCTCGAGGTCCCTTCCAGTCCTATAATCTATGAATCTATGAATACCATGATTATCATGAGCAGCAAAATAGAAATCAAATTTTTTCCAAAGAATCCCCCAAATTCATAAGAAAAGAATTACTTCCTTTCTCATGAATTAGTATTTCATAAATTATATAAACAACAGAAAAAATTAGTTAAATAGCATTTCTGGAGTGCTATATGGTTGCATGCCACATGTCCTATAGCAACCAAACATAATTACTGTTCTAAGGAGGAATAAAAGCTCTAAGGGGGCTGAGGTACGTTTGACACTGCTCACTGCAAAATTATTTCACAAGAAAATGCATGCGTCTGCCTGGCAGCTGCTGATGTCTTACTTCCTATGCATCAGCTTTGTTCTTTGTTTCCATAGCAGACACTTTCCTGAGCCTGTCTGGCACCAGTCTATGTGCACAAGACTGTGTATCTTCAACAATGTTATGAAATTAATACCATCAGCCACATCACTGTAAATACATGCAGAAAAGTGATAGAAGGTGCTGAAAAAGAAGGGACCTGCATGAATGTACCATAGCTGTTACCCTGGCAAAGGAGCAATGCTGCATCACAACAGGAGGGCTCGTTATAGATACAGCTGGGAGACAGACAACGATTTGTTCAGCACAATTTATGCTATTTCCAGACAGTTTGGTAACTTATTTATCTGTCCAGTGAAGCAAAGTATATTTAATATTTTACAATCAAAAATACTTTTAACATTATCCCAAACCTTTCCTACTGTGTTGCAGAGACAGCATCTTGCATCTGAGCTGGAAATGTGCAGTTCAGGAGTTGGGAATTTCCTCCCCTCCCAATCTCTCCCGCCAGTGTCCCCATCTATTACTCCGTGGTGAATATTTGCAGTGTAGTTGTAGCATGTGGGTCCCAGGATATGAGAGCGACAAGGTAGGTGAGGTAATATATTTTATTGGGCCAACTTCTCTTGGGGAAAGAGACAAACTTACGAACTTGCACAGAGCTCTTCTTCAGGTCTGGGTTCTTCAGGTACCAGGCCTAAAGAAGAGCTCTGTGTAAGCCGGAAAGCTTGTCTCTTTCAGCAAGGTAAGTTGGTTCAATAAAAGATATTACCTCACTTACCTTGACTCTCTGTTTGGTGAATAGCAATTGATAATTAAACATGAGGCTTTTCCCTTTCCCCCCAAAAAAACCCAAAACAAAACCAAGAACCGGCAACATTAATATCCACATGATGAAAGGGGTGCGTGACCAATAGAAACTCTCTCATGGACCTATTCAACAACAAGAGGAACAAATTAACCCCAGGTGATGATAATGCTAAAGGATAATAGTGCTGCAATACGTATTCAGGCAAAATCCATCTGATTCAGCAGGATGTTGGCTGAATAAGAGCTGTGGCACTGGACCTAGGGCGTGCCCAACACATTTATTTACAACCTGTTAATAATATACAGATATGGAAGTGTTCATATGGCTAAATGGCATCCCCTCCCTCCTCCTGAGATAAGAACTCTGGCAAGCTAGAACCAGCATAAAGCACACAGGCGGAATTGTTATCTAAATACCGTCCTTGATGACTACCTCTCTTTTCTATTCATGAATCATTCACAAAACAATTTCACTTGCCCCTTATTGTATTTTTCATAATTAATTTAATAAAAAAGATACATTATTTATACGTAAGGCCCTACCAAATTCACGGCCATGAAAAACGTGTCACGGACCGTGAAATCTGGTCTCCTCCCGTGAAATCTGTTTTTTTGTGTGTTTTTACCCTATAATATACAGATTTCATGGGGGAGACCAGTGTTTCTCAAATTGGGGGTCCTGACCCAAAAGGAAGTTGCAGAGGGGTTGCAAGGTTATTTTAGGGGAGTCTGCGCTGCCTTCAGAGCTGGGCGGCCGGAGAGTGGCAGCTGCTGACTGAGGGCCCAGCTTTGCAGGCAGCAGAGCAGAGGTAAGGTGGCAATACCATACCATGCCATCCTTACTTCTGCGCTGCCGCTAGCGGCAGTTCTGCCTTCAGAGCTGGGCTCCTGGCCAGTAGCCAGCGCTTTCCAGCGTCACCACCAGCAGGGTAGCAGTACCCCAGCCCCCCCCCCCCCTACAATAACCTTGCGATCCCCCCACCACCACCACCACTCCTTTTTGGGCCAGGACCTCGACAGTTACAACACTGTGAAATTTCACATTTAAATAGCTGAAATAATGAAATTTATTATTTTAAAAATCCCTTGACCATGAAATTGACCAAAATGGACCATGAATTTGGTAGGGCCCTATTTATATGTAAGCTTCTTTGGGAGCAGGGACTGTCTTTTTGTGCTAGTACAATGGAGTCCTGGGCCACCATTATTTGTGGTGTGTGGCCAGTCACATAGAGAAGCTTTTGCTCCCTGACTGGACAGATAAAACTTTTAAAATAGGAGAATAAAGCATATGGATTGGCAAGTAACCAACAGTGCTAAAGAAATAAGACATAAATATTCAGCAGCCAATCCTGATGTTCACACGTGAGCAGCCTTGTTCTCCTGTGGATCAGTGAATTCTCACAAAGAAGAGCCAAAGACGTCTCACAAAGACTGAATAATCTCACAACGACTGGTATGAGCACATTCAGACCAAACCAATTGTGCGAATTCAAACAAATGTTCATGAACATTGCATCTGCAGAGTTTGACCAGTTCTAAATCAGACCATCAAGCAAAAGAAATAGGACTTTTAAAACATTAACAGCCTAGACATAAAGACCACAGGACACTGAGCCACTGCAAACTATTGCGTGACTACTACCTATTGAGATAACTAAAAAAAAAAAAAATTTTGTGACCAAACACAAGTATATTAGGCTCATGGCAGAGGAAGCTGGGTGAAGTTCTATGGTCTGTGTTATACAGGTCAGACTAGATCAGTGTTTCTCAAACTGGGGTCGCCACTTGTGTAGGGAAAGCCCCTGGCAGGCCAGGACGGTTTGTTTACCTGCCCCGTCCGCAGGTCCAGCCGATCGCGGCTCCCACTGGCTGCGGTTCGCCGCTGCAGGCCAACGGGAGCTGCTGGAAGCGGCACGGGCTGAGGGACTTACTGGCTGCCACTTCCAGCAGCTCCCATTGGCCTGCAGCAGTGAACTGCAGCCATTGGGAGCCGTGATCGGCCGGACCTGCGGACGGGGAGGTAAACAAACCGGCCTGGCCCACCGGGGGCTTTCCCTACACAAGCGGCAACCCCAATTTGAGAAACACTGGACTAGATGATCTAATGGCCCCTTTTGCCTATAAAATCTATGAAACTATGTAGCTTTGAAATTAATTGAAGCACATGTTCAGAGTCAAGTAAATGTACATATATTTGATATGACTTTAAATTGCTGGCTATACTGGGAGCTTCAGTCTTTCATGGCAGCTCTTCAACATGCCTTAAAACCTTTTTTCTTTTTTCTTTCCTTTTCTACTACTGCTAAAAATTAAAAAAGGGAAGTGAGCTGCAATAGCATTATGGGCTAACAAGGTTGTCTAGGGCACAGTGTTCCAGCAACACTGTCCCAGCTCTCCGCTCTTGTCAACATGTGAAAAGCAGAAAGCAGAAGTGAGTTTTGACCACAGTTATCTGTCAGTCAACTGGCATTATCTGTCTCCCTCTCTACTCATAAAGCACCCCACCACTGAGGTAGTGAAGCATTTTTAATTAACCCGAGCTGCCATAATTAATCGTAGGCAGTGCCCAGGCTTGTAGGGAAGCAGGGATCAGGGTAACATGGAGCAGCATGTTGGCTGGACAAAAATGACCTCTCCTGACTTCTGGCTGAAGTGTCATGGGATAAGGCAGCAAACAGTGGTTTGCTTTACATCTACAATGCCCCCAGCCATTGCGCTGTCCTGGAGGGGGTGGGGTGCGAGGGAAGTGGCATCTGGCGGTGCTCTCTAGTGACCCCCATAGGCCCACACAACAAATACTGACCCTCGTTAAGTAGCTATATCCAGCCCTCATCTCCTGGAGTGACAGTTCTTGGAATGTGAGGTCTTTGGGGCATGGAGTGTATGGGGGAAATCGGAGCTTTCTCAGAGTGGGGGAAGTAACACGATGATCCCATATTAAACCCACCTAAACAGGACAATCCAGCTCTGCTCTGTGCTGACTTTGTTCTGGCTGGTTGCTGAGGGGCTTTCCAGAGAGTGGGTGATTTACATGCCTCCATGTACTCCAGAGGCTAGATGTCCTGGCAGGTATGAAGAGTGTAGCTCTGGCTTTGGTGGGGATATGAACGTAGTGTGTAATGAAATCTGAGGTAACAATATCTGCCTCACAGGGGTGCTGTGAGGAGTGATGTTTGTAAATCACCTTGAAAATGCAAAGCCCTGTATGAGCACTAAGTATTATTCTCATCGTGGAGTAATCAGCCCCAAGCGTTGGGCAATCAGACCCGAGTGTATGTCACTGCTTTATTACACTTCCCTTTGGCTGGGCTAGAAATGGTTCACAGAGAGCTATACAAAGAGTGCAGCGGCTCAGACCTGCTCCCAGCGAACACTTTTTAGTAGTATAGTAATAAGTTATGACAGAGGTTTATTCCTCAGATGGATTAACAACCTCTCTCTTACAAATGAGTCTGTTTTACTTGGCAAAAATTTCTGAATGTGTTCTCCTTCTCCGAGCATACCAACTCAAGGCTGTGTGTGTAAAGTCTATTCCTCACATAAGTAAAGGAAAACTTTCGCTCTCATTTTTACAAACAAGGAAATTTGGCAGCTTAACTGTTAAATCTGCCTATAATCATTCTGTGTTGAGATCGCGCTGATGTCATTGCTGTAACTTGATCCTTCCAGTTTTTTTTTTTTTTGCTCTGGATGCCTTTAAATAGCAGTTCTGTGAATATGTTTTGTACTGATCTCTCTGATGAGTCCTAGAAGGCAAATACCGGTGCATCTGATGTAGATGAAAGCAAAGAAAAGCAATCAAATTTCAACCATGTCCACATCCTTAAGAGTGAGCCCATCGGTCCATGGCTATCGGTTTGACACAGCCTTGCGAAAGAAAGCTGTGGCCAATATCTATGAAAGCACAGATCAAGAATCTCTTCAGAAGCTCTTCAAAAACTCTGGCGACAAGAAAGCAGAGGAAAGAGCCAGAATCATACTTGACACTGATCAGGACTTGGAGGAGAAAACACGAGCATTAATGGCACTAAAGCAGAGAACAAAAGACAAACTTTTCCAGTTTCTGAAACTTCGGAAATATTCCATTAAAGTTCATTGAACTATCCCAGGAAAAGGGGATGGAAGAAAAGCTATATTTAAAGAACAAGACTGAGTTTGTGAAATCTTAACAAATGTGATATTCTCCACAACCATGGAAGCTTCTGACAGGACAAGTGAATCTGAAAAACTGGTCATAAGCATTCAATCCAATTTTACACACTGCAAAAAGCTTCCCGGAGTGATTAAAAACTCTCCAAATGTGAAAGGACTGGTGTCAGCAACAAGAGAACCAGAAAAGCCTACGCATGAGTGAAAGAAACCAGAACGTTTGGCAAGAAACATACCCAGCGCGCTTCCAGGCACAGAACTATGGGACAATGACACAAGCACACAATGAGACTCAATTTTCTCAGTAAATCTGAGGTGAAAGCAGAATAGAACTTTTTCTTCTACTTGTTTACTGATTTCATCTTTTTTTAAAACTCGTTTTTACTGAATGTTTAAATGATTTCTAAGCCTCACTGTTGTCTACTGGGATGGAGGGTTGTAGTGATTGATCAGCTATTGATCATTTATTTTGCATTTGTTAAAATGCATTAAAAATACACCACATAGGTGTAACGAGTTCAACCTTCAGGGAGTGCATTTTCTGTAGAAACACTATGCAATTGTATCTCTTTTCTCATTGTTATGTGGTATACTCCTATCATGAATTATTTGCACAAAAGCAAAAATAATGAAGTTCCTTCCCTGAACTGAATTTACTGTGAAAGTCTTTTTTTAAGATATTTTGTTCATTGATATTATTATGCCATAATTACAGATCTTACTTGTAGATAGTGTGTTAGATATTAGAAATACTCCATGGTAGTGTTTTATGACAATGCTATAATTATATCGACTATAATTTATTGCGTATGGAGAGCTACAAACCTAATAAATTATAATGATACTATATAACCTCTTTTGTGTGCAATGCTTGATTCTAAAAGAGGGTGGGTTTCTATGTTCTTGGCTTTTTACCTTTGAAATATATCCTTTGGAGGGGATGTGGTGAAATATGAGATCTCTTTCCTTAACAGCCAGTCAATCCATTTGGAAGCAGATTCTTAAAACTCCTTGGAATAAAATCCTGGCTCCAGTGAAGTCAATGGGAGTTTTACGATATTGACTTCACGGAGCTGGGATTTCACTCCTTGTTACTAAGCTCTGACTTTGGTGCATCCAGGAAGCTGCTCTGATAGAGCTTAAATGGAAATCATCAGACTCTTAACTGCTGATTCTCTTAGGCTGAATTGCTAATGGTTAATATTAAATCAATGGGTATATTTTGCATTTTCTCCCTGAAGCCTCCAATATAAATTATTTAGAAAACAAATAGTAGCAACCAAAAATAAACTATCTGGTTCCCCCAGGCTCCCATCTCTCCTGCAAATGAGGGGATTTATGGATAATCCACTGAAATCAATGGAATTTCTGTAATTGACTTCAATGGTAGCAGAATCAGGCACTTACAATCTCTCTAGCTGTTTATATTGCAGCGCTCACCATGTCGCTTATGCGCAAAGTCATTAAACACAACTACAGAATAGCTATTTATAAACATGTCCTCTAATAATCTGCCAGCTGAAAAAAAATAAGTTCCCATGACCCTGCTTACTCCACTGAAAGTTAAAATGATTCAGAGGAGTAATAGGCCAGCTGCTGCTTTCTTACAGTGAAAAAATACAAATGGGCTATAAATCAGGTAGGCTAGTAATAGCCCCTTTAAATTACTTAATAGAGCAGGTGATTGTATTTATTTATAGATTTGTAAAGCGCACCCAGACATTCCCAAGGAGCACCAACAAGTTTAAAAATGAAATGTCATAGCACACTGATCAATATCAGTTCTAAGTAAATTCCCTCCAGGATAAGGCAGGCATGGCCCAAAGATCCCCCAGGCAAAAGCCTGAGAAATTATTTGAGTCTTAGACCATACCTTGAAGATCAAAAGACTTGGAGTCTGTCAGACCAACAGCAAAAGTGAGTTCCAGAGCTGACTGCCCTCCACGCTGTGCAAATGTGCAAATCTAGGGGTCAACAGCAAAAGCCAACTGCATGTAGAATGGGCTTATTTATGCAGCAGTTTGGGCTGCTACATAACTGATCTAGTTGTCTCCCCTGCCAAAGGCAGAGCTGGAAAGAATTGGGGTGCAAGACTGCATACTAGAACCACCAGTCTCCAAAGAGCTGATCAAAAAAATATTTGACTTAACAATTTACCCATAGAAAAGGCTATTTCATCAAAATCTAAATGTGTCACGAGACCATGTAGATTCTGACAACATGCTCTATGGAAAAGTTTTGAAACGATTCATTTAGACTTTCTCGTTTCATTTAGATAACATAGAAATGTTTCTTTTAGACTTGTTTGGTTTCACTTCATTGTACTCTGATATTATTAATTTTATAATATTTTATTGCTTCAACATAATCTACATGGAAGGTTTTGAAAACGTCGTTTTGATGTTTTTGAATCAAAATATTTCAGTTCCATGAAATATTTCAAGATTTTGACATTTTGTCCCGATTCAGGGCAAAGACAAACACAGAAATATCTGAATTTCCCACAGGATGAAAATTCCATTTTTTGCACCTCTGTATTAAAGATACAGGTGAGCAATCTGTTCCATTTTATACAAATTAGTTGCAGCCCTCAGGGTTGTAGCCCAATGGCTCTGGCATAGGTGCCTGCCCTTGCTATAAACTGCTACGTGCAGACCTGCAAAAATTGGTAAATGGCTCCCTTGACCTATCTGAACTCACTTTTAAACTGGAAACACCAGGATTTGTGGACTGAGGAAGAACACCCATGGCATGCAGCCGTGCAACATCTCCTGGCTTGAATAAAATGAGACAACAACATAATATATTAATATAGACCCTGGTCCTGCATTCAGATCCACGCAGGCAGACCCCTGTACCCGGTCAGAGCCTCTTTAAGGGACTGCACTGGCACAATCCTTTATGCCAGTTGGGGCCATACCAAATGGCTTACGTGATGTGTATGTTTAAGGTGTCAGCACCAAACACTGGGCCTGATCCAAAGCCCACCGAAATGAATGGAAATACTCCCACTGACTTCAGTGGCTTTGGACGAGGCCTATGATGAGTTGATGCAGTCACCTCGAATCCCTCATTTGAACGTGTGCCGCCATCTGTGGTGGGACAACACACTGTGTGTGCAGATCCCCTCGGCGACTGCAGGGAAGTCACTCAGGGGATTTGTACTGCATAGTTTTTTCCATGGTGATTTACACAAAAAATGGGCTTGTGTGGGAGACAGAAATACTCTAAGAATAGAATCCCACAGGGGTGATATACCCATGAAAGTCCATATTCCTTTGGTTAGTATTATATACTGGGACTGGAGAGGCTTGCTTGGAAATCATACTGCAGGAAGATATTTTAAAAATACTGAAACAGCTGGTACCAACTAATGTACGTGCTCGTCTCCTTTGCTTATCTGAAATCAACTGCTGTCATTTCCTCTAATACGGTTAAGCATCCCACAGTCCAGTCCGATCTTCACCCACTCTCCCCCTGTATTCTTGGTTATCGGGCTTTATACAGTTTGCATTTCCCATGTGAAATAAATGTGTTGCTGTCAATCCAGCCACTCCTTCCCATATCCCCAAACCATCACACAGCTTTGCCTAGCTGGTAATCTGTGCTCAAGACAAACTGAGCAGAGGAGGCTGCAAGTCAGGACCAAGGTGCATGTAGAGCTGTGTGTGTGGGCTCAGAGGTAGAGTACCAGGGGCTGCATGTGGTCAGGAATGAAGTGCACTGGTAGTGCTTTGGAAGTGGAGCCTGTGGCAGGACTGGACTAGCAAGTGTGAGGACTCAGGTGTGCAGAAATTTGTATTTTATAGCCTGTCGTTTTTTGAGCTGTCCATGTCAGACTTATTTAACAACAATATTTCTGCCTATCGCCAAGGCACCTACCTCCACACCTCACATCTCTAATAATAACCTGTCACAAATCAACCGCCTATCGCAGAGCCCTCTGGCTTGCTCTATGCCTGCTGGAAAATGTAAGTTTGCACCTTTGGGGACAGTATATATGAATCCACTGTGCAGAATAATGGCCATGCAATTCCTGCCAGTGACAATGGGTACTGGGAAGTTTCAGTCCCCAGGCGGCTATCTTCTGTGCGATAGCATAGTATGGCACGTATAGCTATCTTCTGTGCTACACATTACCTATAACCTTTTCCCACCCAATGCTAACCAGTACGCTGGAGAAGCTAGATACGGTGGCTTCCAACTCCTTCCCTTGTAGGATGGGAATCTGAAAGAAGCGGCAGCAACACCAATTAAAGCTTTTGCTGCTGATGCTTCCTAATACAGCTAAGATGGTCAAAGTCATGGCAATTTGCATAGCATGATTGATCACATCCTGTGATTTAAGACTTTATAGTTTCCCTTATCTAATTACATTGAAATCATTAGCCCAAATGGGTTCCCTGAAGAATAAAGACTGTGTTCGAAAAAGTCACTTGCTTATTCATTTTCTGAAGCTATAATCTGCATTTCTGCATCTCATTCCTGCATTTGTGACCTTCACTCCATTTCTGGTAGGCTTATATTTGATGCATGGTATAGCAGCTCATGTTTCTGTCATTGCTAGTCTTCCCCCCAGTGTGTTAGGCTAGCTCTCATGATATAATTGCAGGGAAAGTGTTTACAAGTCACACTGTAACACAAGTTTCATCAAGCTCTAGAAATGGTCTCTCTGTCGGTTGATGTTGCTCACTTGCTTTCCTTGCTGCCATTGGAAACACCACCCAGGACACTAATATGAACCTAGGAAATTCAGTGCTTATGATGGCCCATCTACATGGATGGGTCCCACTGGCAGGAGGTGATGCTCTTTCTGACATTTGCACTACGCTATTGATATAATTCACACAGAACAGTTGTGTCAGGGCAGGTCATCCGCATTGTGCTGGGCCCTTCCTGAGCACTTTTTGGTGCAGACTCTGTGTCTGTCGGAGTAAAAATGCTGCAGTCATCAGACAGTGCAGAAACGCAGCTGCAAGATACAGAATCTATTGTCAGTGCTCCCCTTGCAACAGAAAGAGGAAAAGGCCTGTTCAAGGTATTTCCTGCCTTCAGGAGCCATGAATTTCCATCAATTCTTTTCACTGAGTCAAACTGGCTACACTAGGTATCCCCGTGTCCTAGAGTCTGTAGGAACATGCGTCTCACCAGCTAATTTTAAACTGCTCCACAAGTGACACCGTAAAGAAGACTATGACCAAATGATTCTGCACATGTGTTCTACTTATCTCAATAAGTAATACTAGACCACAGCAACGAAAGAGAGTATGGACTCATAGACTCATAGACTTTAAGGTCAGAAGGGACCATTATGATCATCTAGTCTGACCCCCTGCATGCTGCAGGCCATAAAACCGTCCCTACCCCTTCCCTGGACTCTGCTGTTGAAGTCCCCAATCCTGTTTTAGGTGACTTCAATCGGCAGAGACCCTCCTGCTAGAGATCCCTGCCCCATGCTGCGGAGGAAGGCGAAAAACCTCCAGAGGCTCGGCCAATCTGCCCTGGAGGAAAATTCCTTCCCGACCCCAAAAATGGCGATCAGTCAGACCCCGAGCATATAGGCAAGAGTCACCAGCCTGACCCCTGTCAGCCATTATACGATTTACCTACCATTGTTTGGTTTTCCTTGACTACTATGTTTTACCATTAAACCATTCCCTCCATAAATTTATCTAACTTAATCTTAAAACCAGACAGGTCCGTCGCCCCCACCGTTTCCCTCGGAAGGCCGTTCCAATATTTCACCCCTCTGACGGTCAAAAACCTTCGTCTAATTTCAAGCCTGAACTTCCCCACGGCCAGTTTATATCCATTCGTTCTCGTATCCACATTAGTACTAAGCTGGAATAATTCTTCTCCCTCCCTTGTATTAATCCCTCTAATATATTTAAAGATAGCAATCATATCCCCCCTCAGCCTTCGCTTTGTCAGACTAAACAACCCAAGCTCCTCTAGTCTCTTTTCATACGACAGGTTTTCCATTCCTCTGATCATCCTAGTGGCCCTTCTCTGCACCCGTTCCAGTTTGAGTTCATCTTTTTTAAACATGGGAGACCAGAACTGCACACAGTACTCCAAGTGAGGTCTCACCAGCGCCTTGTACAACGGGAGCAGGACCTCCTTATCCCTACTAGATATACCTCGCCTAATGCATCCCAAGACAGCATTGGCTTTTTTCACCGCCACGTCGCATTGTCGACTCATAGTCATCCTGCGGTCTACGAGGACCCCTAGGTCCTTCTCCTCTTCCGTTACTTCTAACCAATGCGTCCCCATCTTGTAACTAAAATTGTTATTAGTCATCCCCAAATGCATTACCTTACACTTTTTACTATTAAATTTCATCCTATTTCTGATACTCCAATTCACAAGCTCATTCAAGTCTCCCTGCAGGATATCCCTATCCTCCTCCGAATTTACAACGCCTCCCACCTTCGTATCATCCGCAAACTTTATCAGCCCACTCCTGCAATCGGTCCCGAGGTCAGTTATAAATAGATTAAATAAAATGGGTCCCAAAACCGAACCTTGAGGCACTCCACTAGTAACCTCCCTCCAACCCGACAGTTCACCCTTTAATACGACCCGCTGCATTCTCCCCATTAACCAATTCCTTATCCACCTCTGGATTTTCATATCGATCCCCATGTTTTTCAGTTTAACCAATAATTCCTCATGGGGTACAGTATCAAACGCTTTACTGAAATCCAGGTATATTAGGTCCACCGCATTTCCCTTATCTAATAAATCCGTTACTTTCTCAAAGAAGGAGATCAGATTCGTTTGGCACGATCTGCCCTTCGTAAAACCATGTTGTAATTTATCGCAATTGCCACTAACCTCCAGGTCCTCAACTAGTTTCTCTTTCAGAATTTTCTCTAACACCTTGCACACTACAGATGTTAAACTAACAGGCCTGTAGTTACCCGGATCACTTTTTTTCCCTTTCTTGAAAATAGGAACCACATTAGCTATTCTCCAGTCTAACGGGACCACCCCCGAGTTTACAGATTCATTAAATATTATCGCTAACGGGCCTGCTATTTCCCGCGCCAATTCCTTCAATATTCTCGGATGAAGATCGTCCGGTCCTCCCGACTTAGCCCCATTAAGGCAATCAAGTTTTGTTTCTACCTCGAATACGGTAATCCCCCATCCCGAATGCCCCTCTGTAGTGGTGCTAGTATCCCTAATACCTTCATTGGCCTCATTAAACACCGATGCAAAATATTCATTGAGATATTGCGCCATGCCTAGATTGTCTTTAATCTCCTCTCCGGCAATAGTCTTCAGCGGTCCCACTTCTTCTTTCTTTGCTTTCTTCCTATTTATGTGGCTGTAAAACCTCTTACTATTGCTTTTAATTCCCCTCGCTAGGTCCAACTCTACACGGCCTTTGGCCTTTCTCACTCTATCTCTACATTCTCGGACTTCACTAAGGTAAGTTTCTTTACTAATCCCTCCCCTCTTCCACTCTTTGTACGCTTTCTGTTTTTTCCTAATCACCCCTTTGAGTCGGTCGCTCATCCAGCTCGGTCTAAATCTCCTGCTTTGTAATCTTTTTCCCTTTTTTGGAATGCAGGCCTCCGACAGCTCATGCATCTTTAACTTGAAGTAATCCCAGGCTTCTTCTGCCTTTAGATCCCTTAATACGTTTGCCCAATCCACTTCCCTTACCAGTCCCCTTAATTTGTTAAAATTGGCCTTTTTAAAATTATAAACCCTAGTCTTTGACTTAATTCTGTTACTCCTCCCATGTATTTTAAACCGAATTAGCTCATGATCACTGGAGCCCAAATTGTCCCCCACTAGCACTTCCTCAACGAGGTCCTCACTGCTTACCAGAATCAAATCTAAAGTGGCCTCCCCCCTCGTCGGTTCAGCTACCACTTGATGAAGGAATTGATCAGCAAGCACATCTAGGAACATCTGAGCCCTATTATTACTACTAGCGTTTGTGCCCCAATCTATATCCGGGAAGTTAAAGTCCCCCATAATTACACAGTTTCTATTGTGGAGGTTCACAGTAAGTGAAATGAGAAATATAGATACTTCCCTGGCTGGAAGAAAAGCTGTTACAAGTGGAGCTTTAAAAGAAGACTATGTTTTATTCAACACCTAACTAAAAGTGTCGTTGTGTGCAACATTCCAGTGTGCCAAACTCAGAGCATCTTCAGGAGAGAGGAAGGTATATTCTGGGTGCAATGTATAAGGAGCCCAAGGGTGGCAATCCTGAGGACAATGACAGTAGTAACATAATCGCAGAGGAGCATCTCAGGCCTTCTACCTCGCTAACCAACCAGACCCCAGCATCATCAGGTTTCCATTAGAAAGATCATTCTTATTGTCTGTCCCTATAGGAAATTGGCATTTGGAATATGTAAATATTCTCTGGTTCCAGATGTGTAGAGAACAATGTTTGAGATGTTCCCTGATGGCAGGATTTGAGGTCCTGTGGTTTTTAACCTCTTGTGGAAGATACATGGTGCAAATTGAGCTGATTATGATGGTGCATGTCAGTGTTTGCATGATTTCTAAAAGGACAGACTGCTTGGGTCAAGTGGCAGCATTTACTGATACAATGTCCCTTGCACTACACTGGGGGATTAGACAGATTAAAGATTCACCCTCAGCTGGACGTAACTGTCAGTCTTGTGATTTTTTCTCAAAACTCCAAAGAACAAACTCTTTCCATAAGCTATGTATGTGCAAAATTCAGCAGCATAAATATACCAAAGAATGCGATGCTGCCTACTGCTGTCACAAACCGGGTTGGCACCTTCCTGCAATAAATAGCCGAACACTGAGTACATTCTAGCCCAAGGGCCAACGCAGCGGCGATTATGCTATGTAGGTAACCATATGGCTCCCATCACTGTGGTGTCTGATGCATTGGTGTATTGTATATTATAAACCTGGCATCATAGAAACAGGATAATACACAGGAGGCTTTTGCTTTCTGCCATACAAACTGGAGCTGCAAAAGCTATGGAAAGTATGTCAGGACCCCAGGCTAAAACTACAGTGAGAGCATAGATGTCTGCTGGTTCTCGACAAGCAGCTCCCAAAAGAACAAGAAAAGAAACAGCTGTGACAAACATCTGCTGTTTGGGAACTACGTATTACATAGGTCTTTCCAACCTGGCCATCTGAAATAGGTACTGAGCAGCAGAGAGAGCTTCTTCTGCATAGGGTCCTGCATAGGGTTAAAAACCAATAAGGGTCTAAAGTTAAACATTCAAAAGTTAGGAAATGGCGGAATTAAGGTGGTCCAAGAAAATCTAATTCAGCCCATTTGTGCATATGCATTATGATACCCGCTTTAATTATAGGATCACATATTAATTTTTCCACTAACCCCTACCCCCTTCAGTGCACAGGAAGGAGGGTGTTCTGGGGATTGATTGGGAAGGTGCCCTGATTCCCCCTGTATAAAAGCTGCCACCCATTTGCAGCTTACACCAGTTATAAGTCAAGACTCAACTAACCAAGCAACAGTGTGGACTATGAACCCTACGGCCATGTAATTAATAAACACAAAGCCCTGTTTACTCCTTAGAACGGAAAGGTCTCCGAATGACCAAATATGGATCTGGAACCCTGAGTGGGTGCAGTTGAAATGAGTCATATGTCTGACTAGTTCTTCTATCGCTAATCATCATGGAAACAATGTAACAGAGCCTCAGGGTTCATGATTCTTGATGCTGGCCTCTTCCTTAGCACTGTTTATACGACAAACAACTGTGCTTACATTGCTAAACTTTACCTATTTCCTGCCCTACTCCCACTGAAAGCTGAACAAACTCTAGTCAGTCTGAGGCTTGTGGCAATCGTTTTACATGTGCGGAAAGATTGAGGATGCCATTCCATTCACCCCCAGCTTAAGGACTGCATCTCCACGTCTCAAGGACAGGGGACCCCTTCCTTGTTTATCAGCTCCTCCTTTCCAGAGAGAACATGTTCCCTTATGGTAGCAAAAAACCATGCACATGGGAAGAGAATCTCTCGGACTCATCCTATTCAGGACTGGGGAGAATATCTGGTGACAGTTTGGTGCAGCTGAAAGCTCAGCCTGTCTAAATCTCAGTCACAAATGGCCTTTCTTTCAGGCTTCCCCGTGGCGCTAGAAAAGAATCTGATTTTCTACAGCAGTGGAGCCAGAGGTCCATTGTGCCCAGCGTTAACTGGCTTTCCAGGGGACCAGTCTGGATCAAATAAGAAAAAACTGAAGTTTTCCTTTTGTTGAAGTCTCTGTGTGACAGCATCAGAGTCTCCTGAGGGAGCAGACACAGTAATAAATCTATGCCGCCAGTGTCTGCTCACCTATGTTCAGAACTAGCTCAAAGGTGACACCACTTTCTGCTTGTGGGGGAGTGAGGGGTTACACCTATCCATCCATCTAACTTATGTCTTTTTAAGGTGCCTGTCACTGAAGTATCTGAGTGCCAGGGTTATGTTGCTATTCTAGTTTTCCCGGTTCATTGCTATTCTAATCTTATTGTTGCTCTCAGATATTGCAGGATGCTGTATATTTTCTGCTTACTGTGACAGTGTTACTTTTGCAGGGAAGAAGGCTGGTGAGGAGGAGGAGGAGGAATTGATTTTCATTGCTTTTCCAACCAAAGTTTGGAAAATAGAAAGGGCCAAAAATCCATAAAAACCTCTTACTATGCTAGAAAATAAAATCAAGGCTATTATCTTCTCCCTGAGGGGCTGAGAGAATTCTGATGTTCTAGGGCTGCATATTCAGTGGAGTTAAGGAAGTAGGAGACATCTGCAATTAATTAATAAGTGCTGGTTCTTTTTATGTCCTATATAATGTGATTAAAAGCAGCATTTCTGAGAATGTGCTTGTGGGGTCTGAGATCTGTGCAGACTAGAGAGATGCCTGGACGGGGATGTCAGACTGAAAACTTATCCACTGTCGGGAATTTTGAATCCAGATCTATATCTCCCGCTGATTTTTGCAGGAGGCCCAATTTTCAGTGGGCCAAATTGTAATGCTGAACCAGAACCCCACATGTACTCCCAGCTTTGGAGCAATTCAGAGTCACATAGAAATCCTGATCTGGCCTTGCTGGTTTAGCATCGTACAGCAGAGTGTCGTGTGCCAATACTCGGGGGGTACTCCTAAAACGCCCATGTCCAAGATATCAACGCTCATTCAAAGAGCATTAGTATTCACAGAAATCAATGATCAGCAAAGTCAGCTTAAAGTGAGTTATTCACCTTGAGACAACTTAGGCCTTTAGCTCCAAGCATGTTCATTGGAACAGTTTAGGACCTGGAGTGAAATCCTGGCTCTATTGAAGTCAATGGCAAAATTCCCATTAAGAACAGAAGAATGGCCATACTGGGTCAGACCAATAGTCCATTTAGCCCAGTATCCTGTCTTCCGACAGTGGCTGGTGACAGAGGCTTCAAAGGGAATGAACAGAACAGGGAAACGTATTGAGTGATCTATCCCCTGTTGTCTAGTCCCAGCTTCTGGCAGTCAGAGGTTTAGGAACACCCAGAATATGGCGTTGCGGTGTTGGCCATCTTGGCTAATAGCCAATGATGGAGCTATCCTCCCTGAATGTATTTAACTCTTTTTTTAACCCAGTTATACTCGTGGCCTTCACAACATCCTCTGTCAATGAGTTCCACAGGTTGACTGTGTTGTGTGATGAAGGACATCCTTATGTTTGTTTTAAACCTGATGCCTATTAATTTCACTGGGTGACCCCTGGTTCTTGTATTAGACGAAGGGGTAAATAACACTTCATATTCCCTTTCTCCACACCATTCATGATTGTATAGACCTCTACCATATATCTCCTTAACTGTCTCTTTTCTAAGCTGACCGATCCCAGTCTTTTTAATCTCTCTCATATGGAAGCTGTTCCATACCCTTAATAATTTTTGTTGCCCTTTTCTGTACTTTTCCCGATTCTAATCTATCTTTTTTGAGATGGGGTGACTAAAACTGCAGACAGTATTCAAAGTGGGGGTGTACTCAGGGCTGGCTCTGGCTTTTTTGCCGCCCTAGGCAAAAAAGCCTCCTCCCCCCCCCCCCCCCAGCGTGGCAGGGGAGGGCGCCGAGCCCGGCCGCGGGCCGCAATCCCCGACCAGCCGGAGCGCTGGGGGGAGAGCGGCAAGCCCGCCACGGCTCCGCTGGCTGGGGCTCTCCGCTCTCCCCGGCGGCCAGAGTGCCAGGGGGAGGGCGGAGAGACCCTGGTGGCCAGAGCGCTGTGGGGAGGGTGGCGAGTCCGCCGCGGCTCTCCACTCTCCCCGACGGAGGCCCCGCTCTCCCCGACCAGCCGGAGCGCTGGGGGGAGGGCGGCGATCCCGCTGCGGCTCCGCTCTCCCTGGCGGCCAGAGCGCCGTGGGGAGGGCGGCAAGCCCAGTCGCGGCCCCGCTCTCGGGCCGGAGTGCCCCGCTGCGCTGCCCCCCCTCCAGGCGCCGCCCCAAGCACATGCTTGGTGGGCTGGTTCCTGGAGCCGGCCCTGGGTGTACTATGGATTTATATATTGGCATTATGATTTTTTAAATATTATCTATTCCTTTTCTAAAGGTTCCCAACATTCTGCTTTTTTGACTGCCGCTGCACATTGAGTGGATGTTTTCAGAGAACTATTCACAAGGACTCCAAGACCTCTCTCTTGAATGATAACAGCTAATTTAGACCCCCTCATTTTGGCAAACATAATGCCAAATATGCACACAATGTGCATTACTTTGCATTTATTCACATTGAATTTCATATGCCACTTTGTTGACCACTCACCCAGTTTTGTTAGTTGCCTTTGTAACTCTTCGCAGTCAGCTTTGGACTTAACTGTCTTGAGTAATTTTGAATTGTCTGCAAACTTTGCCACCTCACTGTTTACCCCCTTTCCCAGATCATTTATGCATCTATTGAATGGCACTGGTCCCAGTACAGATTCTTGGGGGACCCCGCTATTTATCTCTCTCCATTGTGAAAGCTGACCATTTATTCCTACCCTTTGTTTTCTGGTCTTTTAACCAGTTTCTTATCCATGAAAGGACCTTCCCTCTTATCCCATGACGGCCTACTTTGCTTAAGAGCCTTTGGTGTGGGACCTTGTCAAGGTTTTCTGAAAGCCTTGACTTCAACAGAGCCAGAATTTCACCTCAGGTGTATAAAGGATTTTAGCATCTAACTGCTGCCAAACACATACTATTTTTATTTTTAGATTCTCTAAATCCTGTGCATGCTTTCCTATAATTTGGGTGTTTTAATTGGGGCACAATCTCCATGGAAATGTGTTTAATGAATTATGGGGGGGGGGAATACATTGACATGAAGCCAAGGACATGGAGACTCTTTGGGTTTTCCCTGTCTACTAAACAAGTTATAAACAGATTTCATAAACAAAAGTGAACAATAAAGTATCCACCATGTGAAATTAGTTATCTGCAGCTCAGTTAAAAAGAATGATGTACATGTTGTGGCTAACTAAAAAGATATTCTTTGTGGGGGAAATATTAAATTTCTGCTAACTGAATTATTTTACTGCCTTTCAGGCACATGTTTTTCAGCATAGAAAACCTATGTTATCATCAAGTCGAACTATCAAATCTAGTAGTAGAACAACTCAGAAGATCACTAATAATTCATACACAGACAAACCTGGCCTGTTTAAAGGTCCGTGACTGGAATAAAAGACACTGAATGGAATGTGGGTCACACAACAACAGTTCACAGCTTCATTTTAGCTGGAGAAATCCACAATTGAACCAACTTTCCAAGATAAGTATAAGCATAAGCATCTCTCTCTCTCTAAGGTTCTTTTATAACTGATTTTTACTGGGATTTTATATACATGTATTGGTACATACAAAGGTTTATGAATCGTTAACACACAACATACAATATCAATTTATGAACACAAGAGACCAAGGAAATAAACATTCCGGGCCAGTGTCTTAGCTGGTGCAAATTGGCGTAGCTCTGTTAAAAGTCAATAGAGCTATGCTGATTTACATCAGCTGAGAATCTGACCTATTACGTACGCACAAATATTCCATTCTCCAAGCCAATCCCATCTATAACCAAAAATAGTTACCTTTCACACATGGGGTAACTAAAACAGACAAGGCCCCCCAACTACATGGGACAGCCTCTCGAGCCTCCTTTCTCTTAAAAGAAGTTTACACTGTACTGCAGACAGTGAACCACTCAGAGAAATGTCCCTTTTTCTCTCCACCAGGGTAGCTCTAACTTCAGCTCCCAGGGCATCAGAACTGGGGGTCCTTTCAACTGATTTACAATGTTGAGTGATTTGATAAAGCAGTTCCCAGGAGACAGCCATTTAAACCAGTCCATTCCCAAAGTAAACTCTATATTCCACAAAGAGCAGGACACTGGTCTACCCTCCTTCTGTTCAGATCCCTCTCACGGAAATAGAGATTAAGCAACATAGACCTGGACCTGGTACCCTGCAGCCAGTGGAGAAACCAAGCCCACAGTTGAGATGTTAAAAGAACAGAAAAGCCATCTCTCATATCTAGAGTACACATCCCTATTTGTGACCCTTAAAACCAGGTGTAAGGTGGAAAGGCCTGACACTGCTGCATACAAGCCATCAGAAGTTCAGCCTCCAGTGCGTAGCCCCATAGACATCAGCAGAGCTCTAGAAGTCTGCATGGCCCAATCTTCACACTTTACTAAGCACAACGTATTCAGATACACACACGTCTGGGTGCAGGGTGCTCTGCAATGCAGTAGACCAGAAACCTCTCTTATTTCCTTTAAGGACAATTAATTTTTTTATTCCTTTTTTGTTTTAAAGCCCTTCCAATTAGGCCACTCACTGCTGGTCACTCTCCATTTGCAAGGATTATTGGGCACACACTTGTAGAAGAAAGACAAACGTGACTTACTTGTTAATTTATTTTCTGCAAAATAGGATGTCCAGCAGGTATTAGGGCATATCTATCAAAGCAATTACTGGGAACTAGTAATATGGCATTTTAATAATCTAATCACTCCCAGCTGCCTGCAGAGACTCTGATATGCATTTCTTTCCTGCTCAGAAAGATTTCAATGAAATTTATAGCCTTTTTATATTTACAAGATCCTTCTTCTAGGGGAATAAGTCATGTTGGATTGCATGTTCCAGTATACCAGACATTGAAATCACATTCCCTGCAAAATCAAACATGTGATATAGAACAAAATAGATATGGCATAGGATGAAGCACACACACAGCATACTGTATCTGTCAAACAGGCACACGTTACACTGTGAATGTCTGAAATGTACACTACGCTGTGTGAATTCTTGGAATTTGTGGGATCCTGTGGGTCTTGGAAAAATTTCTGTAGCACTATACAGAGCCTATGATACTGTGTCGTCATCAGAGCAGCGATGCAGCAGATAGTCACAGGACAGATTCTCCAACACAGGAGCACATGCTGACCTGTGAATAAGACAGGTATCGCAAAAAGAACAGGAGTACTTGTGGCACCTTAGAGACTAACAAATTTATTAGAGCATAAGCTCTAATCGTATCTTCATCGTATCGCAAGCACTTAATGTTACTTCCCCAACAGCGTTACTGCTGTGTTGTCTGCTTCTAAAAGGTGCCACAGGCAGGATTCCTACAAATGACCTACCCGAGAAGCAGGATGGCTATGCTATTGGAGGCCAATGTGGCAGGAGTGGTTAAACTTCTCTTTCTCTCAGACTTCTTTGAGCCACTAATAGCTCTGCCAGCATGGAAATCTCTAGGCAGGGGACATCAAGATTTGTTCCTACTGTTTTTACAATGCCCTTTTGTTATAAATCTTTACACACTTGATTGCAGGGTTATTGTTCTCTCTGTCATGAGTAAATAAATTAGGTGTAATTTAATATTTGATTATAAGATTTACAATTCTGTTCTTTACAGCTTCTCAGGTAAGTGCTCTGTAATTGAGCTAAGTGAACAGCTCCATTAATTCTTTTCACAATATGAAGTGTTGTATATGCTAAGTGTAAGAAGGCAGTGCTAAATCAGGTGCAGAATAGGAGAGTTTTTTAAAGAAACAGTGTCCTCCCTTCTCTTTCTCCTCCTCCAAGCCTCTTCTCCTCAATCCTCTTCTCCTTATGCAGGACAGCAAAGGAGATTGAAAGTCATCCTTCCTCTTTTAAAGGAAAGAAAACATATCAATAACTAATCTTGCCTCAAATGAATACATATATGTGTGCTTATATGTGGTTAGACACACACAGACACACAATATACATTTCTAGATGAGATAGCAGTCCAAAGAATAAGTATCCACCTCTACCCCGATATAATGCTGTCCTCGGGAGCCAAAAAAATCTTACCGCGTTATAGGTGAAACTGTGTTATGTCGAACTTACTTTGATCCGCTGAAGTGTGCAGCCTCCCCCCCCGGAGCACTGCTTTACCGCATTATATCCAAATTCGTGTTATATCGGGTCGAGTTATCTTGGGGTAAAGGTGTACTAAGAAACCCCAAATTATTGTGTTTTAAAAGTCATAGATAAAATATGAGACCTTATTAGATATCCAGGGAAAATATTCTTACCATTGTCATACGTCACAACCCTTACTTCCAAATAGCCTATGCCACTATTCAAACAAATATTCAAATGCAGTACATTCTTTTATGTGATTTAATGGTCCCCAGGTATAAAGCTAGGTGAAATATATGCAGAGAATAGTTTACTCACTGATTTTACTCCCTCTTTCTGTTTGCAAATTATCCACAGGTTTCAGAGTAGCAGCCGTGTTAGTCTGTATCCGCAAAAAGAAGAACAGGAGTACTTGTGGCACCTTAGGCCTTGTCTACACTACGAGAGTAGTTCGATTTTACTTAAATCAAATTTTTGGAATCGATATTGCAAAGTCGAACGTGTGTGTCCACACTAAGGACAGTAATTCGACTTTGTGAGTCCACACTAACGGGGAAAGCGTCGACATTGGAAGTGGTGCACTGTGGTCAGCTATCCCACAGTTCCCGGAGTCCCCGCTGCCCATTGGAATTCTGGGTGGAGCCGCAAATGCCTTCTGGGTAAAAAAAATGTGTCCAGGGTGCTTTTGGGTAACTGTCGTCATCCGTCCATCACTCCCGCCCTCCCTCCCTGAAAGCGCCGGCGGGAAATCAGTTCGCGCTCTTTTCTAGTCAGTGACAGCGCGGACGCCACAGCACTGCGAGCATGGAGCCTGCTGCAACCATCACTGCAGTTGTGGCCGCTCTCAACGCCTCGCAACTTATCATACACCTTTCCCTGAGGCAGATGCAGAAAAGTCAGGCGAGGAGGCTACGTCAACGCGGTGATGGCCTGAAGTCTGAGAGTAGCACAGACCTCTCAGAAAGCAGGGGACCCAGCGCCGAGAACATCACGGTGGCAATGGGTCATGTTGATGCCGTGGAACGGCGATTCTGGGCACGGGAAACAAGCACTGAGTGGTGGGACCGCATAGTGCTGCAGGTCTGGGATGAATCCCAGTGGCTGCGAAACTTTCGCATGCGGAAGGGAACTTTCCTGGAACTTTGTGAGTTGCTGTCCCCTGCCCTGAAGCGCAATGACACCCGGATGCGAGCAGCCCTGACTGTCCAGAAGCGAGTGGCCATAGCCCTGTGGAAGCTTGCAACGCCAGACAGCTACCGGTCAGTCGCGAACCAGTTTGGGGTGGGCAAATCTACCGTGGGGGTTGTTGTGATGCAAGTAGCCAAGGCAATCGTTGATGTACTGCTGCCAAAGGTAGTGACCCTGGGAAACGTGGAGGCCATCATAGATGGCTTCGCAGCGATGGGATTCCCAAACTGCGGTGGGGCCATAGATGGAACTCACATCCCTATCCTGGCACCGGAACACCAGGCCAGCCAGTACATTAACAGAAAGGGATACTTTTCCATGGTGCTGCAAGCCCTGGTGGACCACAGGGGACGTTTTACCAACATCTACGTGGGATGGCCGGGCAAGGTTCATGACGCTCGTGTTTTCAGGAACTCTGGTCTGTTTAGACGGCTGCAGCAAGGTATTTACTTCCCGGACCACAAAATAACTCTTGGGGATGTGGAGATGCCTATAGTCATCCTCGGGGACCCAGCCTACCCGCTAATGCCCTGGCTCATGAAGCCCTATACTGGCGCCCTGGACACTGAAAAAGAACTCTTCAACTACCGGCTGAGCAAGTGCAGAATGGTGGTGGAGTGTGCTTTTGGACGTCTCAAGGGGAGATGGAGAAGCTTACTGACTCGCTGTGATCTCAGCGAAACCAATATCCCCATTGTTATTGCAGCTTGCTGTGTGCTCCACAATCTCTGTGAGAGCAAGGGGGAGACCTTTATGGCGGGGTGGGAGGTTGAGGAAAATAGCCTGGCTGCTGATTACTCACAGCCAGACAGCCGGGCGATTAGAAGAGACCAGCGGGAAGCGCTGTGCATCCGGAAGGCTTTGAAAGCAAAGTTCCTGAGTGAGCAGGGTAACCTGTGACTTTAAAGTTTGTGTATTGAGAAGCTAAACCTGCCCCCGTTTCTTTACCCAGTTAATGTTGACTATCCTATCCAGTTACATACCCCCTTCACCCCACTTCCAACACACGTTTCAAAATAAAAATAGTTCTACTTTGTTAAAGCACACCGTTTTCTTTAATACTGTATTCGCGGGAATTTTTTAAAACTGGGACGCAGACTGTGGTGCGGAGCGGGTGTACTGTAGTGGCGCGAATGCAGCTTCTAAACTCAAGGATTGACAGGCTCCGCTGCGGTGGGATGGTTGTTTCAACGGAGCCTGTCACCCCTCCTGATAGGGACTGTGTGTATGGGGGGGTCTATGTGACTTTGTGGCAGGGGGAGGACGGTTACAGATCCCCTGCTGTGTGGCTCTGTGATCCTGCCTAAGGACCGCCACTTAAGATCTGTAACTGCCCTCCCCTGCCACAAAGTCACAGAGCAACCCACCCCCCACCACATAACATGAAAACAACCTCCCAGACTAACCAGGGTAACTAGTCACTGCATCACTGCACTATGTATGTGCCCTGCTGCTGTGCCTGCCCCCGACTATATACCCTGCCAAAGGTGACTGTCCTGTCGAATTACCAACCCCCTATCCCCCCCTCCTCCAAAAGAACATGATGGAAACAGTAGTTAACAGAAACGTATTTTTTATTATCAACCAAACATGGAACTGGGAAAGTGAAACTTGGACGGGGGCTTGTGTCAGGCGGGAAGGAAAGAACTTGTCAAATTTTGGGGAATGAGAGCCTTCTGCTGCTCGAGCTCTCTGCAGGGGTGGAGTGAGAGTTAGCAGGGACTCTGCCGCCTCTCCTTCTGTGCACTTTGGGTGAGGGGAGTATGGGACTTGGTGGCGGGGGAGGGCGGTTAGAGATGGACTGCAGCGGGGCTCTGTCCTCCTGCCTCCGTTCCTGCAGAACATCCACAAGGCGCCGGAGCGTGTCCGTTTGCTCCCTCATTAGTCCAAGCAGGGTTTGAGTCGCCTGCTGGTCTTCCTGACGCCACCTCTCCTCCCGATCCATGTTGGCTTGGTGCATTCGGGTCAAGTTCTCCCGCCACTGGGTCTGCTGTGCTGCCTGGGCTCTGGAGCAGGCTATAAGCTCCGAGAACATGTCCTCCCGTGTCCTCTTCTTCTTATGCCTAATCCGCGCTAGCCTCTGGGAGTGTGATGACAGGCTAGGTTGTGAGACAGTCGCAGATGGGGCTGTGGGAATGGGAAAAAGGGAGTGAATTCCTCAGAAAGATAAATGTAGTTGTGAACAAAGAACATAGTCTTTCTCTGTGAACAAGACCATGCACAGCACCTATCACATGCGCACTCAGCACAAGGTCGAATTCTCGGCCTTCGCATTCAGTGCCTGGGGTCTTCTACAGCACATTTGAGAAGCCTCTCAGGAGAACGGAATTTCTGTTGCAGGCAGACATGGTAAGCCGTAGACTTGTGGCAGCTTAAAACTTTAATATTAGCAATGGCCTCATTTCACATTGAAATCAATGTCGGTCCCTGCTGCCAGCAATTCGGCAAGCAGGAAGTCTGCTCCTGTCCCACACCCTCGCGGCTGTCCCCGGGAACGATCCCTTTCGGCTGCCCCTCTCCCACCTCCACCGCGTGGCTGCAAACCAGCGGTTACAGTTCTGTAAAGGAACGGCAAAGCAGTCCCAACACTAACATTCCCCTACCTCATTCAAAGCAGGTCATCATGAGCGACATCACCCTCATGAGGATCTCTGACAGCGAGAAAGAGCGAATGCTCCGGGAAAGCCTCCAAAGACCAGGGCCGTATGCCGCCATGCTGTGCAGAGCAATGATTCCAGAGTACTTGCTTGTCTCGTGGCGTGGCAACGTGTCCTACTACGGAGGACCCAATAAGGCCGCTCTCCCCAAGAACCTAATGCAGCGGATTTCCAATTACCTCCAGGAGAGCTTCCTCGAGATGTCACAGGAGGATTTCTGCTCCATCCCCGGACATATAGACCGCATTTTACTGTAGCTGCTGTAGCAGTGACTAACCAGTAGAGCGGCTTGGGCAGGACAATCATGCAAAACCGGACATTGCTAGATTTTTTTTCAATAGTTGCACTGCCCATGACTGAACCGTTAAGCTAATCAAACTAATCATGAGAAACCCATTTTTTAAATTGTTAATATTCCTGTTCTGTTACAAATAAATGTTTAGATTTTTACAACACTTACTGGCTGATCCTTCCCCAGATTCTGTGTCCGGGGTAACGGCTGGGGAGGGTTGGTAGGGGATCTCTGTAAGGGTGATGAAGAGATCCTGGCTGTCGGGGAAATCAGCGTTGTGAGCGCTGTCGACTGCCTCGTCCTCCTCATCTCCTTCCTCATCTTCCCCGTCCGCTAACATGTCCGAGGATCCAGCCGTGGACACTATCCCATCCTCAGAGTTCACGGTCACTGGTGGGGTAGTGGTGGCGGCCGCACCGAGGATGGAATGCAGTGCCTCGTAGAAACGGGATGTCTGGGGATGGGATCCGGAGCGTCCGTTTGCCTCTTTGGTCTTCTGGTAGCCTTGTCTCAGCTCCTTGATTTTCACGCGGCACTGCGTTACATCCCGGCTGTATCCTCTCTCTGCCATGTCTTTAGAGATCTTCTCGTAGATCTTTGCATTCCGTCTTTTGGATCGCAGCTCGGAAAGCACGGACTCATCGCCCCACACAGCGATGAGATCCAAGACTTCCCGATCAGTCCATGCTGGGGCCCTCTTTCTATTCTGAGATTGCACGGCCATCACTGCTGGAGAGCTCTGCATCGTTGCCAGTGCTGCTGAGCTCGCCACGATGTCCAGACAGGAAATGAGATTCAAACTGGCCAGACAGGAAAAGGAATTCAAATTCAAATTTTCCCGGGGCTTTTCCTGTGTGGCAGTTCAGAGCATCCGAGCTCGTACTGCTGTCCAGAGCGTCAACAGAGTGGTGCACTGTGGGATAGCTCCCGGAGCTATTAGCGTCGATTTCCATCCACACCTAGCCTAATTCGACATGGCCATGTCGAATTTAGCGCTACTCCCCTCGTCGGGGAGGAGTACAGAAGTCGAATTAAAGAGACCTCTATGTCGAACTAAATACCTTCGCGGTGTGGACGGGTGCAGGGTTAATTCGATGTAACGGCGCTAACTTCGACATAAACGCCTAGTGTAGACCAGGCCTAAGGTGCCACAAGTACTCCTGTTCTTTTTTCAAGAACAAAGTCAATTAACTTGTTTGTAAGTTTTACATAGTAATAAAGTATCTTTCACAGGATAGATATAATCAATGATTTCTACAGACAGTAGCTTACAAGTTTTAACAGAAGACCCAAGAGATTTTTGTACTTGGTGAAACTGTTGGATTTTAAAGTGTGGGGGACAAATTATGAGGGGGTCACTGTCACTTGGGGGAATCACTGTTAGTACCTTCTTTTATATCCCTACAACAACCTCACATTTTTTAATAAAAAGAAGAACAGGAGTACCTGTGGCACCTTAGAGACTAACAAATTTATTAGAGCATAAGCTTTCGTGGACTACAGCCCACTTCTTCGGTGTAGCTTATGCTCTAATAAATTTGTTAGTCTCTAAGGTGCCACAAGTACTCCTGTTCTTCTTTTTGCGGATACAGACTAACACGGCTGCTACTCTGAAACCTGACATTTTTTAATACGCATTATGGAGGCTGTTTCTTTTTCTATTGCTAAAGTCTCTTCACACGCATGCCAATAGAAAAGTGGCCTCTCACAGAACCACAGAGGAATCCACTTACCTGAAGACCAAGCTCAGGATTTCAAAGCCACCCAGGGAATTTAGAGACCCAGCTTCCACTAATTTCAATGGGAGATAGGTGCCTAATGCCCCTAGGGTGATTTGAAACTCTTAACCCAGGTTTAGGCATACAAACATTTCACAGTTTTTCCTCCAAAGCTGACATTTAGAACAGGGAAGTCAAAAACAAGTTCAGGTGTTTAACTTTAGCCATTTTAGAAAGCAGGAGTTGAGTAATTTTGCAACATTACTCTCAATAAAAAACACTGCTAACACATCACTATCTGGCATATGATAAAATCATGTGTCATAAAAGGATACCTACGTTATAAACCTCACTGGAAGTAATACAGCTCCAAGGTATGTTTTTTGCACAGAATTTGCTAGACATATGCAGCAGATTGTGTTGATTTGAGGGGTCTGGAGAGCCCCTATGTCAAACATTGAGCATAAAAGGACTCTCGAATGACTGACCCTTAATTGTGCCTGACTTTGTATTTTTAGTCTCTAAGGTGCCACAAGTACTCCTGTTTTTTTTTTTTGTTTTTTTTTGTATTTCCTATAATTGGCTTCACTTGTTGACTGCCTTTGCTCTAGGGAGATCATTATCCATTGCTTCTAACCTTCCTTGAGTCCCAGTAAAACTTTATTTATTCAGTGTGTCAAAACAAAAACAAACAAACACACAAATCCACCCAGCACAGCCGACACAACCCACTAACTGCAGAAAATGCTGTGATAGTCCCTTACAGTTTACCTTCAGGGACAGCTTTGCCATTAAAGGGAGACACCTTGGAATAACTTAAAATAAGCCTCTGCACAAAGCTCAATGCACCGGCTCCATGAATTATTGCAGGAAAGGCTTAAAAATAATATTTTAACAACGTGCTGAGTTGTGGAACGTCTGCTGTTTATAAGCGATGGCGCCAAGATGTGCCGTCTGTTGTTCCTGACTGATTTGTACAGTCCTTACAGCCGTTCAGCTACGCTGCTGAGAAACTGCTGCTCGGGTCTGTTTTGGGGTGGCTAGAAATTGTTACTAAATACTTGGTGTGCGTGTGTGCGTGCATGCAGCGGCTAGCACAATGGGGTGCCAATTCCTGACTGGGGCTTGTAGGCATTGCTACTATATACATAAATCATAATAATATTAATAAATTACATTAATATGTAAGTAACACTTGACGGCTGAGGGGTTCCTCAGAATTGTAGACATATATTTAAAGTACAGATGGGCCTGAGCTAGCGCTCTGGATCTGAACTGTTTGTGCACCGGACTCTGAGCTCAGATCCATCTCTTAGTTTACAAGCAACATTTAGAGGTGTCTGAAATCTGGATTTTCTCTTTCAGACCTCATCCTAGCCTGAACCTTAATTCCCTATAATAAATGTGAACTAGCCCTAGGGCCAACACCTGACTACCAGACAACAAGGCAATCACAAGAAACAGGGAAATGTGTTAGTTGTATTGTGATAGTACTTAGGGGCCAGGGCTGCACTGTGCTAGGCACTGAGTCCCTGACTCGAACAGCTTGAACCTATTAACTTTAATCAGAGGTACCAGTTAGTTCACTGAACAGTTTTTGATTTTTAAACCTCAGAGTAGCTAAACTCCTAAATTCCTCCACTGAAATGCGAAAGGAACCCACATGCCTGAGACGTCCCCGTGAGCCGTGCACCTGGAATTGGAGCACACGTACAGGCTGGCATGCAATCTCTTCTGGGAGATTACATTGAATTTAGCTCCCCCTTGTCTTAATTTTTCTCCACAAACTCTCTTGGACCCAGATCATCTCCTTCTGCTCCACTGGAGCCTGCTATCAATGAGTTCCCTTGGCTGGCGCTGCCCTTGAGACTTCCTGAGGGGATACTCCCCGGAAGGAGAGAACATCCTCAGGCTGTATTATTCTTTCACTTCAGTGTGGGCCTGGGACTCTTCTAATGTTCTCTGTGGGCTCCGAAGGAGAGAGCTTGGAAGGGAGAGATTATAGGTATATATCACCTCTCTGCAGAGATCTTGAAGGGACAAACTAGGCCTTGGAAAATCAGAAAACCCATTTCATATATGTTTATGTAAAACCTAGTCCAATGAGGCTCCTAACCAGGGCCAGCTCCAGGCACCAGCTTAACAAGCAGGTGCTTGGGGCGGCCAAGGGAGAGGGGCGGCACCTGCAGCAATGCGGGGGCGGCAGGTCCCTCACTCCCTCTAGGAGCGAAGGACCTGCCGCTGAACTGCCGCCGCCGATCGCAGCTTTTTTTTTGCTTGGGGCGTCAGAAATGCTGGAGCCGGCTCTGCTCCTAACCTTAACTGGGGCTTCTGTTCTGACAATACAAATAAGTACTAAACACACATCTTGTGCAGCTCTGCAGAGGTGAATCAGAGTCTGCAGCAAGGAGAACTGCATTTTTCTCCATCTCGCATCTGTGGTGAGTCACAATGTAATTGTTTCCCATGCATAAAACCCTCTCTCAATATTTAATTGAACTCCTGTGCATTGTACATTGCATAGATTGTATCTATGCTTCCCTTTGCCAGTAGGACTTCCAAATCACTTTGACCTCATGTATTCATTGCTTTGCATTGCCTGTTTGTATGAGGTAACAGAGCTATATCCAGGTGCTTTGTTTAATAATAAAGGCCATAAGCATTCTTCATTTATTTAAAAATAAATTAATTTTCTTATCACTCCTCTTCTTCTGTGACTCTGGCAACATTACTGGATTCAGCAACTTGTGCCAGTGTTGTGAAATTCTCATCAGAATCTAGGTCTGGCAGCATGTGATGGAGAATGGATTTGGGTATAACCAATTCATATCAACATTGACTTTTAAAATATTTTTAAATAAGTCAGATCTATATAAAGCGCATAGTACAAGCTTATATAATGTATGTGTATGGAACGGTGTGGTCAGGCAGATTTCACTTAATTGAAAGAAGTTTCCTTTAAACAATTTTGTTTTCTAACAAAACCAGCCATTTGAAGAAGCTAAGAACAGAGTTTTAAAATCTGCAACACCATCACCCTCTAGTGGCTGAAGTAACAATAAAGTCATAAAAAGAACAGGAGTACTCGTGGCACCTTAGAGACTAATAATCATAGTAATCAACACTACATCTATAAAGAACTGATATTGTAACACAACCCTACAACTAATACCACCAGACTAAAGTCATAGTTGTAAATACTTCAGTTTGCCATCTGAGCTTAGGACAGTACAATAGTCCTTGTAGGAAACAGTGTAAAAGCTAATAGGAAATAGTGTAAAAGCTAATTGAGGGTTCATCCCCAATTATTACAATGATCTTCAAGTCAACAACATGATATTCTCTTAGATAGTCTGTGAACTATGGTTGAAGAGAGAGTTAGCTTTAAGAGGAAAGATATGTAGAAGAGAGATATCTCAACGAGTTTTATTTGTTACTCTTAGGAGTGGGTTTATTTTGGAATTTTACTTATTGTCTGTTGTTGTGGTTTTGTGTTGCCATAGTGAAATTTAAGGTTCTGAAAAATAACAAAAACCAACCCACTCAGAGCTATTAATGTTAAAAAACAAATATGTTTTAGTATAATTTCCCTGTTAAGATGCCACACTGATGATATGACATCCATCAGCATAGCTTAGTGACCGAGACAGACCAGTCGGATTCCCAGCATGTCAGACAGGCTCACAAGTGACAAAACAAGACCCAAAGCCAAATCCAGAAATGCTGTGCCAAGCAATGTTACTTATGCATCAGCAAGTGGGTTCCAAAGAGCCTGAGTGAGTGTAAGCAATTCAAAGTGACACGTGTGATTGACATGCTGAGATGCTGGCTGGAAGAAGATATAAGATATAGCGGAGAGTGACCCGGCTATAACTTCCCCCAGCTGCCTTTCCTGCTATCTTCCTGCCTTTCTTGGGCATGGGTGACCTGGTGGTAGCCTCCTTTCTGAGGAAAAGGGAGGAAATGAGAAGTATGGTTAGAGGAGAGGAGTGGGATGTGACGGAGCAGGGAGCGGGCGGATTTGACCTGGGAATGTTGCAGGGGAGTGACATTGGGGATGGGGGACTTCCCTTGAAGGAAGCTACCTGAGCTGTAACCTGAGCCAGGAGGGGGGTTGGGAGAAGTGACACCTTCTGGTCGGGAGACTGAACAAAGAAGAGGAGGAGCTGGGGGAAGAGGGGAGAGAGCTGCTGGAGGAGTTTTTGTTTTCAGTCTTGGACTGGGTGTGCAACGTAGGGAACCCCAAGCTGGGGTCTAAGCTCCCTAAACCCCCCAGAAGGACTTGATTGAGCGGTTCTGGTTGTACCTACACGCTCTGCTTGGGACTGTGTTCCTGTCATCTAATAAACCTTCTGTTTTATTGGCTGGCTAAGAGTCACGGTGAATCTCAGGAAGGGGGTGCAGGTCCATTAAAAATGGAGTCCTTCAGCCTATCAGTGCCAGCCAGACTCAGCAGCAAGGGAATGACAATGCCTGTACTATACTAATCACTGGCCAGACCAGCTCTATTAGCCATGCCAAGGAATTATTAATCCTTGTTATTTCTATACCATTTACATTAGTGTCTCCCTCTTGCATCAAATGTGGGCTTCACTTCAAGCTTCTGGGAGACTCATCTCTGACTCTGAGCCCTTTTGGGCCATGTCATTGCTGACTCTGCTAAAGCAAGCCCCAGGACGTGAGGGGCTGGGCGGGTCGAGGAGACATCTCAGAGCAAGGACCCTTTGTGGGGAGTGCCTTGCATACAGTTTGTCTTTGCACCCTTCTTGCTATCAAATGCTGTAAGGCCACAGGCACTTACTTCTCTGCAGCTGGACTGAAGGCTGCTGCGGATTCACTCCTACCAACAACAGGGAGACTAGAGCAGCCCGTGCACCCAACGGGAAGTCACTGCAGAGCGAGTCCAGCTGGAGGGGAAGTAGGACTGGCAGGCTCCCTGAAGCTGTGCAAGCAGCCAGGTGTGAGGCAGTCAGTGCACTGGCCACCCAGTTTCCTGTTGGGCCAGGGAAAGCACTGAGAGTTCGGGGCGACAATGGGGTTTGACCCTCTTTTCAGCTATGAATCTCCCAGGCTTTCCCCACGTTTTATCCAGTCACACTGTCCCTGCAGGAGGGACTGTGTGCTGGGGGCTCAGAGGGGGATTTGGGATTGGCTGGGGTAAATCCACCCCAGCCCTGCTCCAGGCAGCCCAGAGCAGCCTCCTGTGGGGGAGGTGCCGGCAGGGCCATTCTCCCCTCTGCTGCCCAGGCCACTTGTTTGGCACAACAGCCCCAGGCAAATTCCCCAATTCCCTGGTGGGACGGGAGCCCAAGTCACTGGGGAGAGCTCTGGGCGCTCTAGGGAGAAATCCTCAGGGTAAAATGTTGAGGGGGATATTCCCTCACCCTACATGCACACGGAGCTAAAGGGCAGTCTGCCAGCTCCTGTCTCACACCTTTGAGTCTGCAGTGGCACAGTGATTCTGTGGAGGTGGGCTTTGTTACCTGCCAGTCAAACCCACCTGGTCAACCCTTGCTGGTGCTGGCTATACCACTGTAGTAGAGGCACGCACAGCTGGGCTTCCTCCCAGGGACAAGCATGGGACAGGGGATGTTGGCTGAGAAGTTTTTCCCACTGAGCTCCCAAGAACCATTTCACCCTGTTGTTGACTAGGCATTCATACTACAAGTGATGGAGTGGCATATAAGTAGATAAAACCAGGAAGAAGGGCTGGAAGAAAGCAAGACATATAGACACAGAAAAACACCCATTAGACTGTATTGTGAGGAAACACTCAGCTGGAAACACAGGAAACAGACACCAAGTAAGGTCTGCAACATTAACAACTATAAGCCAAGATATTTACAGAATCCTTGCTGAGCACATGGGTGACAGCGCATGTTGCGCCTACTGTCCCAACTCCATCAGATTTGACCTTGAAAATAAACAAACCCTGATCTATTGCAGGCTTCCCAGTGACTTTTGCCCCAATTCTACAAACACTGAAACACGTGCACAACTTTATTCACATGTACAGTCCTATTGCACTTCTGTTTGATTCGATCAATGGGCCTACTTCTGTGAATACAGCTAGTCACGTGCTTAAGTGTTGCAGGATCAGAGCACTTATCTTCATTACAATGATAGTTGCTTCACCCCAGTGACTCAGTGGCTTGCGCAACATGTCTCTTGTTTCCAAACTTGTGCTATGGCAACAGAGAGGAATAAAAGCCATTTTTGGCTGGTGTTTCACACAGTGGCCATCACTGCTGTCACTATCGCATGCTGTAATTTGAGAAGGAAACTGTAAATGCAAGATGGGTAAAGCAAGAGTGTTTTATGGATTGTACAGCAGGATTATACAAGCAGTAGCTCCACCTGGCTGCTAATACCTGTACAGCTGCTAACCTTAGGGTACTGCAGACTAATATCTGTCCTGGAATCACATGCTTTAAAATCAAATATATTTTATAAAGCAGTTGGCAGGACGGCTGAGATTTGGGTGCAGGCACTTCTCCTGTGCAGTGTGTGTTGATCTAAGGCCTCTGACATTGGCAAAAAAAAAATCAATTCTTGATTGTAAAGGAAAAATTGTCCTTAGAGCCAGGGCAGGGTTTGCGCTGCCAAATGATGATAATAATCGTGATAAGGACACTGGGAAACCCATTTTATGACTTCTCTCTGATAGACTTACATTACTTCACACCTGAGAGTCCTCCAGAAATCTGCTGAATTCCTGATGCCTAGGCTCACTGGGCGTGGACCCAGACTAACCGCACTCTCTGGGCTCATGGGTTGTTTTGGATGAACTTGAGAGAACTTAAAAACAATGAGGCCGAACATGGGCAGGAAACACTGACGTGGAAACAGGAGCTCAGGAGTTAGCCTACAGAGATGATCAACATGATGCATAAACTTCCCCATCTCTGAATTCACTTTACCTACGGGGGGATGGGAAGTGGCAGCAGTCAAGAATAGGCATCTTCAGGGAAAGGGATACTGCGTGGTAGCCTGCAGTCTGATTTTTTTCCAGTAGAGATTTTTTTTAAACTATATTTCCTAAAAATCTTCAAAACACAAGAACATTTACTGTTAGGATCAAAAAGTTCTGTGAATTCTTTTGTTTTTCCACAGAACGTTTTTGTTGGGAAATTCTTCATCAAAAACCAACAAATTTCAAGCAAAATGGAAACTTTTCATGAAAACTTTGTGGAAAAAAAGTTTTGACAGAAATTTTTCAGCTAGCTCTAGTTTCCTGCCTAGTGGATGAATATGCAGCTGCTATGCCGCTTTGGGGGAAACCTGAACAAATCTTTTCTCTTCTAAGGGAACTGGAAATGGGGGGAGGGTATAACTGGCTGGATAACAGAATTTGCTGTTATTCTGGTTCCTGATATACCTATCGTCAAACTGGAAGGGAAATTTAATGCTGTCAGTGGATTTGTTTTCAGGCAAAGAATGCTATTCAACAAAGGAAAAAAAGTCATGTAGCATGTCCCTCCCTCAAAAATGCACCTGATCTACAAATTTCCTTTTGGTCTTGGGAAGGTTTAAGCAAATGAATGGTTTTGTTTAATAAGGAACAAAAGCCTCCAGGATTCCCTGGGCCTGATCTTCTCTCTCACACCCCGTGACAGTGGGAGAGGGAGCAAGCCCTGTATTTTGGTTGTGATATAATCTGAGCTGTCCTTGGGAATGGGGTTTTGGGCAGAAGGGGACAAGATCAGTATGGGGTCTTTTTTGGAGCTCCATAGACATTTTAGCAAGGTGGGTACTATCATTACTTTTATGGGGAGTTCACAATCTGCAGCAGGGAACACTTAACACTGCATTTTTAAAGCAAAATGTTCTGGTTTTGTTTTGCTCTTTGAAAAGGAATATCTATAAATGTAATCAGTATAAAGACTGGTAAGCCTAAAGTAAATAGCTAAACTGATGAGCATGTCCTACAATAAATGTGGACCAAAGAACTTCTTAGTAAATGGCAATGCTACAAATATTTAAAGCTAAAAGGTTGCAATCAAATTTTGGAAATGGAAAATCTCCCTGCTGCTCGCTTAGTGATTCTGACACAAGTTCTCCAACAGCCTGTATCCAATACCATGATTTCTATTTCTAGAGCAGGTCTTAGTTTACCTGATTGCTCTTGGGAAGAGAAAGGGAAAGTAACATCTCTGCTTTCTTTGGCTCTCACTTTAGCCTGGTTTTCAGTGACTTAAACCACCATTCTAGTGTTCTCACGAGGGTGAGCCAAAGCTACCCCCAGGAATAAAAACCAGAGATGGTAAAGACCAATGTGCTATCTAGATAATATGCCTGCCAGTATAGGATTGATCCCTACAGTACAGACTCTATTGCACTGCCTAGTCATTCTTTTAAATATCTGAAATGGTAGAGACCTTCCACTACTGTGGAGACACTGTGCCACAGCCTCACAGAGCTCACTACCGGGAAAGTATTTTTCTCATTCTTTTTTCAAAGTTTCCCTTTCTACAAGAATCTTTAGAGAGATGGATGAAGTGTGACTGCAGAAAGCAGCAGACTAACCTACTGCCGATGACTGCTGAGAATAAGAATACCTACTGCTAAGTTACTTCCAAGGCAACAGAAGTGTTGGGAGGGGAAGGAGATGAATGCCAGAGGAGGCAGGTGGCTGTTACCAACTTTACAGCACATCTCTATTCTCTATAGCATAGATTAACTCTTTCAATACCTGTTCTGTCACTGGCCAATAACAGTATTTTAAAATATGTCACGGAGTTCTGATTATTAAGTGATGGTCCTTGTTTGTTTTTCGCATTCCAGGCAATGATACAACACGGGTATCCAATCCCCCAGTAGCCTGATAGATAGTGCTCACTGCTTTGTCATTGTGTATACATTTATTCATCATAAACATGCTTCATTAGTTTCCCAAAGACTAAAGATTAGCAAGTTCCCTCTGCAGTGAGCACTGCTAGCAACAATAAAAATTATGCAATCACTGTTCAAGAACGTGTATCTTTTATGAGCATAATAAATTGCATGCGAATTGCCAGGGCCGGCTTTGGGAAGTGCAGGGCCCGATTCGAACAGTTTCGACGGGGCCCTGGCAGGGATGACTTTTATATTAAAAAAAAAAAAAAAAAAACGTAAAAAAACACGTGGGGCTTGTACTCACTGGGCGGCGCTCCATGTCTTTGGCGGTGGGTCCTTCACTCGCTCCGGGTCTTCGGCGGCACTGAAGGACCTGCTGCCGAAGTGCTGCCGAAGACCGGGAGCGAGTGGAGGACCTGCCGCCGAAGTGTCGTCAAAGACGCTGCCGGGTGAGTAAAAATTAAAAAGGAGCCTCTAGCCAGGGAAGGGATTCTCTGCCACTTGCCCCCACCCCAGCGGCCCTGCCACTGGGCGCGGGGCCCGATTCGGGGGAAATGGTGGAATTGGCCTAAAAGCCGGCCCTGCGAATTGCATCGCACCAACAAAATCCTGCATAGATCCCAAGTTAAAAGCACAATGTGTTCACTGAAAGCAGTGTGTCAAAGCTTCCCTTAATTGTGATAAATTCTGCTCCCTCATCCGAGAAGGTGACATTTCACGGCAAATAAGCCCAAGAAATCAACTGGAACAAGGAAGAATTTCCAGTTTTGTAAGCGGTTTCCTGTAATGAACAAAACACAGCATAAAAGTGTTAGGCTGCATGTCTGGTGCATGGTTTACAGGGCTTTGTTAATCCAAATCAAGCTTGTGGAATTCAGTGCAAGAAGCTAACCAGAGTTCCTGAGACCTGATTGAATGTCAAAGGGAGAACATATAAATATATGAGGCTAATAGAGAACCTGCTTCTATACTTTCAAGACCATTCCACATCCAAACTACTTTGCTAAAGCCAATAGAATGAGATGTTCGTAAGGCTCCTGTTTGTGTTTGCGTGTAGCTTTCTTAGGGTCTATTCCTTGTACCATTGACGTCAAAGGCAGTTTTTCCTTTCTGGCAGTCAAGAAAGCTCAGGGCTTCAAAATGCAGCATGAGTGTTTTGGCCAATAATATTTTTATTGACATGTGCTCCTGTGACGAAGTGGGACTGTTCTTAATGTTTCCTCTGAATACTGTGTGGGTGCCTCAATTTCCCCTATGCATTTCTTAAGTTTCTAGGGGGTGAGATTGTTGCAGAGCAAAGGGCCAGTGTGCATAAATGGCCGACACTCTATCTCCTGGCAACTAATGGCCGGGGCCCTTCCCCCCTGCAAGGGGATAGCTAAAGGTGTGGGAGAACAAGAGATCAGGTGACCTCCTGGCCCGGGAAAGGAACAAAACCCAGAGAGGAGGGGCTGGAGGGGGGGGGTCAATTTGGAGCTAGCTGGGGACGAGGGGTGAGTGTAGACGTGGGTGTCTGGCTCGCTACCCCCCAGGATGGACCCGGCTGAGGGGTCCTGTTCTCTGTACCTACAAGCTCTGTTTTAGCCCGTGTTCCTGTCATCTAATAAACCTCTGTTTTACTGGCTGGCTAAGAGTCACATCTGACTGCGAAGTGGGAGTGCAGGGGAAAACTTGACTAGGCCCATGTAGCCTTCAGGGATTCCATGTAAATCCCACAGAATCAGCCAAACTGCTCCAGCAGGAAAAGTGTTTCAGAGACCCCCCCCGCCCCCCCCCCCCGAGTGTCTGAGCAGAAATTCACTTTAAACAAGCTTTAATAAAAAAAGAAGGAAAACAACAGATACTTTAAAAGAACCAGCAAGACCCTGCTTGAGGTATAACAGAACCCAGTCCCCAGTCCTGCCACCATCTCCCAGACTCATGGACCAGCCTCCTCCCTGCTAACTTAAGTTCTTTCCCTTTGGCTTAGCAGCTCCTCCGAGACAGCCTCCTCCCTCAATCCTTTCCATCTATGTGGGCACAGGGCCAACAATGATAGTTCCCCATCTGATACATCCAAGGACCCTTGCACATGCCTTTGCTGTGCAAAAAGGCTGAAAGGTGGGGAGAGGGGCATCCTGGTACATGTCAGACTCCCCCACATACCATACTCCTTTTCTGTCCCTTTACATAGCTGTTTTCCTGCCTCTCATGCACTGGATGTTGTAAAGGAACAGAGTTCCTAGTGCCTCCCACAAGTATAAACAAAATAGCTCAGAAAATGTATGGAGAGTCTTTTGCAAGATTTGGTTTGAGCTCTTGAATAAATTAGCACCTGGATTTCACTGGGTTCTCAGTGAACCATGAGCCATATCACAAACCCATCCAGCAAAGTCAGAGCAGGGAGATGCTCAATGGAAACCTAGAGGCTGGGAACATGGCCTAGGAAGGTGCACAGAAGGGAGCAGGAACTAGACTTGTCACTGCCCCTCTCCCCCATACAAAGTCTTTATTAAAGTGTTTCAAGGAGTTGCCTTGTTAGCTGCTGCTGCAGGGACACAAAGCAGGGCCCTGCAAATATATTCAGCCTCAAATGCCAGTTAGAGCGTAAAGGCCTGATCCAAAGCTCAATGAAGTCAACGAAAAGACTCCCACTGATTCCAATGGACTTTAGATCAGGCCCTAAAAGGGGGAGCAGTTGAAGAAAGCTCCATCATTGAGTGTTGATGGTGGGTGTTGGGAACTCAGGGGGCTCCCTGCCCACAACTACTGCCTCTTAATTTTGAAGTCCGAATCTTTCCCCAAATCTGCCTGGCAACAAGTTACCTTCCCCACATCGCCATATGTCATTAATCATGCCTGGAAAAAAATAAATGAGAAAGCCTGGGGTGTTGGAGGGTTCTAGGAAGTCTGTAAGTGCCATCAGCAGTTTCTGTGCTAACAGTCATGCAGAACATGTAATTTCATGGACTCTCCCGGTAAATGTGTGTTGTTGAAATATCAGAGAAAAGCACAGTAATTCACAGCCAAAGAGAATTTGCTTAAAGATTCAAACAAAACTTCACAACGATTTTTCATGTGTGCAATAGTTTCCCAAATTCAACCTCCTCCAGAGAGGAAGCAGAATCCACCAGAGGCTGGGAGCTCACTCCAATTCTCCGCTGAGCGAGATGGAGGAACCCACTGTGCCCATCACCCTCCCCTACCTCAGACTGGTCTGGCAGACATCTCATGATGCTTTCCTTTAGGAAGGGCTGGCTCCAGGCTGTGAGAAGGGAGGATTGTGGGATTTCAGTTACAGGGAAGTTCTGGGGAACTTTTTTCTGAGCTTGTTTTGCAGCTTCCTGCCTTATGAGATTTCCATACGCCCCTGCTGGATGTAATCATAAACAGGAAAGTGTGGAGCCAGCTGGGGACGAGACATTCTCCTCCTCTCATGTCTCCCTCCCAGAAATATTTTAATTCCAGTTAAAACTGACAAATAACGAGCTTGTTGAATAGCAGAGTTTGGGAGGAAGGGCAACTCCTGCTTCTGACATGGAGATTAAAGTGGAGTGTCCTTGCTTCTGACTCTTTTGCTGAAGTCAATTTACAAATGTCCTTCCACCCTTCCTTCCTGTCTCCTGCACCTCCTAGCGAAGGGTGTGTGTGTATTTCAGGGTGATAGTCAAACTGCCACTCCCGCCATTGATACAAGTATACAAGCAACTCCCTTCGCCCCATCCTGGGGCTCCCCAGAGGTTATCTTTATAAAGAATTGAAATGCATTGGGCACGGGAACCTTCAGAACCCTGGCCCCTGAAGAGAAGGGTGAATGAAAAGCCCCATGGGACACCCACAGCCCTGGCATGTTGGTGCACAATTCCTGGGGCTTCAGCAGAGCACTGCCTAGTTGCACTAGGGCTGATGTTATCCCCGTTTACTCTGGGGGCTCTACAACAGCAGGACTACACGCTCATTTCATTAATACCCAGAAGGGGTAACATGAGCAGCTCTGGCCTGTATTCTCAATATGGCTACAAATAGACAAGACAAGCTCTTTGTGGCAGGGACTGGGCAATAGTCTATGTTGCTAGCACAAGGGGGGGCCTGTTTTTGCTTGGCCCTAGGCATTACCATAATAAGCACAATAAATAATACAAGTAAATAATAATAAAGGCCCTAACTCTGAAGTGAGCTTTCCTCCCCAAAAACGATTACAAACTTTTGTTTAGAAACAAGTGCCTGCTTTTCTTTAGGGTCACCGATCTGGTGAGGTCTGAGAGTTACCCCAGTTTACGCCCTTACAGCAAATATGATCTTCTTTGTCAAAATACATTTCCAGATAGAAGAAAACAAGCTGCCCCAATTATGCTTTGCCATTTGTCTGACATTTTCATTATCCCTGACACAGTACCCATCCAATATTATCTTGTACTCAAAGCCATTTCTGTCAAATTAAGTTAGAAGGAAGTAGTGGAAAACTAAAAGCTCCACAGCTAATCCTGCCACCTGGAAAATCAGCAGAGAAATATAATTTTATAGTATTTCAAATTAAATCAGATTCTGTACTCTCTGCTGATGAGTTAATCCAATACTGAATGGAATATTTCCACTCAACCATGACTCTGCTTGGAAGGATTGGATTCATGACAAAGCAGTTCCAGCTCGCAGAGATGCTGCTTTTAATTGTATTCTGTAGTGATTTCTTTTAATTTTACAATTTGCCTCAACAGTTATCCATTAAGAAGCCATCAGCAGGAAGTGGCCTTTAATTGGGGGACCTGTAGTTCACACAAGAAGGATTGTGGCAATGAAGCAAGCATGTGGGCCTCCATTCGTGGGCATTTTAACTGGAGTTTCAATCTCATTTTCAAAGCAGCATGCTGAGTTTGAAGCTCTGCAATGGGATCCACACATGGGTGGGTTTCTGTCCTCAGGTGGCATCCAGCTGACGTCAGAGGGGGTCTGCGCAGGTGCAGCCGCAAGACTCAGTCTGCATGGATCCGATTGCAGAATCATGGCCTAGCAGTGCCTCTTAACGTCCAGTGAAGCTACAGTGATTCTGGGTCAGATTCACTAGTTCCCACACCTCCCTTCTGCCAGCTGACAGCCTCGGAGCATATCCTGAAGAGACGGGTGAGAACAGCAGCTAGGTACTATTGCCAGCTGGAATCAAGATTGAGCAGCCCCAAAGTTGCTTTAGCCAGAACCAGAGAACAGAGCTGGGGCAGAGATTCAGGGAGCTGTAACCAACTTCCTGACAGCTCTCTTTCTCTGCTGCACTAGCGGAGATCTGGCCCTCAATGCATTTGAAAGATGCAGTTTTACCTAAAGATGACCTGGAAAGGATGGGCTTGTTCAACACTTCAGTCCCATCAATATAAATATTAGAGCTCACCACAAACATAGCCTGAGAGATCCCCCAGTGAAATCTGGGGGGACCAGACCTGACGTTTCTAAGGTTAAAAACCAGCAGGGGGAAACACAATTAAAATTCTTCCAGGCCCTTTAAATATATTATGAAGAGGTGGAAAAGGGCAGAAACCCAATTTTTAAAAAATCCTTTGCCAATCACCTTTATCTGATTACAAATATGGAGCAAAGTCAATATGGATTCAGAGCTAGATTAGAGTATTGGACCATACCTTTACAGTTTCTTACTTGATGCAAATGGCTAGTGTCTCTCTCACTGCCTCACTTACCCATCTCCCACACTTAGCACAAGATTTTCAGAAGAGCTCAGCATGCTATGTGCATCTTTGAAAAACTGGCCATATGGAAACTGCTTGGTGCTGAGCAATTTTGAAAATCTGGCTGCAAGTGGAACTGGACTGTTGAAAGAATTTGAGTTTATGCTTTCTATAAAGCTAGAGTAGCTGAGATCTGTACCCCACTAGCAATATATTCTTTTCAGACCTTCTTTGTACATCATAAAGAAGCAAAAAAGAGCAAAAGCCCACAACTTTACCCTTTGCAAGTCACGTTTAAACTACACACAGACAGGTACTGATGGTGGCATAATTACCTAGTTAAATATGTGAATGAGGATGTTGTGCCACTAGTAAGCCAAGTGCCAGCTCTGGCCAAAGCCTAGCTGAGAACTGACAAACTCACAGCTGGAAGCCAGGCCAATTCACTTGTGTATTAGTGTAGCGCGAAGGGATTGTTAAATGTATACGAATGTGTTTGGTGCTTAAACTTCATGAAAACTAATGGGGTGCTGCATGCATTGTTTTCATTTATTTGTATCCTGTTAGAATGTGTTAGCAAACATTTACATTGTATATACCCTGTAACTAAGCCCAGGTCTACACTAGTGGGGGGGGGGGTGTCGACCTGAGATACGCAACTTCAGCTACGTGAATAGCTTAGTATCTTAAGTCGACTTACCTGGCTGTGAGGACGGCGGCGAATCGACCGTTGCTGCTCCCCTGTCGACTCCGCGTCTGCCTCTCATGAGCTGGAGTTCCAGAGTTGACAGGGAGCGCGATTGGCGATCGATTTTATCACTTCTACACTAGACATGATAAATCGACCCCCGATAGATCGATCACTACCCGGCGATCCAGTAACCCCTCAAACCAGAAAGAAGCCCCATGTAATGCAAATGAAGAACATTAGCAGGAAAGTGATAATTCTTATGCATTTGAAGACAAGTGGTCATTGTGTGTGAGGATCAGAGATCAAAGACTCTAAATCAGTGCTGCAATGCAGCCCATCAGGGTAATCTGATTGCGCCCCCCCCCCCCCAGACATTTTGTTGACATTGATCAGCCGCAGGGACGTGCTGGCCGCCACTTCCTGCAGCTCCCATTGGCCAGGAATGGCGAACCGCAGCCACTGGGAGCTGCGGGGGGGCTGAGCCTGCGGACGGGTCAAAATGTCAACAAAATGTCTCGCGGCCCGCAATCAGATTACCCTGATGGGCCGCAGGCTGCCCACCACTGCTCTAAATGAACTCCTCTCTTCATCAACCAAAAAAAGAGCCCACATGCATAGTGACCCTGTCGGCTTGTTTTCTGTGAGAAGAAGCTATAAGTATGGACACAAGTTAAAATTCTTCATCTCTGGACTGTTTGGATTCCAACAGGGCATACTAACCAAATGAGAAGACGGAAATCCCCAGAGTTATTCTGTGTAGCCCTAAAAGACTTTTGGAAAACTGGCAGATTACTATTTTTCTGCTGATACCTTTTGAAAGAATAGATTGACTCACCTGTACTTATATTTTTACCTGCTTTAACCACTCAATAACTCTCATTCCTTTTTCTTACCTAATAAACCTTTAGTTAGTTTATTATAGCACTGGCTTACTAGCATTGTCTTTGGTGTAAGATCTAGGATGCAAATTGACCTGGGTGAGGGATTGTTCATAACCTGAATTTGTTGCAATATTTGCTGTAAGTTACCATTTATCACATAGTCCACCTTGCCTAGGTGGCAAGATAGACTGGAGTGTCTAAGAGGAGTGTTGGTGACTCCATTATAAGACTATTGTAGTATTTTGGGAGTTCACATTTGATACTGGGTTGCTAAAATATAATTATAGAACACAGCACCTGTTTGGGGTGTCAGCCCCGCTTTTGACAGTCTGCCCTGAAGTAGGCACTCATGGTCGTGCACCACTCCAGTCAGCATGACAATTGACGTCCTATCCAGCTTCTTGGTTGACCTCCCAAAGTTTACCTTAATAAGTATGAAATGGAAGCCTCTCTCTTTAAGGGTGTATTCTCTGTAGAAAAATACTGAAGTTTGCTGAAGAGCTTTAGCTGGGGTTTCTCTGATTTACTTGAGAATCTATTTAAGTCCCAAACTTAACAAGCGTAAGGGTCATGAAACACTGGGTATTTTCCAGTATGTCACAATTACAGAAACACCTGCACTAAATGAGATTGTGATAAACTACTGTGAAAATCAGCATAGGGTTCAATAACCCTCAAAATTTATCAGCCCTTCTCTGTGGGGTGCTCTAATGATTGCTCAGTGCTGGGATGTTTTATGCTACCTGCACGATCCGCTTGTTTCTTTCCTACTCATTTCTGCACTGAAGTTTAACACCTCACAATAGTTACCGCACAACTGCACTGGCAGAATTCTAATAGCACACTGGAGTCACAGGAAAAAGGAATGCAAGAAAACAAGATTGAAGATGAGCTTTGCATCTAGAATTGCTGCAGCTGGAGATAGTATCTATATGAGGAGCGAGGATTATGGACCCAGGTCCTGAATATATCCTCCCCTCCCCCCCATCTCCCTTGATGGCTAAAGGGCTGACAGATAAACAAAACCGCACATCTGTAGTGACGTCTGAGCACTGGGGAGGTGAAGTTTATTTACACACTGTGGCCTGTGTTTTCAAAAGTGACTGATGATTTTGGGTGCCTCAGTCCTTGGATGCTCACCATGAGATGCCTCAAAGGGGCCTTATTTCAGAGGGAGGGTGCTCAGCTCTGACAATTGGACCCTTTCAAGCTAGCACCCTCTAGACAATTCAGGCCCATATGTGAGGAAACCAAAGATACCTGATCCCTTTAGTCCAAAGTGCAAACCCAGGGTCTGAATCCAAAGTATAAGGAAAATTCTTTCTTCACCTGTTGGCCCCCCAGAGAGAGAAGGGTTCTCTGGGAGACCCTCCCTATTCCTGCATGAACCAGGGCATGGCTCACGTTCCTCCCTCTTGATCCTGCAGATACTGTAGGTGAGTCAGCAGGTGGCTGCCTAGCTCTGCCATCCTACCAGCTTTTAAGGGCATCTGGCTCCTTGGGGCAGAATTTTGACCCCATCCTGCTAGAAGTTCCATTGCTGGGTCCAATCCCTCCTTCACAAGTGTCTTTAGGTAGCAGTTATACAGTATAGATATAGGTCTACATTTAAAGAACGATTTGCCACCTCACACAGACAAAGTGATATCATCAATAAAAGCCATTACTGGGATAGAAATGAATTGCTCGTGTTGGAGGGAAATGAAAGGATAAATATTAAAGGAGTAGTTGATTCTGAGGAGCTTCCCTAGTCACAAGAAAAGACGTCCTTACCACAACATGGTCTTTATGGTTTGGATTTTTATTTTCTTTTGCTAGGTTACAGTATTTTTTAAAGACATAAGCAAATATCCATTAGGCTGCAAATGGCAGTAAGGCCAGGTATTGTGATTTCTGACCAGAGAAAATGTTTTCTTGCAACTTTTATTCACACTCGTTGCAGATTTTGAGTTTCTTGTATAATAAAGAACATGCTAAAACCAAGTTCAAAGTCCCATCCCCAACTGAATCACACACCTTTTTAGGTGAGTTTATTCAATGGCAGAAGAATTCTCTTTTAGCTGTGCATGTGTGGACTAATGCTGTCATCTAGTGGCCATTTACATTTCTCCTATAAATGTCTCATGGCATTTGCCAGGAATTTTCTCTCATTTAAAGGGACTTCTCACTTTGAACTGGAAGATTAACTGGTTTCAGAGTAGCAGCCATGTTAGTCTGTATCCGCAAAAAGAACAGGAGTACTTGTGGCACCTTAGAGACTAACAAATTTATTAGAGCATAAGCTTTCGTGGACTACAGCCCACTTCTTCGGATGTATAGAATGGAACATATACTGAGGAGATATATATACGCATACAGAGAGCATGAAAAGGTGGGAGTTGTCTTACCAACTCTGAGAGGCCCCTCTGCCATGTACATTGGCCAAACCAGACAGTCTCTACGCAAAAGAATTAATGGACACAAATCTGACATCAGGATCATAACATTCAAAAACCAGTGGGAGAACACTTTAACTGTCTGGTCATTCAATGACAGACCTGCAGGTGGCAATTTTGCAACAAAGAAGCTTCAAAAACAGACTCCAATGAGAAACTGCTGAGCTTGAATTGATATGCAAATTAGATGCAATCAATTTAGGCTTAAATAGAGACTGGGAATGGCTGAGCCATTACAAACATTGCAAATATGCATCCGAAGAAGTGGGCTGTAATCCACGAAAGCTTATGCTCTAATAAATTTGTTAGTCTCTAAGGTGCCACAAGTACTCCTGTTCTTCTTTTTGCGGATACAGACTAACACGGCTGCTACTCTGAAACCTACAAACATTGAATCTATCTACCCATGTAAGTACTCTCACACTTCTTATCAAACTGTCTGTACTGGGCTAGCTTGATTATCACTTCAAAAGTTTTTTTTCCTCTTACTTAATTGGCCTCTCAGAGTTGGTAAGACAACTGCCACCTGTTCATGTTCTCTGTATGTGTATATATATCTCCTCAATATATGTTCCATTCTATGCATCCGAAGAAGTGGGCTGTAGCCCACGAAAGCTTATGCTCAGATAAATTTGTTAGTCCCTAAGGTGCCACAAGTACTCCTGTTCTTTTTGGAAGATTAACTGCTTTTCAAGTTAAAAGGGAGGGAGAGGGAAAGACAGAATTTTCCTTCTTGGAAGTAGAAGAACAGGAGTACTTGTTGAAATCATGGTGAAATTCATCAAGGGCTTCTTTTCCATGGGTCCAGATGATGAAGATGTCATCAATGTAGCGCAAGTAGAGTAGGGGCGTTAGGGGACGAGAGCTAAGGAAGCGTTGTTCTAAGTCAGCCATAAAAATGTTGGCATATTGTGGGGCCATGCGGGTACCCATAGCAGTGCCGCTGACCTGAAGGTATATATTGTCCCCAAATGTGAAATAGTTGTGGGTGAGGACAAAATCACAAAGTTCAGCCACCAGGTTAGCTGTGACATTATCAGGGATACTGTTCCTGATAGCTTGTAGTCCATCTTTGTGTGGAATATTGGTGTAGAGGGCTTCTACGTCCATAGTGGCCAGGATGGTGTTTTCTGGAAGATCACCGATGGATTGTAGTTTCCTCAGGAAGTCAGTGGTGTCTCGAAGATAGCTGGGAGTGCTGGTAGCGTAGGGTCTTAGGACAGAGTCTACATAACCAGACAAGCCTGATGTTAGGGTGCCAATGCCTGAGATGATGGGGCGTCCAGGATATCCAGGTTTATGGATCTTGGGTAGCAAATAGAATACCCCTGGTCGGGGTTCTAGGCATGTGTCTGTATGGATTTGTTCCTGTGCTTTGTCAGGGAGTTTTTTTAGCAGATGGTGTAGTTTCTTTAGGTAATCCTCAGTGGGATCAGAGGATAATGGCCTGTAGAATGTGGTGTTAGAGAGCTGTCTAGCAGCCTCCTGGTCATATTCCAATTTCAATAATTTCCATCCCACCATCAACCTCAGCCTAGATCAATCCACACAAGCGGTCCATTTCCTGGACACTACTGTGCTAATAAGCGATGGTCACATCAATACCACCCTATACCGGAAACCTACTGACCGCTACACTTACCTACATGCCTCCAGCTTCCATCCAGGACACACCACACGATCCATTGTCTACAGCCAAGCTCTAAGATATAACCGCATTTGCTCCAATCCCTCGGATAGAGACAAGCACCTACAAGATCTCTATCAAGCATTCTTAAAACTACAATACCCACCTGCTGAAGTGAAAAAACAGATTGACAGAGCCAGACGAGTACCCAGAAGTCACCTCCTACAAGACAGGCCCAACAAAGAAAATAACAGAACACCACTAGCTGTCACCTTCAGCCCCCAACTAAAACCTCTCCAGCGCATCATCAGAGATCTACAACCTATCCTGAAAGATGATCCTTTACTCTCACAGATCTTGGGAGACAGACCTGTCCTCGCTTACAGACAACCCCCCAACCTAAAGCAAATACTCACCAGCAACCACACATCACTGAACAAAACCACTAACCCAGGAACCTATCCTTGTAACAAACCCCGATGCCAACTCTGTCCACATATCTATTCAAGTGACATCATCATAGGACCTAATCACATCAGCCATACCATCAGGGGCTCGTTCACCTGCACATCTACCAATGTGATATATGCCATCATGTGCCAGCAATGCCCCTCTGCCATGTACATTGGCCAAACCGGACAGTCTCTACGCAAAAGAATTAATGGACACAAATCTGACATCAGGAATCAAAATACTCAAAAAACAAGGGGGAAAACACTTTAACCTGTCTGGTCATTCAGTGACAGACCTGCGGGTGGCTATATTACAACAGAAAAACTTCAAAAACAGACTCCAAAGAGAGACTGCAGAGCTAGAATTGATATGCAAACTAGACACAATCAACTCCGGTTTGAATAAGGACTGGGAATGGCTGAGCCATTACAAACGTTGACTCTATCTCCCCTTGTAAGTACTCTCACACTTCTTATTACACTGTCTGTACTCGGCTAGCTTGATTATCACTTCAAAAGTTTTTTTTTTTTTTCTCTTAATTAATTGGCCTCTCAGAGTTGGTAAGACAACTCCCACCTGTTTATGCTCTCTGTATGTGTGTATATATATCTCCTCATTATATGTTCCATTCTATATGCATCCGAAGAAGTGGGCTGTAGTCCACGAAAACTTATGCTCTAATAAATTTGTTAGTCTCTAAGGTGCCACAAGTACTCCTGTTCTTCTTTTTGCGGATACAGACTAACACGGCTGTTACTCTGAAACTTCTTGGAAGTATCAGCCCCAAAGTGTTTATATACTAAAGCATATTGAATAGACTCTTTATCCAGCAAAAACCCAACCTGTTGGCTGCTAACCTGAACCACTGAAGTTTCAAAGGGTCTGTGATGCTACATTGAAATATTAACCCTGTGCATACCACATCTTTCTGATTAGCTGAAGGAATTCTGCCTATTAAGGCAGGATTAATTTCTGCAAATGGAATTTGTCAAGTCACACTGCATGTGTCAATGAGGACATACAAATACCAGTTCAATGGACATATGCTGCAGTTCCACCAAATTAATGACTCATTAAGATAACTAATCTAAAACAAAGGATGGAGAGAAAGCAGGAGATAATTTATGCCAAACATCACAGCGGTAACACCATGAAGGGAAACAGTCAGTGGGAAAGCAGCCATGATTCAGATTAATCGTGGCAGAAAATCTGAAAGGTGCTCCTTCAACCTGAGCTTAGCTCTGTTCCAAATGCAGGAGAAGTTGTTGGCACTGCCACTCCTTTTATAATCATAATAGACCTTTGAAATAAAGGGAAGAATTTATCCTTCTTCTCTGGGCAGCTGGTGACAGATTATCTGAGGAGCTGTGGAATTTCCCAAGGCCCCATATAAAATCACTCTCCCAGAAATGTTTAATTAATCATATTTAGGGCTCTTTGGACTTCACAGGGTCCTCTGTTGGTAGCTGCTTTACCTGTAAGTGTCTGGGCTGCAGAGTTTTAATTGGCTTCCTCTAAGGAGACTCAGGAGAATCATAAAAGGCAATTTTCAGGGATTCAAAGGACACTGCAGAGTTTGATCTTCTTGCGTGGCCCTGTGTGCAATCACTGGCTAGGAAGGGGGAAGCAGGACTGAAAGACAAGGATGCATAAAGACTCAAAAGAATATAGAGACAAGACATTACTCAAAACCAGAGGCCTGATAGGCACCTTTGCTGTCATCTGGGGGCTTGACTTGGGCAGGGGGCAGCTGTCACTTGGCATTCTGGATGCGGGGCTCCTTATCTCAATAGCTACTTTGGGACTAGATTCTTCAGAGGGGCATGTGTAGGGATAGAACCCTTCTGTGTGTGTCCAGTGACGGGGAGGGAGGATAATAGTCAAGCAAACTGCAGTTCCTGTGCCCAGAACTGCCCCCATAAATCACCCCTGGGGCATACTTGAGGAGGGGGGGTCACTGCCACAGGAATGCGCTGCCCTCTTTTAAACCTGAGGCTCTGCATGACCCCAAAAGCAGTCACTTGCAAACCCTGAGAGCCACTGTCATTGTTTCCCCTTCCCCTCACTCTTGTCAGCAGCAGCAGGCTGCTATTCTCTCACTGCCCAGCCTCTGGGTTTGCAAAGGCACAGGGGAAGCTGGGATTGTTATTTCCCGTTTTCAAGGACAGTGTATTTTAAATTCCATTGAAGTCCCCATATCTTGGGCTAGGTGTAGGGTGACCAAACGTCCCATTTTGGCCAGGACAGTCCCTGTTTTAAACCCTATCCCAGCTGTCCTGACTTTTTTGGCAAAACTGGGCATTTTGATCAGTCGGCAAAAGCAAATGGAACAAATGCTCACTTTTGTCAAAAAAAGTGGTGCGTAGAGGAACGTGGGGCACGGGCGAGCGGCAATGCCAGCCCCGGACAAGGGGGGAGGCAGGGCTCGAGTGGGGGGCAGGCAGGGCTCAGGTGAGCAGCGATGGCAGCCCAGCACAGGGAGTGGGGGGCAGGGCTCCGGCGAGTGGCTTGGGCCAGCCCGCCAGGGGAGGAGGGGTGCGCGCGCACACACACACACACACACAGAGTCTAGACCAGGAGCCAACCTAACCTATCCTCTCTCAGACAGCCCCATATGTATCAGAGGAAGGTGCCAGGAGTCCCATAATGGAAGGTTATGAAATAACCAGCCCACATGGGGAATTTTCTTCCTGTCCCCCATCAGCTGGTGATTGAGTCAACACTGAAGCAGGAAGTTTTACAACCCTGATACATTTTTAACTCTTCCTTTTGTGATTGTGGCTCTTCTCACTGTCCATATAAATGTCTAATCCAGTTTTGAATCCTACAGGTCTTCTGGAAGTGGCTGCTTCGTGCTGATTATGCTTCATCTATAAAGGTGTTGCCTCTCATTAGCTTTAAACTGGTTGCCTTTCTATTTCATTGTGGGGCCCCTTGTAATATGAGAGAGGGTAAATATTTATTAATTATTATTAATCATGTGTCTTGAGGCATCACCTAGGAGCCCCACTCATGGACAACAACCCCAGCTGGGCCTGGTGCTGTACAAACACAGGACAAAAAATGGTCCCTGCCCCCAAAGAGCTTAAAACCTAAGTGATGATTTAATAACCAAAATAGGAGCACCCTAGTCACCCTCTCTGTACAGTTCATTCTTTAACAGCCCCCATTTCTTCAGCTTTTCTCTACACTAAACGGCCCGAATCAGTGTGTTATTAACTCTTTGAGGCTCCGCTTCTCCTGTAGTTTCACTTGACCCTAACTCTAATAACTGCTCTTTTCTTTCTCCAAATCTGTTTTAATGCAGCCCAGTAGCTTTTCCTTCAGACGGTGAAGGTCGGCTGCTTTTGTGTGATGCAGTTTCATAAGCTCTTCAAAAAACTGGACAAATTATAGCCACAGCTCTGCTGCTAATTCTGAACGGGCTGTTTCTCAGGAAAGGTTGCCCGGGGCCACACAGGATCCGTCATAAACAAATGACATCACTCTAAACATTTCGAGATGGTACCTGTAATCAGTGCATGCAATACGTTCCCCAGAACTGAATTTACCGTTGGGGCTCTGAGGTACCAAGAATGTCCCTTGTTGGTGATGAGCCCAGGTGGTATTATTGGCATGACAGTAGCATCTAGAGGTCTCCTCTGAGATGAGGGCCCCGTGGTGCTGGGTGCTGCACATGCACAGTAGCAGACAGTCCCTGCCCCACAGAGCTTCATCTCTAAGGCCACAACCCTGAAAACACTGAAGCGTGTGATTAACATTGATAAGCATGAGAGGTCTCACTGAAGTTAAACATGTGCATCAGTGTTGGTAGCTCTGAGACGCTGATAGACAAGACAAAGAGGGAGGGAAAGGAAGGATCATTGCCTTTATTCTGCAGATGGGGCATCAAGGCACAGACAGACTGACGCCCAGACTGGCAAAGGTATTAAGGCATCTAACTCCCCTTAATGTCAATGGGAGACAGGCTCCTAAATACTTTTGAGAATCTGGACTTAAGGGAGTTGGCCAAGGTCAAAGAGGGGTGTGTGCAGAGATGTGAACTGAACCCAGATTTCCAGGGTCCTGGCCCAGTGCCTTAGCCAACAGACTGTCCTTTCCTGCTTGAATCCCTGAATACTAAGTAAAAGATCTCTTGCTATCAGCACAGAAGAGTCTAGTTCCCTGATGGAGAGTTTCCTTCCACTTCTGGAGGAAGTGGAATAGTCTCACTAACGTTGCTCGTGCAGAAAGCAGGGACTTGTGTTATGATTCATTGAATAGTGCTGTGGAAGAGCGTGAGGAGGGAGCCTGCCTGAGGAGAGTCACAACCTGCAGAGAACACTGCTGAATGAACAGCACAGCTTCTGCTCTGTTATCGCACGGATGAGGCATAAATAGCCATGCACCCGTGGGTCCCCATCATGGACTTACACTGAAACTGGGAAACTTTTCCAAACCCTTGTCAGTTCCCAATTCAAGGAAGGTCAAGTTTTGCCCCATGTGCTAATTATTATTTTTTTTAATATTCTTTCAGTTGTGTCTCTCTTACTTTTCACCAGGCCTGCCAACAGCAATTCCGGGCCCCAGGGCAGAACAGTCAATGGACCCCCCCCACGCATTCACAAGCTGCGCGGACACCATCCGCCTGACGTTTGGGCAGCACCGCGCCCGCACTGGCTGGTGCCCAACGAGCTGCTACCTGGGCGCACTCTTCCAGCACGGCCAGGGCTTCCACATGCCCACCTGGTAGGGTTGTCAACTGTCCAATCGCGCAAACCCAAAGACCCTTGCCTCGCCCCTTATGAGGCCCTGCCCCTTCTCACTCCATCTCCCTCCCTCCATCACTCGCTCTCCCCCACCCTCACTTTCACCAGGCTGGGGCAGGGTGTTGGGGTGTGGGAGGGGGTGTGGGAGGGAGTTTGGGTGCAGGAGAGAGTGTGGGCTCTGGGAGGGAGTTTCGGTGTGGGAGGGGGTGAGGGGTGTGGGCTCTGTGAGGGAGTTTGGGTGAGGGCTCTAGGAGGGAGTTTGGGTGCTGGGATGTGGGCTCTGGGAGGGAGTTTGGGTGCAGGAGGGGTGAGGGGTGTGGGCTTTGGGAGGGAGTTTGGGTGTGGGAGGGATTGAGGGGTGTGGACTCTGGGAGGGAGTTTGGGTGCGGGAGGGAGTGAGGGAGGAGGTGAGGGGTGTGAGCTCTGGGAGGGAGTTTGGGTGCGGGAGGGGGTGAGGGATGCAGGAGTGGGGGCAGGGTATGGGCTCTGAGAGGGAGTTTGGGTGCGGGAGAGGGTGAGGGGTGTGGGCTCTGGGAGGGAGTTTGGGTGTGGGAGGGGATGAGGGGTGCGGGAGGGGGTGCGGGGTGTGGGCTCTGAGAGGGAATTTGGGTGCGGGAGAGGGTGAGGGGTGTGGGCTCTGGGAGGGAGTTTGGGTGTGGGAGGGGATGAGGGGTGTGAGAGGGGGTGAGGGGGTGTGGGAGGGAGTTTGGGTGCACGAAAGGGTGAGGGCTCTAGGAGGGAGTTTGGGTGCGGGATGTGGGCTCTGGGAGGGAGTTTGGGTGTGGGAGGGGGTGAGGAGTGTGGGCTCTGCAAGGGAGTTTGGGTGCGGGATGTGGGCTCTAGGAGGGAGTTTGGGTGCGGGAGGGGATGAGGGGATGAGGGGTGTGGGCTTTGGGAGGGAGATTGGGTGCGGGAGGGATTGAGGGATTGAGGAGTCCTTGTGGCATTTTAGAGACTAACAAATTCATTTGGGTATAAGTTTTCATGGGCTATAACCCACTTTATCAGATGCATGGAGTGAAAAATACAGTAGGCTGTAAAAATACACACACACATCACATGAAAAGATGGGAGTTGCCTTACCAAGTAGGGGGTCAGTGCTAACGAGGCCAATTCAATCAGGTGGATGTGGCCCATTCGCAACAGTTGACAAGAAGGTGTGAGTAGTTGATACTCACTTGTCAACTGTTGGGAATGGACCACATCCACCCAGATTGAATTGGTCTCGTTAGCACTGACTTGGTAAGGCAATGCCCATCTTTCCCTGTGCTGTATATTTATACCTGCTACTGTGTTTTCCACTCCATGCATCTCATGAAGTGGGTTATAGCCCACGAAAGCTTATGCCCACAAGGACTCCTCATTGTTTTTGCTGATACAGACTAACACAGCTACCCCTCTGAAACCTGTGTAAGATGTGATCTTCTTAAACCATTCTGTGTGAGACAAAGCAGTTAATTGCAGTACAAGTACACTTTTTAATCTAAATTCCCAAATCCCCTGTGATTACAGACAGAGAAAGCATTTTTAGACTGTTCAGGGATGTATTGGTTCAATAGTCTGCAGCAGGCTTTACAAACCAGCTTGGCACATCTGAAAGCGCTCCTGGGAGAAATGAGAAGACACACGTCAAACAGGAGGAACCAGCTGTGTGAATCCACAGAGGTGTCTCCATGGAATAGGGTTCTTCCAGGAATGTGATACCATCAGCATCCAAAAACAATGAGGAGTCCTTGTGGCACCTTAGAGACTAACAAATTTATTTGGGCATAAGCTTTCGTGGGCTAGAACCCACTTCATCAGATGCATGGAGTGAAAAATACAGGAGCAGGTATAAATACATGAAAAGATGTGAGTTGCCTTACCAAGTATGAGGTTAGTCTAATGAGACACATAAATTAATAGCAGGATACCAAGGGAGGAAAAATAGTTTTTGAAGTGGAAATGAGAGTGGCCCATTTCAAACAGTTGACACGAAGGTGTGAGTAACAGTATGGGGAAATGAGTATTGGGGAAATTAGGTTTAGGTTTTGTAATGACCCAACCACTCCTAGTTTTTATTCAGGCCTAATCTGATGGTGTCCAGTTTGCAAATTAATTCCAGTTCTGCAGTTTCTCGTTGGAGTCTGGTTTTGAAGTTTTTGGTTGAAGAATTGCCACTTTTAGGTCTGTTATTGAGTGACCAGGAAGATTGAAGTGTTCGCCTACTGGTTTTTGAATGTTATGATTCCTGATGTCAGATTTGTGTCCATTTATTCTTTTGCGTAGAGACTGTCCGGTTTGGCCAATGTACATGGCAGAGGGGCATCAGCATCCAAATTACGCATAGATCTAAGAGTTGGGTTGGGTTAATCTCTAATTGTCCTCTACCACCAGATCCTTACTAAAATAAAACTAAAAATAATAAAGAGAAGCCTTACACACAAATGCTAAATACTTGGTAAGAGAGAACTCCCCTGTGCCTCCCTCTGGGTGCTTATCCCTGATTTACATTTCCCCAGTTTCACTCTGATTTTGATATTTTCCTGTAATGCAAATGGTGTGAAATATTTTCACCTAAAAAAATAAAATGCAGGTCAAATTTTTGTAAAGATTACTGCCTAGAGACTGGGTCCAATTCTTAGTTAGGTTCCTAACTAGGGCCTTCAACACTGGGAACAAAGGTGCATTTTGACAAGACAGCTAGCTCCTAGCGTAGGCAGGGCAGGTTGTAATTTTACCCTAGGGTTTGCCCTGGCCAGCTAGATCGAGGTGAGACTACAACTTGCCCGGTCCACACTAAGATTCTACAATGTGTTAGCTTGCTTAGTGTAAAAACATACCATCTTCCTAGTGTAAACAGGTCCTTTGTGGCCAGATTTTCAAAAATGCTATTTGCCCATTCCTATTAGATTCCGAATGAAGTCAAAGGGGATGCCCAAGTGCTCAGCACTTCTGAAAATCAGATTACTTATTTACTGGTAGGTGTTTATATATGGACTTAGGAACCTAATTTTAGGCATCTATTTTTGAAACTTTGGAATCCTATAACTGTTTTCTCCCATCAGATTGAAATAATAAACTGCAGATATCTACCCATGGTGAATTATACCACTCCATCCACCTTCCATGCATGAGTTCAAAGGCTGAAAAAATTGGATATGCCGCTAAAAGGCTTGCAGTGTGAAAATAAACTATCATACTCAAAGCATCTAGTATTACACTATTGTACTTCACCCAGGAGATAAACTGTATAACTGATCTGTCATTCATCATACATAATTAAGGAGCTCATAAAATATTTACAAACACCTGGATACTGAAAGGATGAATGAAGGTTCCTGGCTATTTGCAAGGCTAGCAGCAGCAGAGTACATGGCACAAGCACAAAATAAATACACAGCACTGAATCATGAGTCGAAACAGAGTGTGTGGAGCCCTTGGTATTTGTTATAACCTTTCTGTTAAGCATCCTCCCCTTGTCTCAGCAGATGCGGAAGCCACTGGCCTTTGAGGGTAGAATGTGGTCCTAAGAATTCCTCATTCTGGAATGAACAGGACCAACTGAGTAGTTCTCAACCTAATTTAATTTCCCACTCACAAGGTGGGTGAGGTAATATATTTTATTGGAACAACTCCTGTTGGTGAGACAGACAATCAGAGAGCTCCGAGTGGCTCGAAAGCTTGGCTCTCTCACCAACAGAAGTTTGTCCAATAAAAGATCTCACCTCACCCACCTTGTCGCTCTAATATCCTAGGACTGACACGACACAATTTCCACAGTCAGTCATTACTGACTATTGGAGAGATGCTTTGAACAAGATGTATAAAAATTGCCAGTAAGGAGTTACTAGTTGATTTTCACCAGTATTAGAGTCCAGCAAGGCTCTGACATCAATCATTGTATAGTCCATTACAGTAAACAATCTGGCCATTCAAGGATGAGAGTAATTTAGCAGGTAAGTATTCGGGCCCCAATATCTGACTACGCTGCAGTTAGTTGAGAGAAAAGAGCCCTATCATATCATAACCTCAGTGTTAGATTGTATTACACTCAGGGAGATAGAACTGAAGAACACTACAAGAGGAACCTTATAGATACTAAATAAAAATACTTATTATAATAATCCAGCACAAATTGGAGATGTCACAGCTACAGTATGAAGCGTCTGTTATTCATTCCTACTGAATTCTACCCAACTGTGAATAAGACATTTGTCAAATGTGAGGCAGCCCTGTTTTGTGTGTAAACAGTGGTGTCTCCCTGGGATCTGTACTGGGCCCAGTCCTAGTCAATATATTCATAAATGATCTGGAAAAGGGGTAAACAGTGAAGTGGCAAAATTTGCAGATGATACAATACTACTCAAGATAGGTAAGTCCAAAGCAGACTGCGAAGAGCTGCAAAGGGATCTAACAAAACTGGGCAACTGGGCAACAAACTGGCAGATGAAATTCAATGTTGATAAATGCAAAGTAATGCACATTGGAAAACAATCCCAACTATACATATAAAATGATGGGGTCTAAATTAGCTGTGACCACTGAAGAAAGATCTTGGAGACACTGTGGATAGTTCTCTGAAAACATCCACTCAATGTGCAGCGGCAGTCAAAAAAGTGAACAGAATGTTGGGAATCATTAAGAAAGGGATAAATAATATGACAAAAAATATCATATAGCCTCTATATAAATCCATGGTACGCCCACATCTTGAATACTGCGTGCAGATATGGTCACCCCATCTAAAAATATATATATTGGAATTGGAAAAGGTTCAGAAAAGGGCAACAAAATTATTAGGGATATGAAACAGCTTCGTATGAGGAGAGATTAATAAGATTGGGACTTTTCATCTTGGAGAAGAGACGACTAAGGGGGGAATATGATAGAGGTCTATAAAATCATGACTGGTGTGGAGACAGTAAATAAGGAAGTGT